>NC_091980.1:251236555-251578794 GCF_044704955.1 Pristiophorus japonicus
TGGGGGGGTGGGAAGGAGAGTTTGGGGGGGTGGGAAGGAGAGTTTGGGGGGGTGGGAAGGAGAGTTTGGGGGGGTGGGAAGGAGAGTTTGGGGGGGTGGGAAGGAGAGTTTGGGGGGGTGGGAAGGAGAGTTTGGGGGGGGTGGGAAGGAGAGTTTGGGGGGGGTGGGAAGGAGAGTTTGGGGGGGGGGAGGAGAGTTTGGGGGGGTGGGAGGAGAGTTTGGGGGGGGGGAGGAGAGTTTGGGGGGGGGAGGAGAGTTTGGGGGGGGGAGGAGAGTTTGGGGGGGGGGAGGAGAGTTTGGGGGGGAAGGAGAGTTTGGGGGGGGAGGAGAGTTTGGGGGGGGGAGGAGAGTTTGGGGGGGGGAGGAGAGTTTGGGGGGGGGGAGGAGAGTTTGGGGGGGGGGAGGAGAGTTTGGGGGGAGTTGGGGGGGGAGGAGAGTTTGGGGGGGGGAGGAGAGTTTGGGGGGGGGAGGAGAGTTTGGGGGGGGGGAGGAGAGTTTGGGGGGGTGGGAAGGAGAGTTTGGGGGGTGGGAAGGAGAGTTTGGGGGGGTGGGAAGGAGAGTTTGGGGGGGTGGGAAGGAGAGTTTGGGGGGGTGGGAAGGAGAGTTTGGGGGGGTGGGAAGGAGAGTTTGGGGGGGTGGGAAGGAGAGTTTGGGGGGGTGGGAAGGAGAGTTTGGGGGGGTGGGAAGGAGAGTTTGGGGGGGTGGGAAGGAGAGTTTGGGGGGGTGGGGAGGAGAGTTTGGGGGGGTAAGGAGAGTTTGGGGGGTGGGGAGGAGAGTTTGGGGGGGTGGGGAGGAGAGTTTGGGGGGGTGGGGAAGGAGAGTTTGGGGGGTGAGGAGGAGAGTTTGGGGGGGGGGGAGGAGAGTTTGGGGGGGGGAGGAGAGTTTGGGGGGTGGGGAGGAGAGTTTGGGGGGGGGGAAGGAGAGTTTGGGGGGGGGAAGGAGAGTTTGGGGGGGGGGAAGGAGAGTTTGGGGGGGGGGAAGGAGAGTTTGGGGGGGGGGAAGGAGAGTTTGGGGGGGGGGAGGAGAGTTTGGGGGGGGGAGGAGAGTTTGGGGGGGGGGAGGAGAGTTTGGGGGGGGGAGGAGAGTTTGGGGGGGGGGAGGAGAGTTTGGGGGGGGGAGGAGAGTTTGGGGGGGGGAGGAGAGTTTGGGGGGGGGAGGAGAGTTTGGGGGGGGGAGGAGAGTTTGGGGGGGGGAGGAGAGTTTGGGGGGGGGGGAGGAGAGTTTGGGGGGGGGGGAGGAGAGTTTGGGGGGGGGGGGAGGAGAGTTTGGGGGGGGGGAAGAAAGAGTGCTTTGAGGGGGGAGAGGATGTTTTGAGGGGGGAGAGGATGTTTTGAGGGGGGGGGGGGGAAGATAGAGTGTTTTTGATGGGATGGGGTGGGAGAACTTTAAAAAAAAAACTCGATTCTGGCAGAGCTAGGACTTCTATTTTTTTTTATTTGTTATTGATTGATTGATTGATTATTACTTTTTGTGGTTTGTTTAGTGCTTTGTAAGCCTTGGTGCAGGTCCTCAGCTTCCTTGTATTTTTTATTTGTTATTGAATGCTTATTTTTGTGGTTTGTTTAGTGCTTTGTAAGTGTTGGTGTTTTAAATGTACTAACCTGCATCGAATTCTTAACTGCCCGCAATGTTTTTCAGAGCTGGCCACATACGCTGACCTAAGTCAATTTGGAGTAAGTTTTAGCTGGCCAAAGTGGCATAAATAGCCAAAACTGGCATAAGTGTCTGGGAATGCCCCCTTTTGAAATAAAAACTTAACTAAAACAAAATCATACCGAACTGACTTACCCTGGAGCAAATATTTTGGGAACAATTGCATTTTTTAAACTTACACCAGAAAAAACAACTTACTCCAAAAAAATTGATGCATGTCAATTGGGCCATGGGGGGTATGATTTATTATTTTCCTTGTGTTTTTGAGAAGTGCAATTTGCTTTGATTGTTACTCGTGTTCACTTGCTGTCAGTGAAATAAAGCAGCTTAACAATTAGTATCTTGCCAAGTGGTTTGCATTCTGCGCTCAAAAAATAATTGGAGAAGCAAATGTGAAAAATAAAATGTATCCAGTTCAGATTGCACTCCTCGGTTATGTAAATGTATAGTTAGATTTTGGGCAGTATGGACATACCCCTAAACATTAAATGCTCAAACTGTTTATGAAGGTGAGCAGAAATGCTGCACCGAAGAAAACCCCAAACTTGTAACACCTAAAGTGTTCATTACAGCTTTTAAAAAAAGAGAAAGATACGACTATATTGTGTGCCGTATGACATAGGTTCTCATTCAATTACACATACAGCTAATTCCAGATCTCAACTGGGATAGCTCGGAAGCAAGGGGATATCATCACACTATCTCAACACAAGTACAGATGGAAACCGAAATCAAAAATTTTCCTCAATGCTCCATTCAAGACAGAAGCTCCAATTATGTACAGAGCACATTGTACGACTAGCAACTTTTATATTTACAAGACAGTAATGCAAAATAATAATATAAGAAATAGGAGCAGGAGTAGGCCATACGGCCCCTCGAGCCTGCTCTGCCATTTAATGCGATCATGGCTGATCCAATCATGGACTCAAGTCCACTTCCCTACCTGCTCCCCATGATACCTTATTCCCTTATCGGTTAAGAAACTGTCTATCTCTGTCTTAAATTTATTCAATGATAGTGGAAGGCTCCATTTTAAAATAATGCAATGCCATATATTTTAATTTATAAATGAACAAAATCATAATTAAGCTCAATCTAACATTCCTTTCCTCTCCAAGTCATGTCACATCCCAGATCAGTGCCCATTTATCTCAACATTTTGTTTGAATTGTTCCATTCCGGTTTCCACAAAACCAAACCGAAAGTTAAATGTGATTGTGACAGCTGTGCATTATCCCTTCTCATCCTCTTCGACCTGTACAACCTCAGACTACACCATCCTCCTCTAACATCTTTCCTTCAGCAACCATCTCCACGTGATTGCTCTCACTTGATATCTAATTGGAAACAAAGCATCTCGCGCAATTATTTATTTTTGTACCACGGTACACTTTCAACTCCAGAGTCCAAGGAATCATCAGACAATTCTCATACTCATCTACATGCCGCCCTTTGGTGACATCCACAGAAAATGGGACACATTCGACATGAAAACTAATGGCACACAGCTCTACTGCTCCACCACCTGACTCAACATTTCTATTATCCCTGTACTGTCACAATGTTTCCCCGACATTCAGTTCTGGATGAACTTTAACTTCTTTCAGCTAAACATTGGAAGACCAAAGCCACTGTCTCACCACCCAGCACAAACTTTATACCCTCACCAACTTCTCTGCAATACTAGTCTGAACTAGACTGTATGGCATCCCATCCAACCCCAAGTTGAGATTCTCATCCCATTTCTATCCATTACTATGCAAGTCTCCTTCTCAACTACAGTTCATGCATGAAAGATAGAAAGCAGGAAAAATTGTAACTTAGATAAAAGGAGTCATCCTTCCACAGTAAAGAGAAAAAAAATGTTGGCTGCAAAATCTTTCTGAAAATGAGAAAATCAAGAACAAAAAAAATCACAAATAGTTGAAATAACATTTATCTGCCAGGTAAATAACTTTAGGGTATCTTACCCATTGTGCAAATTGGATGCCACATTTCACATTACAACAGTGCACGTAAACAGTACTTCATTGGCTGTGAAACACTTTGGGACACCCCTAGGCCCAAAAAGCTGCTGAACAAATGCAAGTTATTCCTTTACCTGATCAATATTCAGCATACAAATCTCTCCCTGAACAATTAAAATCTTTGTTCCTCACCAGCACAATCGTCAGCTCAATTGCACCGCCACCACCTGTAAAATATTATCTAAAGAAATTCAAAATATGTATACAGAAGTAACAAAATTGCGGGGGGGGGGGGGGGGGAAAGAGTAGGAGGCAAATGTAAAAAAACGTACACCCGCTAATGATTCTTGCTTCTGCTTGCTCATTATTTTCAATAAAATTAATTTATTTAGTAACTCTGGAAATGCAACCAACGAATCTAATATTTAAATTAGAAGTGAGGAAGGGACACGTGTGTACCAACAAAAACAACCACAGGCTTCTATGCATTTAGGCATCTGGAAATTGGTGCCAGTAATGGAGCAGTGGACATGTAACTCTTTTAGAGACAAAATAAAACATTTAAATCAAGTACCCCCCTGGGCCACTCCAAACATTTTCCAATGAGCAGTGGATATGTAGGGTTTTTTTGTGCTCTAGAACCATAATTTACAAGTGCCCCCTATAAAAGGGGAGGGGGACACTAAAAACCCGGCAATTAAAACAAATAGTGGATATGTATCCTTCTTTGGAAGGGGGCACCTGTCGGTAATCTGCAGGGGAGCCCATTGAGAGGCCTGGGGCTGGCGGCGCTGCGCCCACACGCCCGACCCTTGGAGGCTCGGATCGCTTCTCACCGCCTAGCTCCGGTGCTTGCTGGCTCGGGGCTGTGCTGCCCTGCACCCGAGCTCGTTCGATCAGCCGCGAAAGAAGCGCGTTTTCCTCCCAGCAGCTCGACGCCCGAGACGGTCTTGCCGATGGTGAACCAGTCCTGTATTTGCTGCGCGAGCAAGTTCCGAATCATGGCTCGGGCGATGGCGGCAGCAAGAGCACGAGGTCCGCTGCGTTTGCGCACTGCTGCCACAAGGCACTGACGGGATCTTACTCGCGCATGCGCGAATATACAGGGCTCTCCCTGTTCTTTCCTACCTTCCTCCTTTCAGGGTCACTTGCACTTATTAAAGAATGTTTTGCCTGTTCTGACGAAGGGCCATCGATCTTTGTTTCTCTCCATAGATGCTGCCTGACCCACTGAGATTTCCAGCATTTTCTGTTTTTATTTCACATTCCAGCATCCACAGTATTTTGCTTTTGTACTCTTCCCTTCCGCGGTCCCTCTTTTCGAGGATGACTTGCTTCCACACCAAAAGGGATGAGTTCACAGGTGTTTCAATGAAGGACCTAATATTCCAGGTCCCAAACTATATGTTGAAGGGTGGAAGATGCCTGTGCGTGGACTTTTTTTAACATGTGGTGGCCGTTGTACATGTTAAAAAAAAGTCCACGCGCAGGCATCTTGACAGAGCTAGGTCTTAGTCCAGTAGCAAGGGTTAACCAAAATGACTGGAGACCAGCTTTGCTGCATGGACCTAGTGCGCACACACATTGCAGTGTGGGCTGACCCGTGCTGCCCCAGGGCCCTTGGCTCTGCTGGGCCCCGAACGCACACCTCTCCTGGGCCTCAATTACGTCGCTCCACAATCACCCGCCGCTCCTGAGCCCCGACCTTGCCACTCCTGCTGCACCTGCCATGCTCCAATCAACGACCTGGATTATGGTGACATCCAATCCAGCCGCCCTTTTCACTGCCATCGCTCTCCTGCACCAGCTCGCGCTGCTTCCTTTAGTGGTTGGGGCTGCCACGCTGTCCAGGGGCCGCTCGCCTTTTATGGCCCCGACCTGCCACTGGTGTTCTCACGCAGGTTGGGGCCGCCACGCTGTTCCCAGGAACGCTCACCGCTCTAAAAGGCTGTTGTACAGGGCTTTCCCGTCGACAAGAAAGCCTTCACAGAAAGTGACAAACGGGCGCCAATTGGAGCACAGAAAGGACCCGCAAACAACAAGGGAATTAATGATCTGTGATTGAGGGAGCAATGTCCAGTCAACTCTCTTGCACTGTATGAGATCCTTTATGTCTATATAAACAGGGAAGCAGGCCCCTTTGATCAACATCTTGCCCAAAAGATGGCACTTCTTACAATGCAGCGCTCCTTCAGCACGGCACTGAATTGTGACCCTAAGTGATGTGGAGTGGGGTTTGAGCCCATGACCTTTTGATTCAGAGATTACAGTACCAGCAACTGAGCCAAGCGGACAGGATCAATTCACTCTATTGAAAAGAAACAAGATAGAATTATATTTATATAGGTAAAGGGGAGACGAGCAAAGAAAAAAGTAAACCATTTTAGGGACATGTTTCTAAAGATATTACTTTCCTCAATGATGCCCTCTTATCTCTGCATATAACAATGTAAATGACCAAATCACTAGAACGAAAAGAAAGACTTGCATTTATATAGCATCTTTCACGACCATCGAACATCCCAAAGCGCTTTCCAGCCAATTAAGTACTTTTTTTGAAGTGTTGTTACAGTTGTAATGTCGGAAATACAGCCAATTAGCGCACAGCAAACTCCCACAAACAGTAATGACCAGATAATCTGTTTTAGTGATGTTGATTGAGGGATAAATATTGGCCAGTATTTGAAATACTGCCATGGGATCTTTTAGGTCTACCTGAGAGAGCAGGCAGAGCCTAGGTTTAACGCTTCATCCAAAAGACAGCACCTCCGTTAATGCAGCATTCCCTCTGTACTACACTGGAGTGTCAGCCTAGATTTTTGTGCTGAAGTCCCTGGAATGTGCTACCAACTGAGTCACAGCTGACACAACCTTCTTGCTTGTTTACTATTGCATGAGCAAATAACCACCATAAGGTAACAGTTCAC
This sequence comes from Pristiophorus japonicus, assembly GCF_044704955.1. Taxonomy (NCBI): domain Eukaryota; kingdom Metazoa; phylum Chordata; class Chondrichthyes; family Pristiophoridae; genus Pristiophorus; species Pristiophorus japonicus. The sequence goes on from NC_091980.1 coordinate 251,243,106, forward strand.
TCTCCAACAGGCTACTGTGTGCCAGATTTTTGTTTAAAAAGCAAATTGTGAAACCATCTGTCTTTGTTGCTGACCATAATTTAATTTTCCCTTTGCATATGTATAAAGAACTTGAATTTTTGTAGCACTTTTCATGACGTCAGGATATCCCAAAACATGTCAGAGTCGATGAAGTACTGTAGGGGGTGATGTCTGGGTCAGGTTCACCTCTGACCTTCTGAGCGGTTCGAATCGCTCCCACTCCCTGGGTTCTAGACTTTGGATTTATTTGGGGATGTGACAAAGTGCAGCAGACAACTGGTTTTGGTGCAAGAAACTTTGATTTTATTTAGGAAAGAAAATACAATGTCAAAACTTACAATCTCTAGAATAAGGAACACTTTATTACACATACAAAAGGGGTTACAGAAGATAATACACCTCCCACCTCCCAATACCTAAATCTGACTCGGTTAAACTCTAGGGCAACAGGAATAATGCTCACCAATTCTCTTATTCACAATTAGCAGTTGCCGTACCCCGAACGTCATGGAAGACTTCTTACTGCGTAGTCTTTCAGTTGGGTTGAGTCCACGGTAGGGTGCGTATTGGATTTTTGGGGTGAGTACCCACTTTCTTCTTGTAGGAGTAGGGCTTTGGTTTACTTTAGGTAATGTTTCACCCGTTGCAAGCCAGGAATAGATTGTAGAGTGGAAAACTTTTGAATCTTCGGTTTCTTCTTGAGTAGTTTTTGTCGATCGCGGTGGTTCGAAGTTACCACGTTGGCTGTGGTCAGTTTGTTGCCGCGATGAGTTGATGATATCTGAAGTCACTGGGAACTGCTTTTCTCTGCCTTTTTGATGATGTTCTTCCTTCTTCTCTGGTGGCAGAGCAGTGTAACCCAGGAGTGCTGTCGAGGCCGAAGGTGCCGAGGTTCAGAAGGCTCTAGAAGGCTGCGTAGCGAGCTCTTTGAAAGGCTGATTATCCCATAAAATAGGGCCTCAATTATACTTTGAGAACCTTTCTAATCTGCGCGCCAAATCAGACCCGATTCTTTGTCTTAGTTTTGGCAGGCTTGGTAATTCTTTGTTGGATTTTGGCGGGCTCGTTAACGGTAACTTGTTTTAGGATGTGTCGATTGGTTGAATTCGAGTTGCGATTGTGCGAATTATTTTTGGTGTTTACGTTGTCTGCCTAGGCCTGGATTTTCCATGCAGGCCGGATCAGCGATTAACATTATGCATGTGCTGGATGGGTTTCATGCTTAGAGCTATGGCTGGCTATCTCTGGGTCAATTGTCACTATGTTAATGTCTCCTGGGGAGCAGAGTTTTGGAGTTTACACAATTCCCCAGACAATTTGTTTCAGCACGAATATCCCAGACAGCTCCAATACCCAAAACTGGCCTTTTTGGAGGTTAATATTCCCCTGGTTTTTGCAGTACTTTTCCCTTGCAGACCCATGCATCCTTTAAAATCCTAAAGTTCATTTTAAGCGAGTACAAAATGATCCTTCCTTAGGGTTTCTTCACACAGAGGGGGAATCTTTGAATTTTGAGAAAACTCGAGTTTTACAATCCCCCCCCCTGTGATACTCTACATGCTAGAGTCTAGAGTGTCATGCTAAGTGAGCAAAATTCTTGATTCCCGAGAGCCAACTTTCCCCTACATTTACCTTGCTAAAACTTAAACTTGCATTCCCCTTTTAAAATGAAATGCAGTTTGCAAGCAAATACAATCATTTTGATTACATTGCAGCATAGAGGAGGTCCGACGCCCCTCCATTTCTCCGGTTTTACAGAAAATAAAGGTACACGGTCAAAACACATAAGTAAACTCTTACAACTCTTCACCTCTGCGTTTTTACAGCAGGAAAAAAAATTACAAAAACGAAATCAGACATTATAATATGATACTGTCCCTCCCGATGCGATCCCGAAGTTTGGCCAGGGAGCATACAGCACCCTTTGGTGCCGGACTCGACGGCCTCTGCCTCTCACTCGGCAAGTAATACACCACAAGTAGAGAGTAAGCGCGAGTTGACAGACAACTAAAATATGGGAAGCTATTCTGACCCCGGCTGGAACTTCTATGTTTCTGAAAATGTCCCACCATGGTGGAATTGTGATCTCCAGAATTTTCTTCCCTATCTCAATTGTTTTTTGTTCTAGAGTGTAGAAATGTTTCTGTGAGATTACTACAGCTTCCAGTAGAGCGGTAAGACGTTCAGGTAGAGGGGGGGTTTCATAGCCAAAATGCGCAACATAATCTTGCAGGTTTGTGATGTTTTCACTTACACTGAGGTGAACAGTGGAGGGTTCGGGAATGGGGACAATCCGTTCCTGGGCCACTTGAACTTCTGCTCGGGTTTAAAACAGAAACTGCTGTTACTCACCGGACACCAAAAGTGTTGTCCATGCTGGTAGTGGGGTGCACTGGTGGTGACACAATATGTCCCACCCCCTATGTATGCTACCTGTGGAGGAACATGGTCCTGTGCCATTACTTCCATGGTACAGTTTATAGGCTGTGCGCCAGCAGCTTTAAACCCACATTGTGGTTTAGAATAGGCATTCAAGTGCTGGGGACACAGTATTATGTGCGCACCCCGGCTCCGGCACCTGGAGAGGTCAGTATCTGTGATAGCGTGCTCCCACTTTATGATATAAGGTGGGACCGCTGTGTGCACCTTCTTGAATGACTCCAACGTTCTCCACCCTGTATACCGCTGCGGGTCGAGCTGTCCCACCCATGACTGGCATCCTTAGTACTATCCCCATGGTGGTGTGATTCGAACGCCCACAGTCCACTAGGACAGGGTAGACTTCAGAAGCTAGACGGAGCTGACATGGGCTTAGTGAATTACTGTACGGGTGGAGGGCTGCGAGGTGCTTGTTGCTGATCCAGGATGGGACTACACTTTGTTTTAAATCCTCCAGGTTGTTGCGGCCCTCGCCCAACAACCATGCCCCATACAGTACACACACCTCATTCTGTGCAGCCTGGTCTGAAGCATTCCTGTCCTCCTGTATGAGTGCATTCACCATTTGGGTGTATCTTTCCAGCTCAGCAATGATCTCTTTTAAATGGACCGTCGCAGCTTGATCCTCGTGTAGCTCTGAGCCCACCACTGTACTTTCTTCTTTTAGGATCTTTCGTAGGTGGCTCTTTAGACCATTTATTTGCGTTTGCAGTTCTATATCGTCCATTCTATTTATCACAGAGGATCCTGTATTATATGCAGTAAAAATGTCGTTCCAGGTTCCCCTTCTTTGTCTCCCCATGCCCATAGTGTTCCCAGCATGTAGGGTGTATAAATCTGCTTTGTCTACGTTTCCAAAATCTAACTCGTAAAATTTCTTGAACATTTCTCTGAGTAGGGCCTCGTTTGGCTGTTCTGTTTCCTTTGGGCACCAGTCAGGTAAGTGCACCTCGGTAAGGTTTAAAATAACTGAAGCTACTGCATAGTGTACCCCCTGGTATAACACTTTTTCGGTCGATACCAATACTAATCCATTCCCTGGTCCCTTGGTGGTGGTAGGACACCTCTCTATTACTGTCCGTACTGTCGGGGTCGTGGGCAGGGATTTCTTAATGCGTACTACAAGTTCAGTGGCGTTGATTGGGAGCGGGGAATGTAGGACCGCACACCCGCATAGGCTAGAATTCCACCCCATCCCTTCCCCATCATCTTGCCATTGCCTGGCGAAGGCGATCAATATGCCTGCGGGACAAATCCTCTCTGTTCCCCACATGCATACGTAAATCCCTTGTTCCAATTCCCACCACTTGTCCCAACACACACTCACTCCTCCCTGTGTTCCCGTGATGGTCCGGTAAGTATCGTTACCGAGTCGTTCCCAGTCAGATCCCTGGTCTCCCGTGTCCTTGCTCGGCTTCCTGAGCCACCACCATCTATCCAGGGGAATCTGTCCTTTACAAGTCAAACACACACGTTTTCTTTCCGTAACACTGACCCCCGCAGCAACGATCTGCATCCTGGGGCATGGGAAGGAGGATTCCCCGCAGGTAAACCCTGCCTGGCTGGAGTATCGAGTGGATTAGACCCCAGCCACCCTGGCCACCTTCCTTTGTGGAAATAAACGGCGAGCTCTTCCACACCCGATGTGCCACCCCCTGCAGTTACGATCAGTGCTCTCCCTCCCGAACACCCATAAATGAGGGATTCTTCCACGTCACCTCGGTCACCGGTGCTCATCCCCATCAGGGTGAGCAGGAGCAGGACCCTTTTCATGTCGATCTCCTTGCTGTAGGGACACACAAACAGATAGCCCAGCCCTGAGAAAAGCACTCCAGCTTGACAAAAGGTGATCGAGTTTCAACTTAAACTTATTTCTTCACGGAAACCTAATGAAATCTTTAAGCAACTGGGCTGTCTTTTATCCCAGTTTCTACCTCGGAACTGATGTCTGTTTTTTCTTCTGTCTCTTGTTCAGTTAGCTTAATAGCTGCAACGATAACTTCTTTCCTATCCCCCGCCACCCCGCCCCCGCCATACACTACCAGGTACATGTCGCCAGTGTCATCCTCTAATAGCTGCAGAGGTGGATTCTTCTTACTCTCGAATGGGTTCTTTTCATACCTTCCCCAAATACTACCAGGTCTAGGTGACTAGTTGAACATTAGCTGCCGGCCAAAACTCCTTCATTAACCGATATTTTTTATATTCGTATCATTACTTCTATACACATAGTTCTTCTTGCGGTCGTGGTGACCTGGACTCATTACCTTCTTACCTAAACTAAAATTCCTAACCATTCTTAAACTCATATCGTACTATTATATACATCTGTCACCCATCTCCAGGTGGCCAGGTTAATCCCTGTTCTCCTCCTTCCTTTTGAGGCCTCTGGGCTGCTTGAACGGCCGGTGGTAAGGCGGCCTACACCGCAGGACCCGGAGTGTTCTAACCGGAGGTGTGTCTGAGTCCCACATTATCGGGGGAATGACCCGTCCAGTGCTACAGCACACTGCCCCTTTAGGTGTAGCTGCAGAGTTCATTTTGCTCACTGAGGGTTCTGCGCATCCGGGGCTTGCAGGCTGGGGACTCTCGGTTGGTGGCTGACCCACCACGACCTCTCTCGTGAGTCCCTCACCGCCGAAGGCTACCGGCTGGGGGCCCATGTCCGTGGACTATTCCCTGATCTTGGGTATTCTTTTTCAGATGGCAAACCTCCCGGGGCTGACCTACTGAAACTGGGATGCTGGTGACCACAGTGTCTTAGGCCGTGGTGCGCGGGGAGTCCTTCTTAAGGCTCTGGCTACTGGGGGTGCGTCCGAGTCCCAAATGATTGGGGGGATAGCTCCTCCAGTAATACAGTTCACTGCCCCTCTAGATACAGTCTGTGAGTCTGCATCGTCCCCTGTGGGTTTTCCACAGTCGGAGGCTGCTGGCTGAGGATCCCTGTCCCTAGAATGGTTGGTTCACTGTTCCTGGCTGCCCTTTGCGCTTAGCAATTATCCCGGGGTTAAACAGTTTACACTGGTTTATGTGGGACCGCTTTGTACAGCGGGCATCTTTACAGCATAGACCATGGGGCTTGCCTTGTCGACAATGTGGTACGGCCTCATGTACAGTGCCTCAAAAGCCCCTACTCGAGCATAGTTCCGTACCATAACCTGGTCCGCTATCTCCCATTTGTGGTGTTTGTGGGGCCCTAGCAGCAGACGGTTGCTCCGATGCTGATTTCCTATGTTGTTGGCAGCCTGCAAGTGAATCTGTTTAAGGTGTTCAAACAGATTCCTGACAAAGCTGTCCCGGCTCACTTCCCTGAGCTGACCTTCCGTGAGCACCGGGGCTAGTACATGGGTGGGGGTTCGCATGCCTCTGCCGGTCATGAGCTTGTACGGGGAGTACCCCGTGCTCTTTGACTGGCTGGCCCGGATCCCCATGAGGACCAGTGGCAAGACCTCTACCCACTTCTTGGGTAAGTCCCCCGTCTCTTTTCGTAACCTTTCTTTAATAGTGCGGTTTAAACGCTCCACAGGCCCGGATGACTGCAGGTTGTGGGCGACATGCCATTTCCCCTCGATGCCGAGCACCTTAAAGGTCTCCTGCATACCTGCCCGGTGAAGTGACTCCTTTGGTCGGACTCCACGTACTGTCATGTTTGTAACTACAATGTAACACCACTGTATCACTGTATAGAAACAGGAGTAGGCCATTCGGCCCTTCGAGCCTGCACCGCCATTCAATAAGATCATGGCTGATCATTCCTTCAGTACCCCTTTCCTGCTTTCTCTCCATACCCCTTGATCTCCTTAGCCGTAAGAGCCATATCTAACTCCCTCTTGAATATATCCAGTGAACTGGCATCAACAACTCTCTGCGGTAGGGAATTCCACAGGTTAACAACTCTCTGAGTGAAGAAGTTTCTCCTCGTCTCAGTCCTAAATGGCCTACACCATATCCTAAGACTATGTCCCCTGGTTCTGGACTTCCCCAACATCGGGAACATTCTTCCCGCATCTAACCTGTCCAGTCCCGTCAGTATCTTATATGTTTCTATGAGATCCCCTCTCATCCTTCTAAACTCCAGTGAATAAAGGCCCAGTTGATCCAGTCTCTCCTCATAAGACAGCCCAGCCATCCCTGGAATCAGTCTGGTGAACCTTCGCTGCACTCCCTCAATAGCAAGAACGTCCTTCCTCAGACTATGAGACCAAAACTGAACACAATATTCCAGGTGAGGCCTCACTAAGGCCCTGTACAACCTCCCTACTTCTATATTCAAATCCCCTAGCTATGAAGGCCAACATACCATTTGCCTTCTTTACCGCCTGCTGTACCTGCGTGCCCACTTTCAGTGATTGATGAACCATGACACCCAGGTCTCGTTGCACCTCCCCTTTTCCGAGTCTGCCGCCATTCAGACCTTTGCCTTCGTGTTTTTGCCCCCAAAATGGATAACCTCACATTTATCCACATTATACTGCATCTGCCATGCATTTGCCCACTCACCTAACCTGTCCACGTCACCCTGCCGCCTTTTAGCGTCCTCCTCACAGCTCACACCGCCACCCAGTTTAGTGTCATCTGCAAACTTGGAGATATTACACTCTATTCCTTCATCCAAACCGTTAATGTATATTGTAAATAGCTGGAGTCCCAGCACTGAGTCCTGCGGCACTCCACTAGTCACTCTGAAAAGGACCCATTTATCCCAACTCTCTGCTTCCTGTCTGCCAACCAGTTCCCTATCCACGTCAGTATACTACCCTCAATACCATGTGCTTTGATTTTGCACAACAATCTCTTGTGCGGGACCTTGTCAAAAGCCTTCTGAAAGTCCAAATACACCACAACCACTGGTTCTCCCTTGTCCACTCTGCTAGTTACACTCAACTTAGATGCACAGCTTGACCACAGGGGGTGAACTTGTGGGAGACACTCCTTACCTGATCACACAGGTATATAAAGGGAGGTCCCACGCAGGGTCATCACTTCTGGAGTCCTGTAATAAAGGGTAAGGTCACAGAGTGGTCTTGTCCCTGAAATGTGCCTCATGTGGTTTCATGCTGTAGAGTAAGGACTTTACATTGGTGACGAGAAACGGGAATTCACGACCCACGAGAATGGCCACCGGTAGCACTGAGGAACGGCATTGTGTTGGGGAGGACTGGGACGACTTTGTCGAGAGGCTTCAGCAAAGCTTCGTCACTAAAGACTGACTGGGGGATGCAGCGGCCAACAAGCGACTGGCTCATCTCCTGACCAGCTGTGGGCCAAATAGTTATGCGCTCAAGAAGGACTTACTGGCACCCGAAAAGCCGGCGGACAAAACCTTTGAAGAGCTTAGCAAATTAATCGGGGAATACCTCAAACCGGTGAGCAGCAGACACATGGCTCGACACAGATTCTACACCCACTGACGTTGTGAAGGACAGAGCATACCGGACTTTGTAGCAGACATCCGGCATTTGGCCAGCCTCTGTAAGTTCACAGAAGCCTGCAGGGGGGAGATGCTAAGGGACTTCTTCATCGAGGGTATCGGACATGTGGGTATTTTTCGCAAGTTAATTAAGACCAAGGACTTGACCTTGGAAGCGGCAGCGTTGTTAGCTCAGACTTTCATGGCGGGGGAGGAAGAGACGAAAATGATTTACGCGCGCAATTCTGCATCTAACGCGGCGATGGACCAGGGAGTCAACATTATCAATGTTACTCAGAGCCCCGCAGGCAGGCAGGGGCGGTCCGACATTTACCAGGCAACAAAAGACCCCAGAGCAGGACCCCAACAGTGACAATGGCAGGCTGAACGGACGTTCACGCCATCACAGTGGCCAATGCGGCCCAGGATGGGGCCATTGACACCCACTAAGAGCAGTCAAAGGAACAGTCAGCGCGGAATTCCTGGCCATAGTCCTTTTCTCCCCAACAATGGAAACTTTAACTCCTGCTGGAGGTGTGGGGGAAAACAATCAGCCAGATCTTGCAGATTCCAACAGTTTGTCTGCAGAAACTGCAACCTCAGTGGCCATTTAGCTCGAATGTGTAGAAAACCTGCAACCAGACTTATATATGAGACAGACGGACCAGAAGAGGGTTCTGTGAGGCAGGATGACTTGTGGGGCAAATCGATGGACGCCGAAGTTCAGTGGGTCCATGCGGCGAACATTCACAGTTCATACACCAAAACGCCACCAATGATGATGAGGGTTTTGTTGAACAGCATCCCAGTACACATGGAGCTGGACACTGGGGCCAGCCAGTCACTCATGGGCGTTCAGCAATTCGAGAAGCTATGGCCACTCAAAGCCAGTAGACCCAAATTAGAACGTATTGAGACACAATTATGGACTTACACCAAAGAAATCATTCCAGTGCTAGGCAGTGCAATGATGGCTGTCACACACAATGGGTCAGTGAACCGGCTGCCACTCTGGATTGTCCCGGGCAATGGTCCCGCACTGTTGGGGAGGAGCTGGTTAGCCGAGATGAACTGGAAATGGGGGGATGTTTACGCAATGTCCTCGGTGGAGCGAAGTTCGTGCTCATAAGTCCTAAGTGACATCCTCATCACGGGTCGAGACACCGAGGAACACCTCCACAACCTGGAGGAGGTGCTACGCCGACTGGACCGGGTAGGCCTGCAACTCAAGAAGTCCAAATGCCTGTTCTTAGCTCCTGAGGTTGAGTTTCTGGGCAGGAGGGTTGCTGCAGATGGAATTCGGCCCACCGAATCCAAAACATAGGCGATTCGACGAGCACACAGGCCCTGCAACACATCGGAGCTGCATTCATTCCTGGGACTGTTGAACTTGAGCACGTTGTTGGAGCCACTACACATGCTCCTGCGTAAGGGTTGTGATTGGTTTTGGGGGGACTGTCAGGAATGGGCGCGTAACCTACTTTGTTCAAATAAGTTGTTGACCCTGTACGACCCCCATAAACGTTTAGTTCTGACATGTGATGCATCGTCCTATGTGGTTGGGTGCGTGCTGCAGCAGGGTAATGCTGAGGGTGAGTTACAACCTGTGGCTTATGCCTCCAGGTCGCTCTCTCAAGCAGAACGGGGATATGGCATGGTCGAGAAGGAAGCGCTTGCATGTGCCTATGATGTAAAAAAAATGCATCAGTATCTCTTCGGTAGACAGTTTGAATTAGAAACGGACCACAAGCCACTCACATCCCTGTTGTCAGACAGCAAGGCTGTCAATGCCAACGCTTCAGCTCACATATAGCGGTGGGCTCTCACGCTAGCTGCTTATGACTACTCCATCCGGCACCGGCCCGGCACTGAAAACTGCGCTGACACGTTCAGCAAGCTCCCACTGGCCACCACCGAGGGGGCAGCGGAGCAAAGCGCTGAGATGGTCATGGCTGTCAATGCCTTTGACAGTGCAGGCTCCCCCATCACAGCTCGCCAGATCAAAATCTGGACAAACAGAGATCCCCTCTTATCCCTGATTAAGAAATGTGTCCTGACTGGAGATTGGCCGCCCGCACACGGAGCATGCCCTGAGGAGGTCAGACCGTTCCACAGGCGGATGGATGAGCTCTCCTTCCAAGCCGACTGCCTATTATGGGGCAGCCGAGTAGTCATGCCCCAGAAGGGCAGGGAGGCATTCATCAGGGAACTCCACAGCGAGCACCCAGGTATTGTGATGATGAAAGCCATTGACCGGTTACACGTTTGGTGACCTGGAATTGACTCAGACCTGGAACACTGTGTTCGCAGATGCACGACCTGTGCCCAGCTGGGTAATGCCCCCAGGGAGGCCCCGCTCAGCCCGTGGCCCTGGCCCACCAAGCCATGGTCACGCATTCACGTTGACTATGCGGGCCTGTTCATGGGGAAGATGTTCCTCATTGTAATAGATGCGTACTCGAAATGGATCGAGTGCATCATCCTGAATTTATGCACGTCATCCACCACCGTGGAAAGCCTCCGTGCGATCTTTGCAACCCATGGCTTGCCGGACATCCTGGTTAGTGATAATGGCCCGTGTTTCACGAGCTACGAATTCCGGGAGTTTATGTCGGGCAATGGCATCAACCACGTCAGGACTGCGTCGTTCAAGCCGGCCTCCAATGGCCAGGTGGAACGGGCAATCCAAATCATTAAGCAAGGTATTCAAGGACGCTCTCTATAATGCCGCCTATCGCGCTTCCTGCTGGCCTATAGATCCTGCCCGCACTCGCTCACGGGAACGCACACTCAAAACTCGGTTGTCCCTCATTCAGCCAGTCCTGACCGACATAGTTGAGGGCAAGCGCAAGTCACAAAACGAGTACCATGACCGCAATTCGAGGGGGAGATGTATATAAATAAATGACCCCGTATTCATCCTCAATTTCGCCATGGGGCCCAAATGGCTTGAGGGTACTGTAATTGGCAAAGAGGGAAATAGGGTCATCGAGGTAAAACTCAACAATGCCGCAAGCATCTGGACCAAGTAAAAAAGAGGTTCAGCATGGACACGGAGGAACCTGAAGTAGACCATGAGATGAAGCTCACACTACCGCCAGTGAACGAGCAACAAGAGCAATCAGAAGGATGCATGGTCCTTGCAGTCAGCCTGGAATCACCACAGGTGACAGACATTCACGTTAGTGTCCAACAACCAGAGCCCCAACTGCGGCGCTCCACGAGGGAGCATAGACCACCTGATAGACTAAACCTATGATCCCAGTAAGACTTTGGGGGGAAAGATGATGTCATGTTTGTAACTACAATGTAACACCACTGTATCACTGTATACACTCAACTTAGATGCACACCTTGACCACAGGGAGTGAACTTGTGGGAGACACTCCTTACCTGATCACACAGGTATATAAATGGAGGTCCCATGCAGGGTCATCACTTCTGGAGTCCTGTAATAAAGAGTAAGGTCACAGAGTGGCCTTGTCCCTGAAATGTGCCTTGTGTGGTTTCATGCTGTAGAGTAAGGACTTTACACATACTGTGGTAGTCCCCACCAGGAGAACACTTCCCTGACCAGGATCCTAGCTGTTCTCAATGCAGTAGCTGTACAGCATGGGAAGGCTTCTACCCACTGAGTGAACACATCCACCAACACGAGGCAGTATTTGTAGCCTCCCTGGGCGGTGGGTAGGGGCCCATTGTAATCGACCTGGATCGACTGTCAGGGTCCCTCTGCCCTCCTGATATGTCCCATAGACACCTTCCGTTTCTGGGGGTCAGGGTTGTTGGCAGCGCACATCAGACAGCCGGCGCAGAACTCACGGACATCTTCCCTGAGTCCCGGCCACCACCCTGCCTGTTCCACCCATTGCCAGGTGGTTTCAGGTCCGGGGTGTCCTGCTCCTGGACCCTCGTGGGCCAGCTGGAGGAACTTTCTCCAGTGTTGTTGCGGTACTACCCATTGCTCCCCCCTGAACAGCATGCCTTCTTTAACGACAATAGCTGAGGTGCCGTTCAGGCCGTCTACCCTTTCCCCTTTAGCTAGCGTGTTAAGGACACATTTGAGGACAGGGTCTTGGGTCTGAACAGTTTTCAGGTCTGAGGGCAATGCTACCCCTGCCCTCCCTGTCGTCCCAATCCTGCCCCTAACTGCTGCAATGGGGCTTGGTTTGTACGGGTCCCAGAGCTTGCCCATGCGAGCACTTTGCTTGGTCAACATGTCAGCCTGCTAGTTTCCCTCGCTACGGGGTTCAGTGGTTGAATGTGCCTTCACTGTGTGTATATACACCTTCCCTTCCTCCCCTATGGTGGCCATGATCTTTTCCAGTAAAGGCTTAATTGTCAGAGGCCTCCCGTCTGCAGACGTGTATCCACGACGGGACCAGATAGTCAGGTATTCCGTACACGAATTGCATGTGAACATACTATTCGAGCAAATCATGTACAGGGTAGGGAATTCCTCGGGGTGTGTGACCACGTACACCACTGCCGACAGCTCAGCATGCTGGGCACTCATGGTACTGGGGAGTTTAATCGCCAGGGCAATGCCTGCCTCTGGGTTATAAACAGCCTGTGAGTCGATACAGTGCATGAACCATCTACATAGATTTCTCGGCTTGTGGTGTGTAACCCAGCCCGAAAGCCTATGTTAATTTCCCATACCCGTTCGACAGAACATCGGTGGGCTGTCCCTGGATAGATCATGTTGGCTGCGAGCCTTGGCTCGCAGAAACCTTTTACCCTTAGGTCCATCTGAGAGAGAAGTATGGTCCAGCGAGCAATGCGGGCACTGCTCACTGTCCCGTTCTTGATTCTCCCGTCCAGGAGCATCTGGGTAGGCGTGTGATGGGTAAGAAGTGTGATAGGGGACTCGCCTGTGAAGATCAATGATCTTTTCACAGCCCAGTGAGTGGCTAGGAGGTGCCTCTCACAGTTGGAGTACCCCTTCTCCACATCAGTGAGTATCCTGGAGGAGTAAACCACTGGTCTCAGCCGGCCGTGCCGCTCCTGGAGCAGTACTGCGCTCAGGCTGTCCCCACTGGCTGCTACCTCCAGGAAGAAATCTTTACCCCCATCTATGGCTCCTAAAGCCGGCGCAGTCTGCAGATATTTCTTGAGTTGGATAAATGCTGCCTCACAACCCTCGTCCCAATCCCACTCCACTCCCTTGTGTATGAGTCGGAGCAGAGGGACTGCAGTGGCTGCATAATCCTCAATGAAATCTCTGCAGTACCCCGTTAGCCCTCGAAAAGATTTTACTCCTGTTACTGTGTTGGGGGCTGGTAACTCCTGCACTGCTTCCCTTCAGCTTTGTCAATGGCTCTTTCCCCAGCGCGCACAGCCAGTCCCAGGAATTTTACTTCCTTCTGGCCGATCTGTGCCTTCTTGGGATTAACTTTAAACCCTTCCTCCTTCAGCAGCTCCAGCAGCTCGGCCAGCAATGGGCCATGCTCCTCCCCCTTGTCGGTGAATAGGAGCAGGTCGTCCACATACTGTACCAACTGCTGGGGTCTACTGAAGCTGTTTAAACAATTTGCCATACATTGATGGAAAATGCTAGGGTTGTTGTGGAAGCCCTGAGGGAGACAGTTCCAACTGTATTGCTGGCCTTTAAAGGTAAAAACAAACTTGTACTGGTCTTCTCTTCGTAAAGGGATGGACCAAAACCCATTGGAAATATCCAGCACCGTGAAGGTGGTCGCGGAGGCTGGGATACTTCCAATGAGGTCGGAGACAGCAGCAACAGTGGGTGCACAGGCGGGGATGTTACGGTTGAGTACTCGATAGTCCACTATGGCTCTCCAGGAGTTGTTCGGTTTCCTAACCGGCCACAATGGAGAGTTCACATGGGTAGCTATTGGTCTCAATACCCGCTGCTTCACTAAAGAACCCAAAGCTGTTTCCATGTCTGCCTCCGCCTCCCTGGGGAAGTTGTACTGCTTTTGCGGTCGGGTCATGGGGTCCCCATCTACGCTAACCTCGACCCCATTTACCCTTCCGCAGTCGTGTTTGTGAGTGGCAAAAGCTGCAAGGTGCAAGGTGTGCCCTCGCATACTCTTGGTATTCCATCGGAATGTTACTGACCAGCAATTCGAGGTCGTAACCCTCCTTTGGCTTCATGGTACACACCGTCCTTTTGCCCCATTTTTCTGGGATAACTACCACCTCACTTTCTTGTCCCATACACACTGCCCCCCAAAGACAGTGGTTCCTTAAATCCACTAGAATCCCGTGGCCTAGAATAAAATCGGCCCCCAGGATCCCCTTCCCTTCCTGCTCCCACTTCATTAGGACACAAGTCCACTTGGTGTGGAGTGTTCCCAAATGAATAGAGAGCGGAACGGAGAATGAGCCAGCCTGCTCGGTGCCTGTGAAACCCACTAAGCTGTATGGGACCTCGTTAGACAGAGGTGGGGTGGGGAGGTTATTTGCATAGACGAGGGTGCTTGATGCACCGGTATCCAGCAGATACGTCCCCTTCACCTTCTCCACCTCCATCTGAACGCGCGGTCTCCTCCATGCATTGTACTCGAGGGAACACAGGTGAACAGGCAGCGTCTGTTCTAGTCACTGTCCTGGTTGGGAGGGGGCAGATGGGGTTACGGTACGTACAATCACAACTCGAATTCAAACAATCGACACATCCTAAAACAAGTTACCGTTAACGAGCCCGCCAAAATCCAACAAAGAATTACCAAGCTCGCCAAAACTAAGACAAAGAATCGGGTCTGATTTGGCGGGCAGATTAGAAAGGTTCTCAAAGTATAATTGAGGCCCTGTTTTACAGGATAATCAGCCTTCCATCAACTCGCTACGCAGCCTTCTAGAGCCTTCTGAGCCTCGGCACCTTCAGCCTCGACAGCACTCCTGGGTTACATTGATCTGCCACCGGAGAAGAAGGAAGAATATCATCAAGATTACATGTATAAGATTATGGGCCCAAGTTTCCACATGATTTGCGCCTGATTTTTAGGAGCAACTGGTGGAGAACGGACTATCTTAGAAATCGCAATTCTCCACATTTTTTTTTCTGCAGTTCTAGTCAGGTAGAACAGTTCTACTTTGGAACAGAATTTTTTCTTCAAAAGGGGGCGTGTCCGGCCACTGACGCCTGATTTCAAAGTTTCCAGTGAAAACGTACTCCATACTAGCTTAGAATGGAGCAAGTGAAGATTTTTGTAGAACTGAAAAAACCTGTTCTACACATTAAAAAATCAGGCGCAGGTTACAAATTAGGCGTCCAGAACGAGGTGGGGGGGGGGAGGGGGGGGAAGGGAAGTCATTAAATTCTACAATAAATCCTTATTTATACTTCTACAAATATTATACAAATAAATCCAACCTGAATAAACATTTATAAGCAAAGAAAAGATTAAATAAACCATCTTCCTACCTGTGTGAAAGTGCTTCAGGCACGGAGAATGCTGCAGTCAGCCTGAGGCGCCCGTTCTTCCCGCAGTGGGGGGGGGAGGAGGCGCCCGTTCTTTCCCGCGGGGGGGGGGGGGGGGAGGAGGCGCCCGTTCTTCCCACGGGGGGGGGGAGAGGAGGCGCCCGTTCTTCCCCCAGGGGGGGGAAGGAGACAGTGAGAAGGCTGCAAGTGCTGATGGCAATGTGCTTTTATTAAAAAATGTTCAAAAATTAAACAGCTACAAAAAACTACAAAAATGGCCGAGTGCCAATGTTTCCTTCACACTGCGCGTGCGCGAACGCTCCAACGCGCACGCGCAGCGTTGCCGGCAGGAAAAAAACTAATTTAAATAGTACCCGCCCCCTCCCACTTACAAAATCGGCGCGAGTGTAGGCTCCGCCCCCCTGGGCGCCGCGCCAGGCAGACAAGAAGCTGCAGAACGCTCCAGAATCGCGAGTTTTTTTTTTAGGCGCTGTTTTAGGCGCGAAAAACGGGCGCCCAGCTCGGAGGGGCGCCCGTTTTTTATCGTGTGGAAACTTGGGCCCTATGAGTGGGCTTGACAAGGTGGATGCAGAGAGGATGTTTCCACTGATAGGAGAGACTAGAACTACGGGGCATAATCTTAGAATAAGGGGCCGCCCATTTAAAACTGAGATGAGGAGAAATTTATTCTCTCAGAGGGTTGTAAAGCTGTGGAATTCATTGCCTCAGAGAGCCGTGGAAGCTGGGTCACTGAATAAATTTAAGACAGAGATCGACTGTTTCTTAACCGATAAGGGAATAAGGGATTATGGGGACCAGGCAGGGAAGTGGACCTGAGTCCATGATCGGATCAGCCATGATTATATTAAATGGCGGAGCAGACTCGAGAGGCAGTATGACCTACACCTGCTCCTATTTCTTATGTTTTTATTTTCAATATTGCCAATATTGCAATCTATATACAGCATCTATTGCCACTCAAAATACCCCATTCAGCTGCATTATAACAGACTTTTCCAAGTTGGCTGTTCTTGCTTTTAACCAGGTACAGAGCTTCGTCACAACTCCTCAATCCTATGTTGAAGCTCACCTGTAATCATCTACAAGATGCACTGTAGTAGCTCACCAAGGCTCCTTCGACAGCATCTCCCAAACCTGCAACCTCTGCCAACTAGAATGACCAGAGCAGCAAGCTCATGGGAACGCCACCTCCTCACTGTGAACTACTTTGGGATGGCTCTGAGTGATGTGATAAAGCCCAAGTAAATGCTGTTCTCTCTTACTTTTCCACTCTCAAAATTATCAGTAACATTAAAGGAGATCTACTAATTTTCAAATAATCTTTGAATGAGGTCTGTTAGACACCCATAGAGTATGTCGGAATGTTGTTGAAATATAAATCAGAATTAAATTAAATTTGGCGAAATTTGAATTTGAGGATGCCTGTCCATTTAAATAAAATAATGGTGCATTTCGCAGTGTAGAAAACATGCCTTCTGTAAATGTAATATGCTTTTTTCAGCGTCCCTACAAATGTTTCCAAACACCGGATGTGAGCCATGGCTCAAAGATAGCACTTTTGTCTCACAGAGACTTAAGGACATAATCTAGGCTGGCACTTCAGTGCAGTACTGAGGGAGAGGTTGTCTTTGGGATGAGATGTTAAAACGAGGCCTCTCAGGTGGACATAAAAGATCCCTTTATACAGCAGGAGAGCTCTCAGGGGGCCCACCCAAGTGCTGGCCAAAGGACCACCGATGGCCACCGAGAGACCAGGAAGATTCCTCTAAAAGAAGTGGCAGTACTGCCCAGCAGCCAAACAATGGCTTATGCTGTCAATCTGGGCAGCAGCGAGTGGAAGCTCTCAATCTCAGTGGCAAAGGCTCTTGCCGCCCAAGTACTGCCAAAGATGGAGTCGGGCCCAGGGAGGGTTGAAGACCTGCATAGAAAAAAAAACACCGCAACACCTCCAGGTAAGTCGCTATAAAACATTTTTTTTTAATATATTCACTAACCGTTTTTTCCATTCTTCATACCTACCGTTGGGATTAGAACAGCCTCCTCGCAGCGGTCCTTCCCCCTGCTGGCGCCGAGTCCCGCCCGCACCAATCTGGCAGCTCGGCGGGCGGGAGGCCACTTTCGCCATTTGGCCGCCAGAGGACGTCAGCAGGCGGTTCCCGGCGGTACTCCCTTCTCGCCCGGCCAGCCCAAGTGGAAAATGGCAAAGAGGAGATACCGGCAACAAAACTTGGTGGCAGTCGGCAGCAGCAGGCGGCAGTGGGCGGTAAGGCCACCAATATCGGGACCCTAGTCTCCTGGTCAACATTTATCCCTCAGCCAACACTACCAAAAACAGATTTTCTGGTCATCTATATCATTGCTATTTGTGGAACCTTGCTGTGTGAATATTGGCTGGTTCCCGACATTGCAAGTACTACATTTCAAAAAAGTACTGTAGAACTCGAGTTTTCTCAAAATTCAAAGATTCCCCCTCTGTGTGAAGAAACCCTAAGGAAGGATCATTTTGGACTCGCTTAAAATGAACTTTGGGATTTTAAAGGATGCATGGGTCTGCAAGGGAAAAGGACTGCAAAAACCAGGGGAATATTAACCTCCGTAAAGGCCCATTTTTGGGTATTGGAGCTGTCTAGAATATTCGAGCAAAAACAAACTGTCTGGGGAATTGTGTAAACTCCAACACTCTGCTCCCCAGGAAACATTAACATAGCAACACTTGACCCAGAGATAGCCAGCCATAGCTCTAAGCATGAAACCCATCCAGCACATGCATAATGTTAATTGCCTATCCGGCCTGCATGGAAAAACCCAGGCCTAGGCAGACCACGTGCCACAGTACAGTGGGACCTGGGGGTACTTGCGCATGAAACGTAAAAGGATAGTATGCAGGTACAGCAAGTGATCAGGAAGGCCAATGGTATCTTGGCCTTTATTGCAAAGGGGATGGAGTATAAAAGCAGGGAAGTCTTGCTACAGGTATTGGTGAGGCCACACCTGGAATACTGCGTGCAGTTTTGGTTTCCATATTTACGAAAGGATATACTTGTTTTGGAGGCAGTTCAGAAAAGGTTCACTAGGTTGATCCCGGGGATGAGTGGGTTGACTAATGAGGAAGTATGGGCATCTACTCATTGGAATTCAGAAGAATGAGAGGTGATCTTATCGAAATGAATAAGATTATGAGGGGGCTTGATAAGGTGGATGCAGAGAGGATGTTTCCACTGATGGGGGAGACAAGAACTAGAGGGCATGATCTTAGAATAAGGGGCTGCCCATTTAAAACAGAGATGAGGAGAAATTTCTTCTCGAAGAGGGTTGTAAATCTGTGGAATTCGCTGCTTCAGAGAGCTGTGGAAGCTGGGACATTGAATACATTTAAGACGGAAATAGACAGTTTCTTAAATGATAAGGGGATAAGGGGTTATGGGGAGCGGGCGGGGAAGTGGAGCTGAGTCCATGATCAGATCAGCCATGATCATATTGAATGGCGGAGCAGGCTCGAGGGGCCGTATGGCCTACTCCTGTTCCTATTTCTCATGTTCTTATGTAACCTTTCCTCATAAGTCAACCCCCTCATCTCCGGAATCAACCTGATGAACTTTCTCTGAACTGCCTCCAAAGCAAGTATATCCTTTCTTAAATATGGAAACCAAAACTGCACGCAGTATTCTAGGTGTGGCCTCACCAATACCCTATATAACTGTAGCAAGACTTCCTTGCTTTTATATTCCATCCACTTTGCAATAAAGGCCAAGATTCCATTGGCCTTCCTGATCACTTGCTGTACCTGCATACTAACCTTTTGTGTTTTATGCACAAGTACCCCAGGTCCCGCTGTACTGCAGCACTTTGCAATTCTTCTCTATTTAAATAATAACTTGCTCTTTGATTTTTTTCAGCCAAAGTGCATAACCTCACACTTTCCAACATTATACTCCATCTGCCAAATTTTTGCCCACTCACTTAGCCTGTCTATATCCTTTTGCAGATGTTTTGTGTCTCCTCACACATTGCTTTTCCTCCCATCTTTGTATCGTCAGCATACTTGGCTACGCTACACTCGGTCCCTTCTTCCAAGTCATTAATATAGATTGTAAATAGTTGGGGTACCAGCACTGATCGCCGTGGCACCCCACATGTTACTGGTTGCCAACCCGAGAATTAACCATTTATCCGGACTCTCTGTTTTCTGTTAGTTAGCCAATCCTCTATCCATGCTAATATATTACCCCCAACCCTGTGAACGTTTATCTTGCGCAGTAACTTTTTATGTGGCACCTTGTCAAATGCCTTCTGGAAGTCCAAATACACCACATCCACTGGTTCCCCTTTAGCCACTCTATTTGTTACATCCTCAAAGATTTCCAGAAAATTTGCGAAATATGACTTCCCTTTCATAAATCCATGCTGACTCTGCCTGACTGAATTTTGCTTTCCCAAATGTCCTGCTACTGCTTCTTTAATAATGGACTCCAACATTTTCCCAACTACAGATGTTAGGCTAACTGGTCCATATTTTCCTGCTTTTTGTCTGTCTCCTTTTTAAATTGGGGCGTTACATTTGCAGTTTTCCAATCTGCTGGGACCTCCCCAGACTCCAGGGGATTTTGGTAAATTACAACCAATGCATCCACTATACCTGCTGCTACTTCCCTTAAGGTACTAGGATGCAAGCCATCAGGTCAAGGGGATTTATCCGCCTTTAATCCCATTATCTTACTGAGTACACCTCCTTAGTGATTGTGATTGTGTTAAGTTCCTACTCCCCTATAGCCCCGAGATAATCCACTGTTGGGATAATTTTAGTGTCCTGTACTGTAAAGACTGATACAAAATATTTGTTCAGAGTTTCTGCAATCTCCATGTTCCCCATCACTAATTCCCCGATCTCGTCCTCTAAGGGACCAACATTTATTTAGCCACTCTTTTCCTTTTTATATAGAAACTCTTGCTATCCCTTTTTATATTTTGTGCTAGTTTACTTCCATAGTCTATCTTCCCTTTCTTAATCATTTTTTTAGTCATTCTTTGCTGGCTTTTAAAAGCTTCCCAATCTTCTGTCCTCCCACTAGTATGTGTTATGTATGCAAACCTATAATTGCCATGTCTAATCACTAGAGGGTTTATCCCCTGGAGTCCCAAGGGATCCCACAATCCCTTGGGAGCACCTGTATATAAGGAGGCCTCACAGGCTGGAGAGGCACTCTGAGATCTGTACTAAAGGACTACGGTCACACTTTGAGCTTGCAGTATCTAGGCTGAATCTTTATCCAAGACATAACAACTGGCAATGAGATACAGATAATGAACCTCAACGCAACAATGCAGAGAACTGTGGGCATCCTGGAGAAATTTTCGGAGGGAGATGATTGGGAAACCTTCGTGGAGCGACTTGGCCAACGAGCTGGAAGGAGAAGCGAACACTGCCAAACGAAGGGCGATCCTCCTCACCGTTTGCGGGGCATCAACATATGGCCTCATGAAAAACCTACTCGCTCCAGCAAAACCCACAGAGAAGTCGTATGATGAGTTGTGCACACTGGTCCGTGAGCATCTAAACCCGAAGGAAAGCGTTCTGATGGCAAGGTATCGGTTCTACATGTACAGGAGGTCTGAAGGCCAGGAAGTGGCGAGCTACATCGCCGAGCTAAGATGCCTTGCAGGACATTGCGAATTTGAAGGACACTTGGAGCATATGCTCAGGGACTTCTTTGTACTTGGCATTGGCCATGAAATAATACTTCGCAAACTTTTGACTGTAGAGACCTCAAACTTGAGTAAAGCCATAGCGATAGCCCAGGCGTTTATCTCCACCAGTAACAATACCAAACAAATTTCCCAGCACACGAGTGCTGCTGCAAGTACCGTGAACAAAGTAACGTTGTTTTCGATTCGAAATGTACATGGCAGGACTTACACGCCTGTAGCTGCACGTCCGCAGATGACTCAGAGTCCGCCATCAAGGGTGGTGAATACAAGATAATTAACAACTTGTTGGCACTGTAGGGGTGATAATTGATTCCATTCATGCCGCTTCAAAGGATACGTTTGCAAGGACTGTATAACAATGGGACACCTCCAACGTATGTGCAGGCAAGCTGCAAACCTTGCTAATCCTGCAAACCACCATGTTGCAGAGGAGGACAGATCCATGGTGGATCATGACGAACCAGAGCCTCAGACCGAGGAGGCAGAGGTATATGGGGTGCACACATTTACCACAAAGTGTCCCCCGATAATGCTGAAGGTTGAATTAAATGGACTCCCAGTGTCCATGGAGCTGGACACGGGCGCAAGCCAGTCCATAATGAGTAAAAAGACTTTCGATAAGTTGTAGTGCAACAAGGCTTCAATGCCAGTCCTGACTCCCATTTGTTCTAAACTGAGAACGTACACAAAGGAACTGATTCCCGTAATCGGTAGTGCTACCATAAAGATCTCCTACGATGGAGCGGTGCATGAGTTAGTACTCTGGGTGGTACCGGGCGATGGCCCCACGCTGTTCGGCAGGAGCTGGCTGGGAAAGATACGCTGGAACTGAGACGACATCCGAGCGCTTTCATCCGTCGATGACACCTCATGTGCCCAGGTCCTAAGCAAGTTCCCCTCACTGTTCGAATCAGGCATTGGGAAGTTCTAAGGAGCAAAAGTGCAGATCCATTTGATTCTGGGGGCACGACCCATCCATCACAAGACGAGAGCGGTACCTTACATGATGAGAGATAGGGTAGAGATCGAGCTGGACAGGCTGCAACGAGAGGGCATCATTTCGCCGATCGAATTCAAAGAATGGGCCAGTCCAATTGTTCCAGTCCTCAAGGGAGATGGCTCCGTCAGAATCTGTGGTGATTACAAAGTAACTATCAATCGTTTCTCGCTGCAGGATCAATACCTGCTACCAAAGACAGACGACCTATTTGCAACGCTGGCGGGAGGAAAAACGTTCACGAAGTTGGACTTGACCACGGCCTACATGATGCAGGAGCTGGAGGAATCTTTGAAAGGCTTCACCTGCATCAACACGCACAAAGGTCTTTTCGTTTACAACAGATGCCTGTTTGGGATTTGATCGGCCGTGGCGATATTAGAGAGGAACATGGAAAGCTTGCTGAAGTCGGTCCTGTGCACCGTGGTCTTCCAGGATGACATCTTGGTTACAGGTTGGGACACCGTCGAGAACCTGCAGAACCTGGAGGAGGTTCTTAGTCGGCTTAATCGTGTGGGGCTCAGGCTAAAATGCTCGAAGTGCGTTTTCCTGGTGCCTGAATTGGAGTTCCTGGGGAGAAGAATCGCAGTGGATGGCATCAGGCCCACCGATTCGAAGACAGAAGCAATCAAGAACGCACCAAGACCACAGAACATGATGGAGCTGCGGTCGTTTCTAGGACTCCTGAATTATTTTGGTAACTTCCTACCGGGTCTTACACATTGTTAGAACCCCTGCACTCTTTACTGCATAAGGGAGATGAATAGGTATGGGGTAAAAGCCAAGAAAATGCCTTTGAGACAGCTAGGAAGCTGTTCTATTCAAACAAATTGCTTCTGTTGTACAATCCATGTAAACGTGTTGTACTAGCATGTGATGCGTCGTCATACGGGGTCGGGTGTGTATTGCAACAAGCTCATGAATTTGGAAATTACAACTGGTTGCTTATGCATCCAGAAGGCCGAGAGGGTCTAAAGTATGATCGAAAAAGAAGCATTAGCATGTGTTTACGGGGTAAAGAAAATGCATCAATATCTGTTCGGGCTCAAATTTGAATTGGAAACCGACCATAAGCCGCTTATATCCTTCTTTTCTGAAAATAAGGGGATAAATACGAATGCATCGGCCCGCATCCAGAGATGGGCGCTCACATTGTCCTCATACAACTACGCCATCCGCCACAGGCCAGGCACAGAAAACTGTGCCAATGCTCTCAGTAGGCTATGGTTGCCCACCATCGGGGTGGAGATGGCACAGCCTGCAGATTCAGTTATGGTAATGGAAGCATTCGAGAGTGAGTAATCACCTGTTACCGCCCGACGGATTAGAACCTGGACGAGCTAGGACCCCTTACTGTCCTTAGTAAAAAACTGTGTGCTCCACGGGAGTTGGTCTGGTGTCCCGTTAGAGATGCAGGAAGAAATAAAGCCATACCAGCGGCGCAAAGATGAAATGTCTATACAGGCAGACTGCCTCCTATGGGGCAATCGGGTAGTTGTACCAAAAAAGGACAGGGACACTTTCATTAGTGATCTCCACAGTACCCACCCAGACATTGTAATGATGAAAGCGATAGCCAGATCCCACGTGTGGTGGCCTGGTATCGATGCAGACTTAGAGTCCTGTGTGCACAAATGTAATACATGTTTCCAGTTAAGCAATGCACCCAGGGAGGCGCGACTAAGTTTATGGTCTTGGCCCTCCAAACTGTGGTCCAGGGTTCATGTCGACTATGCAGGCCCATTCTGGAGAAAAATGTTTTTAGTGGTCGTAGATGCGTACTCCAAATGGATTGAATGTGTGATAATGTCGACAAACATGTCCACTGCCACCATTGAAAGCCTATGGGCCATGTTTGCCATGCACGGCCTGCCTGATGTCCTTGTAAGTGACAATGGGCCGTGCTTTACCAGTGCCGAATTCAAGGAATTCCTGACCCGCAATGGGATCAAACATGTCACGTCTGATACATTTAAGCCAGCATCCAACAGTCAGGCAGAACGAGCAGTTCAAACAATCAAGCAAAGCTTGAAAAGGGTAACTGAAGGCTCACTGCAGACTCGCTTATCCCGAGTCCTGCTTAGTTACCACACAAGACCCCACTCGCTCACCAGGGTCCCTCCCTCACGAAAAGGGCACTTAAGACAAGGCTCTCGTTAGTCCACCCTGATCTACATGAACAGGTAGAGAGCAGGTGGCTTCAACAGAATACATATCATGATCATGCAAATGTGTCACGCGAAATTGAAGTAAATGATCCTGTATTTGTGTTGAACTATGGACAAGGTCCCAAGTGGTATGCTGGCACTGTTCTGGCCAAAAAAGGGAGTAGGGTGTTTGTGGTCAAACTCGGAAAAGGATTCACCTGCATCAAACACTTGGACCAAACCAAACTCAGATTTACTATTCAGAACAACCCACAATAGACTCTTTCGACCCTCCAACACACACACAAGTGGCAACTAACCCAATGGTTGACCATGAAGCAGAACCCATCACCCGCAGCAGCCCAGCAAGGCTCACCATCCCCAGCAGCCCAGCAAGGCCAGCTGCACAGCAGCCCAGTGAAGGCCCAACAAATGACTCACCAACACCAGCATTTGCACCGAGACAATCAACCAGGGAAAGGAAGGCCCCAGATCGACTCACATTGTAAATAGTTATACGATTGACTTTGCGGGGGGGAGAGGGGGGGGGAGTGTTGTTATGTATGTAGACCTGTAATTACCATGTCTAACCACTAGAGGGCTTATCCCCTGGAGTCCCAAGGAATCACACAGGCTGGAGAGGCACTCTGAGATCTGCAATAAAGGACTATGGTCACATTTACTTTGAGCTTGCAGTATCTAGTCTGACTCTTTATCCAAGACATAACAGTATGCCCTTGTTTTTAATTGGATACCGTCCTTTATTTCTTTAGTTAGCCATGGTTGGCTATCTTTTCTTTTACACCCTTTCCCCCTCACTGGAATACATTTTTCTTGAGAGTTGTGAAATATCTCCTTAAATGTACGCCACTCTTCATTAACCATTCTACACTTTAATCTATTTTCCCAGTCCACTTTAGCCAACTCTGCCCTCATATCTTTGTAGTCTCCTTTATTTAAGCTTAGTACGCTGGTTTGAGATCCAACTTTCTCGCCCTCCATCTGAATTTGAAATTCAACCATGCTATGATCACTCATTCCAAGGGGATCCTTTACTAGGAGATTGTTTATTAATCCTGTCTCATTACACAGGACCAGATCTAAGATAGCCTGCCCCCTGGTTGGTTCCGTTACATACTGCTCAAGGACCCATCCCTTATGCACTCTGTGAACTCTTCCTCAAGGCTACCCTGACCAATTTGATTTGTCCAATCAATATGGAGGTTAAAATCACCCATGATTATTGCTGTTCCCTTTTTACAAGCCCCCACTATTTCCTGGTTTATACTCCGACCAACAGAGTTGCTACTGTTAGGGGGCCTATAGACTACGCCCACCAATGACTTTTTCCCCTTATTATTCCCTATTATTCCCAAACTGTTTCAACATCCTGATGATTTGAGCCAATATCGTTTCCATCCTTTAACAGAGCTAACCCACCTCCTTTTCTTTTCAGTCCTTCTGGATTGTCAAATACCCCTGAATATTTTGTTCCCAGTCCTGGTCACCTTGCAACCATGTCTCTGTAATGGCTATCAGATCATACCCATTTGTATTTATTCCAGTAAAAGATTTCTGATAATGGTCCTTGAAAAGCTTGATAACTTAAAGATCCATCGGCGGAAGCTTGGAAGTGGTATCCTTTGGAAGACAGACATGTTCCACATTCGTTAGACCAGAAATTCTAGGATGCACAGAGCAGTTATAAGAACATAAGAAATAGGAGCAGGAGGAGAAATAGGTTATGACTGATCCGATCATGGATTCAGGTCCACTTCCCTGCCCGCTCTCCATAACCCCTTATTCCCTTATCGCTTAAGAAACTGTCTATTTCTGTTTTAAATTTATTCAATGTCCCAGCTTCCACAGCTCTCTGAGGCAGCTAATTCCACAGATTTACAACCCTCTGAGAGAAGACATTTCTCCTCATCTCAGTTTTAAATGGGCAGCCCCCAATTCTAAGATTATGCCCTCTAGTTCTAGTCTCCCCTATCAGTGGAAACATCTTCTCTGCCATCCACCTTGTCAAACCTCCTCATAATCTTATACGTTTCGATAAGATCACCTCTCATTCTTCTGAACTCCAATGAGTAGAGGCCCAACCTACTCAACCTTTCCTCATAAGTCAACCCCCTCATCTCCGGAATCAACCTTGTGAACCTTCTCTGAACTGCCTCCAAAGCAAGTATATCCTTTCTTAAATATGGAAACCAAAACTGCATGCAGTATTCCAGGTGTGGCCTCACCAATACCCTGTACAACTGTAGCAATCCTTCCCAGCTTTTATACTCCATCCCCTTTGCAATAAAGGCCAAGATTCCATTGGCCTTCCTGATCACTTGCTGTACCTGCATACTAACCTTATCTATCATGATTGACACCCTTCTACCCTGAACTTGAAATTTTCTGTCCAGAGATTGAATGTGCTCCGCACAATCGTACAAGCAATCTAAGATCACCAATTAAAACAGTAAATGGTGCCTTCTGAGAAGTATTGAACATTTTTAAATAGCTTGCCCAGTCACTTTTAACGATGAACAGAAGAGGAAGCTTTTCAGATCCATCTGTATTGGCACCTAGAAGTAGAGTCATGGCTTCCTTGCTCCAGTTCCCATCAATGCACTTCCTGTCGTAAAAGGTGTGTCCCCTGGCAGAAGCTTCCAGAAAAGTCCTGCTTCATTAAGGCTGCACACATCACAAAGCTGACACTTTTGCAATAATGCAGGCAGAAAAAAGGGATTTATTTGTCATTTCAGGGGTTACTTCATTGGCTTCTCCAATCATTTTCTTCTGAGTTATGGCATGAACTTTTTACATCTCTTGATCCATCCTAAGTTGACTTTAGAGAGATCGCTGAACCCGATTTCTCCTGCAATTTTGATGGCTTTTTCCAATAAAATTTGTTATGAAATTCCAGGGAACTTTTTATCGCACGTTGCCTTGAATCATTCTGCTCCACGGGCATTGTGCTTAGAAGTGCGCAAGAGTTTCATGTCACTTCTAAAGCCTCCGCTTCTGCTATTTCAAGACAGAATCCCATGGTTCTTTGTAGCTTTCTTTTGCTAATTCAGTCTGTGACATGGACTCTTTATCCAGAGCAGTGATAATTTTGTACTTCTGGCTCAAATTCCGTTCTCTGCATTCTTTATTAATAGATTCGATTTTCACAAAAATGGCAGCTGCTATGGCCAGGGTTGTATTAGCGCAATTGGTGCCTTTGTCCACTGAACCCTCAGCGGAAAATTCACTAAAAATGAGGAGAACTTCTTCTGGGTTTGTGGGCCTCATTTTGTGGATTCTTTAAGGTTTTGTGTTGTTGTTGATCCAGTGAAGTTCTGCAGCTGTGAGCATACAGTTGGTTAATTAGATATTGTAACATTCGAGTACTGCATGTTCTGAGTGTAACAATTTTTTGATGAATACGATACATGGCTCCTTGAGTAAGAGGGAAAGCTCTCTGTTTACGACCAGGTCATGCCTCTTCTAAGCTCCACTTTGCAGGTTGTTGTTGTTAGATTGAAATACGGCATAATATTGTTTTATCTCCATGCAAATTTGCATAACATTAGATGAATTATATGGCTATAACAAGCAGTGAACTCAATTATGTACAAAATATACCAAGCACAGCGGGACCAGCCACCAGTAAGTAAAGCATTTTGCAGATTATAACAACAGACAATTTAATATTATGCAAACTCGACTGTATTTGCTATTCCTCAGCAGCTTTAAAGGGAGCCCCCACCACTGCCTCTGTCAGACTACTTATCCAACATCCAGT
The DNA here is from genome assembly GCF_044704955.1 of Pristiophorus japonicus. Classification (NCBI taxonomy): domain Eukaryota; kingdom Metazoa; phylum Chordata; class Chondrichthyes; family Pristiophoridae; genus Pristiophorus; species Pristiophorus japonicus. The sequence continues at coordinate 251,271,018 of NC_091980.1, forward strand.
CTTGGATGTGACATTATTTTGGTCCCGTTAAACATTGGGAATACTGAAGCCATTCCCACAAATTCCATATCGTTGTCAACAACTCCATCCCCTTTCCTGGCCACTGTCTCAGGCTGTACTAGATTTCTCACAACCTCAAAATCCTGTTTAACCCAGAGTTGAGCTTCTGACCCCATATCTTCTTCAGACTGTCTTCTACCACCTCCATAACATTGCCTACTTCTGCCCTTATCTCAAGCATATCTGTTGATGAAACTCTTATCCATGCCCTTGTCACCACCAGATTCGACTATTCCAATGCTTTCCTGCCAGGCCTCCCATCCTCCACCCTTCGTAAACTTCAGCTCATCCAAAACAGCAGTTCATATGCTATCTAAGTCCTGCTCACTCATCGCACCTGTCCTCATTGACTACATTGGTTCCTGGTCCCCCAACACCACAAATTTAGAATTTGTTGTGTTTAAATCCCTTTGTACCTTCGCTCATCATTTTATCTGTAACTTCCTCCAACACTACAGCCCCTCCCCTGAACTCTATTCCTCTGATTCTGGCTTATCGTGCAACACCTCCCACCCCCCCACCACCTTTGCTTCAGCACTGATAACCATGCCTTGGTACCATGATCTGAAATTCCCTCCCTTAACCCCTTTGTCTCGCCTCCTCCCTCATCTTTTAACATCCACCTCAAAAAATTACCTCTTTCACCAAGATTTTGATCACTCCTATATCTCCTTTGGCTTGACTTCCATTTTTTTTTATTAAGCCTCTGTGAAAGGCTTTGACATGTTTTCATATGTCAGAGGCACTATATAAATACAAGTTGTTGTCATTTTAACATTGGAATTCCACTGTAAATGATTTTAGGTATCAGGTTTCAATGCAGTGTGCACCCAATGCCAGATTTTTATTATAAAATATATTCCTTCGCACCAGATGCTTATCCATCCTCATTGCACCACCAACAGCACCTTTTTTATTTGTTCCTGGAATGTGGGCATCGCTGGCAACGCCAGCATTTATTGTCCATTCCTAATTGCTCTTGAGAAGTGGTGGTGAGCTGCCTTCTTGAACCGCTGCAGTCAGTATGGTGAAGGTACTCCCACAGTGCTGTTAGAGAGTTCCAGGATTTTGAACCAGCGTCAATGAAGGAACGGTGATAGACTTCTAAGTCAGGATGGTGTTTGACTTGGAAGTGATGGCGTTCCCATGTGCCTGCTGCCCTTGTTCCTCTCAGTGATGGAAGCCGTGGGCTTGGGAAGTGCTATAGAAGAAGCCTTGGCGAGTTGCTGCAGTGCATCTTGAGATGGTACATACTGCAGCCGGTGCGCCTGATTAGATGCACTACCCTTCTTTATTTTCATTCATTCCTGTTATGTATCTGGACTTGTATATACTCTGTACAGCCACCAGAGGGCTCATTCCTCAGAGTCCCAAGGGATCTCATAATCCCTTGGGAGCACAGAAATTTAAGAATGCTTCACAGGTTGGAGAGGCACTCTGGAGACCTGCAATAAAAGACTAAGGTCACACTTTACTTTGAGCTCACAGTGTTCAGTCTGACTCTTTCTCCATACACTACAACTGGCAATGAGATACCGATAGCGAACCCAAAGATGCAGAGAACAGTGGGCATCCTGGAGAAATTCTCGGAGGGAGATGCTTGGGAAACTTTTGTGGAGCGACTCGACCAATACTTTGTGGCCAACGAGCTAGATGGGGAAGAGAGCGCTGCCAAACGTAGAGCGATCCTGCTCACTGTCTGTGGGGCACCAACGTATGGCCTCATGAAGAATCTGCTCACTCCAGCGAAACCCACGGAGAAATCGTATGACGATTTGTGCACACTGGTCCGAGAGCATTTGAACCCGAAAGAAAGCGTTCTGATGGCGAGGTACCGGTTCGACACTTACAAAAGATCTGAAGGCCAGGAAGTGGCGAGTTATGTCGCCGAGCTAAGACGCCTTGCAGGACATTGTGAATTTGAAGAATATTTGGAGCACATGCTCAGAGACTTTTTCGTACTTGGCATTGGCCACGAAACCATACTTCGCAAACTTTTGACTGTAGAGACCCCAACCTTGAGTAAGGCCATAGCGATAGCCCAGGCGTTCATTGCCACCAGTGACAATACAAAGCAAATCTCTCAGCACACAAATGCTGTTACAGGTACTGTGAACAACAAGTGATGTTGTTTTCGAATCGTAACGGACAGGGCAGGTCACACATACCTGCAGCTACATGTCCGCAGATGTCTCAGAGTCCACCATCAAGGATGATGAATGCAAGGCCATTAACACCTTGTTGGCGCTGCGGGGGTGATCTTTGTTTCCATTCATGCCGATTCAAGGGATACATTTGCAAGGGCTGTGGAACAATGGGACACCTCCAACGAGTGTGCAGGCGAGCTGCAAGCCTGCTAAACCTGCAAACCACCACGTGGAGGACAGATCCACGGAGGATCACGACAAAACAGAACCTCTGATAGAGGAGGCAGAGGTACATGGGGTGCACACATTCACCACAAATTGTCCCCGATAATGCTGAATGTTGAACTAAGTAGACTCCCGGTGTCAATGGAGCTGGACACGGGCGCGAGCCAGTCCATCATGGGCAAAAAGACTTTCGAAAGGTTGTGGTGCAACAAGGCCTCAAGGCCAGTCTGAACTCCAATTCGCACGAAACTAAGAACTTACACGAAAGAACTGATTCCAGTAATGGGCAGTGCTACCGTAAAGGTCTCCTACGATGGAGCGGGACACAAGCTACCACTCTGGGTGGTACCAGGCGATGGTCCCACGCTGCTCGGCAGGAGCTGGTTGGGAAAGATACGCTGGAACTGGGACGACAGCCGAGCGCTATCGCCCGCTGACGACACTTCGTGTGCACAGGTCTTAAACAAATTTTCTTCGCTGTTCGAACCAGGCATCGGGAAGTTCCAAGGAGCAAAAGTGCAGATCCACCTAATTCCAGGGGCGTGACCCATCCATCACAAGGCGAGAGCAGTACCGTACGTGATGAGAGAAAGAGTAGAAATTGAACTCGACCGGCTACAAAGAGAGGGCATCATCTCACCGATTGAGTTCAGCGAGTTGGCCAGTCATTTTGTACCAGTCCTCAAGGGAGACGGCACCGTCAGAATCTGTGGCGATTACAAAGTAACTATCAATCATTTCTCCCTGCAGGACCAATACCCACTTTCAAAAGACGACAACCTCTTTGCAATGCTGGTGGGAGGAAAGACGTTCACGAAGCTGGATCTGACCTCAGCCTACAAGATGCAGGAATTGGAGGAATCATCAAAGGCTCTCACCTGCATCAACACGCACAAAGGTCTTTTTGTTTATAACAGATGCCTGTTTAGAATCCGATCAGCAGCGGCGATATTCCAGAGAAACATGGAAAGTTTATTGAAGTCGGTCCCGCACACCGTGGTCTTCCAGGACGACATCTTGGTCACAGTTTGGAACACAGTCGAGCATCTGCAGAATCTGGAGGAGGTTCTTAGTCGACTCAACTGCGTGGGGCTCAGGTTAAAACGCTCGAAAGTGCGTTTCCCTGGTGCCTGAAGTGGAGTTCCTGGGAAGGAGGATTGCGGCGGATGGCATCAGGCCCACCAATGCGAAGACGGAGGCAATCGAGAACACACCGAGGCCACAGAACATGACGGAACTGCAGTCGTTCCTGGGACTCTTGAACTACTTTCGTAACTTCTTATCGGATCTCAGCATCCTGCTCGAACCACTATATGTCTTACTACGAAAAGGGGGCGAATGGGTCTGGGGCAAAAGCCAAAAAAATGCCTTTGTAAAAGTGAGAAAATTGTTATGCTCGAACAAATTGCTTGTGTTGTATGATCCATGTAAGCGTTTGGTACTAGCATGTGATGCGTCGTCATATGGCGTCGGGTGTGTATTGCAACAAGCTAATGATTTCGGGAAACTGCAACCGGTTGCTTATGCATCCAGGAGTTTGTCTAAGGCTGAGAGAGCCTACAGCATGATTGAAAAAGAAACATTAGCATGTGTCTATGGGGTAAAGAAAATGCATCAATACCTGTTTGGGCTAAAATTCGAATTGGAAACTGACCATAAGCCACTTATATTCCTGTTTTCCGAGAGCAAAGGGATAAGTACCAACGCATCGGCCCACATCCAGAGATGGGCGCTCACATTGTCCGCATACAACTACGCCATCCGCCACAGGCCAGGCACAAAAAACTGCGCCAATGCTCTCAGTAGGCTGCCATTGCCCACCACGGGGGTGGAAATGGCGCAGCCATGGTTTTGGAAGCATTTGAGAGTGAGCAATCACCCGTCACTGCCCGGCAGATCAAAACCTGGACAAGCCAGGGCCCCTTATTATCTCGAGTCAAAAGCTGTGTGCTTCACAGGAGCTGGTCCAGTGTCCCAGTGGAAATGCAGGAAGAGATAAAGCCGTTCCAGCGGCGCAAAGATGAAATGTCTATACAGGCAGACTGCCTTCTGTGGGGCAATCGAGTAGTGGTCTCCAAGAAGGGCAGAGACACCTTCATCAATGATCTCCACAGTACCTACCCAGGCATCGTAATGATGAAAGCGATAGCTAGATCCCACGTGTGGTAGCCCGGTATTGATGTGGACTTAGAGTCCTGTGTTCACAGATATAATACATGCAGTTAAGCAATCTACCCAGGGAGGCGCCGCTAAGTTTATGATCTTGGCCCTCCAAACAGTGGTCTAGGGTACATGTCGACTATGCAGGCCCGTTCTTGGGTAAAATGTTCCTTGTGGTTGTAGACGCGTACTCCAAGTGGATTGAATGTGAGATAATGTTGGCTAGCACATCCGCTGCCACCACTGAAAGCCTGCGGGCCATGTTTGCCACACATGGCTTACCCGATGTCCTGGTGAGCGACAACGGGCCATGTGCTGAGCTCAAAGAATTTATGACCTATAACGGGATCAAACATGTCACATCTGCCCCATTTAAACCAGCGTCCAATGGTCAGGCAGAGAGAGCAGTGCAAACCATCAAGCAAGGCTTGAAGAGGGGAACTGAAGGCTCACTGCAGACTCATCTATCCCGAGTCCTGCTTAGCTACCGCACGAGACCATACTCACTCACTGGGATTCCACCTGCTGAACTGCTCATGAAAAGAGCACTTAAGACAAGGCTCTCGTCAGTTCACCCTGATCTACATGAACAGGTAGAGAGCAGGCGGCTTCAACAAATTGCATACCATGATAGCGCAAATGTGTCACGTGAGATTGAAGTCAATAATTCTGTATTTGTATTAAATTATGGGCAATGTCCCAAGTGGCTTCGCGGCACAGTCGTGGCCAAAGAGGGGAGCAGGGTGTTTCGGGTCAAACTTTCAAATGGACTCATTCACCGGAAACACTTGGACCAAATCAAACTCAGATTCATGGACTACCCTGAGCAACCCACCTTGAACCCTACCTTTTTTGATCCCCCAACACACACACCAGTGGCAATCGACACCACGGTTGACCACGAAGCAGAAGCCATCATCCACAGCAGCCCTGCAGGGCTCAATACACCAGGCAGCCCAGCAAGGCCAGCTGCACAGCAGCCCAGCAAGGGCCCAACAAATGATTCAACAACACCAACTTTCACACCGAGACGATCAACCAGGGCAAGAAGGGCCTCAGATCGACTCACATTGTAAATAGTTACACTATTGACTTTGGGAGGAATGTTGTTATGTATCTGGACTTGTATATACTCTGTACAGCCACCAGAGAGCTCATTCCCCAGAGTCCCAAGGATTATGAGATCCCTTGGGAGCACAGCTATTTAAGAATGCTTCACAGGTTGGAAAGGCACTCTGGAGAACTGCAATAAAAGACTACGGTCACACTTTACTTTGTGTTCAGTCTGACTCTTTCTTCATACACGACAATTCCACCAACTCCTTTTCCCACATTCCTTGGACACCTTTATAAGGAACACAGAAATTACAGTTTCCCCATATCTTTTGGTCGCTCGACAAGTCGAAGGAGTATTGATCCTTCCACCAGGCGGGGCTGTAGCGGGTGCCAGTAACGAGTTGGTTGTTCTTGCTGTCTTTAGACGCTCGGCGACTCTTGTACCGACTGTGTCGTTGGAGCAGTGTAAGGAGCCGGTGACCTTCCTGGGGCCGAGGCAGCGAGGAGGTGGATCCAGGGACATAATGTTAGTTGCTGGTTTAATATGTATGTGGGCTCTGGGACATTTACTGTAACCGGCGTCGGATCGCGAATTGTTTTTTTGCCCCCTATATAAGCAAGTCGTGTCCCTGGGTTCAGTCCGTCGGTGGGTCAGGCCTAATCGTTTAAGAAGCGGCTTTAAGCCCGAGCCTGTAGAGGGCTTCAGTCAGCTGTGGATCCTGCCTGTGGCTATACCTGAAGCCAAATTCACAATTGGCAATTTTTGATTAATGTTAAATTTGTATTTTGTAACCGTTTTGAGAATAAGTCAGCCCTGATCACTGAGGATAATTGCCGTCCATTTTTACCGTTCCCATAATCTTGCCTTTTTTTAAAAACCGCAGACGATGGCCGGTCGCGCTGTTGCAGAGTGGTGGTTTAAAATGAAACCTTATGCTATTGCATACCGGGAGTTATGGCCCAGTCTAGCTATCACGGCCTTGTTATTTTACAAGGTGTCATATGGAGGTGAGTGTCCTAAGAAGCAAAATGTGAACGTATTTTATTGATCTTGCTGGTTTATCAGATCTGTCCTTAATGGTGTTCTGCGTATTTATTCTCTCTTTTTCTTTCTCTCTCTCTCTCTCTCTCTCTTTCCCCCCCCCCACCCCCACCCCCCAAAGTTACTTATTGGATCCACCGTTCGTGGCATTTAAAAGAACAAGTTATGTTCTTGCAAAAACTATTTTTTAAGATTCGTATTCATACTAAATTCTAAGATTCCTTCGGTCAAATGTTAGACATAAGGGAAATCTTGGACAAAAATAGTGGTTCGTATTGCAAATTTCTTAGAAAAACTACTCTGGCGGATGATATAAGATTCTTTTGTCCAGTTAACTTTCCTGTATGCTCTTCTGCATTGCAGCAATTCAAAAAGTAACTCCAACAGTTAGCAATAGGGGCATTCCTTCAATTATTTCCCTGATTTTTTTTTTTACTGATTCCTGCAAATTTGCCACCAAGAAATGATATTTTGGGAGTCAGTTGGGAAGTGGTAATTTTTTGAATTGCCACAGCCTGAGGAAATGCTGGCAGCACATATCGGAAATGTAGATTTACATCAAAGATTGTAATATCACACACAGCAGATGCCCAGATTTCTGCCATGTAAAATTAGCTCTATACCTGATGATTACACTGCTATCAGTTTATGTTTTCTATCTTTTTCCCCCAACCCCAAATAAAACATATTGTGGTCACTGCTTGGTATTAAGGAAGGGGAAGGAGGATTGAAGACACAAGGTGCATTTAAAGTTGAAGCAAAAATAGTACAGCACAGAAAGAGGCCATTGGGCAAATCGAGTCTGCGCCCACTCCTAAGAAGAACAGTCCAGTTAGACCCACTCCCTGCTCTTCACCATAGCCCTGCAATTTATTCTCCAAGTATTTATCCAATTCCCTTTTGAAAAGGTGGTGGATATTGTAGGTATCAGGCAGTGCATTCCAAATCCTAACCACTCATTGTTTTTTTTTAAATAACTTTTTGCTCATTTCTGATTCTTTTGTGAATCATCTTAAATCTGTCCCCCCTCATTATTGACCCTTCAGTCATTGGAAACAGTTTCTCTTTATTTACTCTTGTCTAAACCTTTCATGATATTAAACACCTCAATCAGATTTCCTCTTGGCCTCTCTACTCTAATGAGAATTGTATAGTCTGTCCATTATCCTTTTTACAAACTGAAAATCTCAAATATTGGCTGTTTGGAAATTAACAATAATGTTTCCACTTAGTGCATTTCATAACCACTTTTAGCTATCCAAAGTTCCCATGACCGAAAGGCTGCTGGTTCCAAGTTTTCTATTGAATTCTATATCTAACTCTAACTCTAATTTGGGCTGGGAGAGAACTATCATTAGACTGTTTTTGATTGAGAGGGGGAAGTTCATAATGTAGAATTAACAGACTAAAAGAACATTTCCCTTCCCCCACACACACACACAATTTTATCTCTTTAAAAAGGAGATTTTCTGGAAAATGGGTTTTTGTTATTCTGAAGAGTTAGAAGTCCAGCAACTTAATTTGGTGTTGCATTGGATCAGATTGGAGCAATGAAGTACTGTACTTGCCAGACAAAACTTGTTTTTGGGAACATTGATCTATGTCTTCTGACCACTAAACTCCAAAGTTTATAGATTTTTCTAGCTTAACACTGGGGTTAACCTTGGGATTTATGGTAATTTCCTGGTTTCTTATTTAGTGGTATACTTCACTTTTAGATAATACTAACCTTGTTATTTCTGTAATTGCAGGTAAAAAGGCAGTAAAAGACAGTAAGTATTTATCGTCCATTTTAAACTTTTGACTCTTCCAAGCTAAACATGAAGCTTTTTACAATTGAGCCAATTTTTTTTTACATTTTTATTTTTTATGTGCATAATTATTTGGCACAATTGCAGTGACCAGCATACTCTCAAAATTGCCTTGGCTCAGTGATCGTGCTATTGCCTCTGAGTCAGAAGATTTAAATCCAACTCCAGAGACTTGCACACATCATGTAGGCCAGTACTTCAGTGCAGTATTGTCGAGGAAATATTTAGCTTAAATTAACTCGGGCGGAGACTTTCAGAATTGCGCTTCGAGAGAATTTTATTAAAAAATAGCGAGATATCTCGGAGAGCCTGCTTGGACCGTACCAAGGCAGAAGACTCTGCTCTACAAGCAAATTGTCCCTATCTTTATACAGAAATAGAATACAGAAAGAGAAAAGGAATCTTATTCATTAGTTCCGTGAGTACAAAGGTCGTCTCGGGAGGCACACACTCTATCTGTCCTTCCATAATTTCTCCCTGTTCACAGTCTGATAAGCAGAATATCAGGAGACTCTCTTTTTTTAATACCAGATAGTCATTTAATTACATTTCTAAGTTTCAAGGCTAAAAAGTGTGGGTGTTGTTCTAGTCCTATTATTTCTTCAAATATAGCAAAAACAGAATTTAACCCTTCCCTTTACCATAAGCCATAGATTCATAGATTCTTTCTTCCATAATTCCCTCCTTGTTGATTTTTTTTAGATCAACACAATTTCCTATATTCTCTTCTTGCTAAAAAGGGGTTTCATACCCTTCAGGATAGGGTCGCATTTTGAGATATTATTCTTCATCAACCTTTTCCTCTGAGCGACTTAACCTTCCTTTCATGCACACACTTTTCCTTTTTATTTCGGAGATCAGGCCTATTACTTGACTAATTAAATTTTTTAATTTTATCCACATTCCGCAAAGGATTATTAATAATACAAGCATAACCACACCTACGATTACTTTGGGATGTATAGCAAGCTTCAGTACTGCTGTAGCTTTTGGGGACCATCCGGTAAACACATCCCACCAGTGGTGTACTGTCAAAGAGGTGACTTCGTCTGCGATTCTCACTAGTTGCCCCTTCTTGTAACTCATTTCGACTCTAAATTGGTGGATGTCTCTGCCTTGCTTTGACAGAGCTTCCTCAATTTTCTTGTCATTCCGTATCAAATTGTGCAGTCTGGTCAGATTAATTACAGGGGGTAAGGGTTCAATCTTTTGCATAGACAGATATTTTTCTACATTTTGCCACTGCCCAAAGGCATAAGTTCTTTTTACTTCAGGGTCATACAGGGTGTAGACTCTTCTCACGCATTTATTAATGGGGGGGTTTATACAAAATTCCATCCAGATAGACAGGTTTATTTCCTGTCACACAGATCTCATTCTGTCCTATTTCCGTAATATCAGTGTCATTTGTTGGCTTTAATTCCCATTTACATACTCCAATGGAGTGCTGCAGTGAGCATGGTTCGTGTATGGCGGTCTGATAGGGACATACCATTCCGAATGGCCACCTAGCACATCCCCTCTGGTGATGTGTCATATTCTTCTCATCGACCCAATCTCCTTTTAAATTCTGGGTACCAGAAGTTCTGTCCAAACAGCTAGGGCATTACTTGGAACTGACACCAAATTTCTTTTCGTGTCTTACTTACTATCTCCATAGTAACGTTACATCCTTTTGAATTACAACTGGTATATCTTTTTTGAGGGTTAATGGTTAAATTAAGAAGCTTATCCCTTTTGTTAATTTCCAGCAACCTTTCCCATGTGTTAGCATGGAAGGATAATATTTTCCTTTCTAACTCGGCTCTTAATAGCTGTCTGATCATTTCTTTAAACAGGCAATGGATGTACTTGTTTACTCCCTGTTGTTCTTTCATTAGGTTCTCTATTTCCTTCTCTATCCCTTCATTCTGTTCCCAGATCATTTCATTTATGACGTAACCTGATATCTGTAATTGCTGTAATCCTTCATCCCAGGCATTTCTGATCTTTATATCTTCCCCTACCAGTCCCCCGACGGCCTGGATTTTATTTTGTAGGGTCTCGATATCCATGGAGTTCAATGCTCCTATTCCTGCTCCCACTCCATCTAACACAGTCTCTAATACATCCCGTTTCTTTCTTTGGGGTCTTTCTTTTTCAAAAGATACCTTAACACTGGTTGTGTGGCAACCATCTTCTTTCTTTGGGGGATATTTAATTCGTATTGTTAGATTTAATACACCTGGGGATCTTACCACTGGGATGCAAGTGGTCAGTATCCTTTTTAGATGTCCCGGGTCCCGGTCTTCTGGGTGGCCGGATTCTTTTACTGACCATTTTACCACGAATGGGTCTCCTCCATTCACCGGGGTGTTATTCATGCACAACATTCGCTGCCCATCTACCATACTTGTAAATGAATAACGGAGGAAGTCTTTTCTCTCGTCCGGCCCTCCTATGTACCCCCATCCCTTTTTCCCTGTGCTCCGGGTACACTTCATCCACACATCGGCCTGGTATTCTATGAACAACTGATAACCTTTCCCCAATATAAACTGGAATTCCCCTCTTTCTTCCTTCATTCCACATGCCTCACATCGTGCCGTAAAATTCCCTACTTTACAACTTTGGCCTACTGGGCATAGAAAATTGCCTTGCTGCCTTGCTGCCTTGCACTATTACTTCTTTCCCATACCATATTTCCCTTCCATACTCTTCCTTCTTTTAGGACCTCTTCCTCCTGCCGGGAGATCCCTGTCGCTAAAATGATCAGTATACCTAACGTCCATTTATAATTTTTCCAAGAGTCCCTTCCCATATTCCCTTTCTTGTTTGTTTCTATACCACTCTTGAATTAAGACGTTACTATCGTGTGGACGTGTTGTTATTGTAACAGTGACCCAAATAATAAAGGCCCAAACTGGCACACAAATGAGCTCTGACATCCGTTCCTGAACTTTTGGGCAGTACTTTCAAGTCCAAATATTTAATTTAGTACAAGAGCAGGTACAGTTCTTCAGCGAGTAGATGGCCTTTTCCTTAGTCAGGCAATCGTAGTACGTCCTGGTTCAATGCCTTTTCTTTTGGCTGTATTTCGTCGGGAAAATAATATTTACAACGGGTTGCATGCACCCAATTTGGATGCTTTTCCAACTTCAGCGCGGTTCGTGTTGTGAGAATTATCTGATATGGTCCTTTCCGCCTAGGAGAAAAGGATTCTTTGTTTAATGTTTTTACCAACACTTGGTCTCCAGGCCTAAAAGGGTGGATATTTCCTTCCGACGGGGGCACCTGTGTCTGCTTTATTTGTTCATTCAGACTCCTTGCTATTTCACACATGGCCTGAGCATACTTTAGTGATTTTTCATCATTCCAAATTAATGCTATTTTTTCAGCTGCCAGTGGTGGTTTTACGCCAGTAGGCATTGGTCTTCCCAACAAGGCTTCATGTGGTGTCAAACCAGTGTTTTGGTTTTTCTGGTTTCTCATTGTATACAATACCAATGGTAAGACATCTGGCCACTTTAGTCCAGTCTCCTGACATACCTTGGTAAGGGTAGATTTTATTATCCCATTTACTCTTTCTACCATTCCCGAGGACTGTGGCTGATATGGTATATGTAACTTCCACTGGAAACCTAACGCTTCTGCAAGATTTTGCACTATTTTTCCGGTGAAGTGTGTTCCCCTGTCACTGTTGATTCCCATAGGTATCCCATATCTTGGTACTATTTCTTTAAATAGAATTTTTACTACTATTCGGGCATCGTCTCTCCTAGTGGCGTACGCTTCTACCCACCTTGTGAACATATCTACTATGACTAATAGGTACTTAAGACCTGATACTGGAGACATGTGGACAAAATCAATTTGCAAATTCTCAAAGGGCATACTTGGCTGGGGTAGATGATCATATTCGGCAGGTGTTTTACCTCTGTTATTTTGTTGACAAATTTGGCATGTTCAAGCAACTTTTTCAATTACTACTGTTATTCCTGGTGCATACCACTGTGCATTAATAGCATGTATCATCCCTCCTTTGCCCATGTGAGCCTGACCGTGTGCTAGGCGAGACGGGCAAAAATAGGGATCTAGGGCAAACAGTTCGCCCATCAGGGTGGCACCAGATGTCGTTTCTGAGAAAACAACCCTGGTTTTCCCAAGTTCTTCTTTCTTGCATAGTAACTTGTTGTTGGGCTGTTTTAAGTTGTTGGATGTCAAGTACCTGTGGAGGGGAGACTGCGACTGCTTGAAGGCAGTCTGCCTGTGCCGAAGCGGCCTGTTTGGCTGCTTCGTCAGCCCTCCTATTTCCTACTGATACCTCATCCTCACCGGTTGTGTGAGCTGCACATTTGATAACGGCTACCTTACTTGGCAACTGAATGGCGTCTAATAGATTAAGCACCAGTTGAGAGTGCTTAATATGCTTTCCACCAGAGGTGACAAAGCCTCTGTTTTTCCACAGTTGTCCAAAATCATGGACTACACTGAATGCATATCTAGAATCAGTATAGATATTAGCAGTTTGATCTTTAGCTATTATACATGCTCTAGTGAGGGCGAACAATTCAGCAGCCTGAGCCGAGGTTCCGGGAGGCAGGGCGAATGCTTCAACAGTTTCGTGGGGACTTACAATAGCATAGCCTGCCAACAGCAAGTCATCCGACGGCCTGTACGATGATCCATCCATATAGAGAATAAGATCAGGATTGTCCATGGCTCTGTGAGCAAATCTGGTCTTGGTAAGGTGGCTATTTCCACCGTTAACAGACAATCATGCTGGTCTGGATCCTCTACTACTTTAGTAGGACGAAAGGTGACTGGGTTCACTACTGGTGCACGTCGAAAGGTATACTTAGGGTGGGACAGCAGTAATACTTCATAACCTGTTCTTCTTGACGCTGTAAAGTGTTGTGTGGCAGCTGAATTCAAAAGTAATAACACAGCATGGGCTGTAATGACAGTACATGGATAATCCAAAACAATAGGTACCGACTTCTCCACCATGACCGCAGTAGCAGCTACAGCACGTAGACATGCTGGCATTCCCCTTACTACTGGAGGCAGCAAAACCGAATAATAAGCAACTGGTCTATTTTCCCCACCATGTTCTTGGGTTAGTACTGCGGTTGCGAATCCTTCTTTCTCATTCACATACATCTGAAAAGGTTTACCATAATTTGGAAGTCCCAATGCCGGAGCATTAGTAATGGCTTTCTTTAACTGTTTAAATGCCTCCTCTCTCTCTGGGGTCCACTCCACCTTGGGTGGGGCATCATTTAGGGCAGCTGATCCCATTCTCGATAATCGGGGATCCATTGTCTGAATTCTTTCTGGTCCTAGCTGCCTCTGCCCTTGAGATATGTGAAAACCCAGGTACTGGACTTGAGTCTGACAAAATTGTAACTTTTGTAACGACATTCGGTGCCCTCTTTCACATAGGTGCTGTAACAGTTTCAGGGAGTCTTGCATGCACCTGTATCCGTGGCTAGAGGCCACAAGCAAATCGTCCGCATACTGCAACAGCACAGACTGGTCTGATAATGAATAGTCTTCAAGGTCCCTTTTTACGGCTGCTGCATATACTGCGGGGCTTTCGGTGTATCCTTGGGGCAACTTGGTCCATGTGTACTGCTGCTGCTTGTGGGTGAAAGCAAACAGATACTGACTTTCTTGATTTAATGGGATGGAGAAAAAAGCTGAACACAGGTCTATCACAGTAAAGACAGTTGCTGTTGGTATAGCAGATAGTATAATGTTGGTGTCCGGTACCACAGGGGTGATAGGGACGACTATCTTATTAATAGTTCTCAGATCTTGCACAAATCTCCATTCATTCGGCCTATTAACCTTTGGTATGGGCAGTATCGGAGTGTTACACGGGCTCTCTGTCTTTTTTTAAAACTCCTTGTTCCAACAATGCAGAAATGACTGGCTCTATCCCATTTTCTGCCTCTGGAGGCAGTCTGTACTGCCTAATGCTTGGTAACACGGTGTTCTTTATCAATTGTACCCGATGGGGTACTGCAGAATGAACTTGCCCAACATGATTCTTATGCTTTGCCCAAAATTCAGAAGATACTTGATTCAATGCCATTGGCAGCTTAGGGCTTGGTTGTTCCGGTGGTTGCTGTTTTTCAAAAGTGGAGGCATGATTTTTACCTTTCCACTGGAGAATCCCCCTGTTGTGGGTGATAAAGTCTATCTGAACATTTTGCAGTTTTATTACTGCCCAAGGTTGATAGCCTCGTTGCTGTTTTCTTTTTCTATTCCTACAATCATCGGACCCATATCTTTCGGTTTCGCTGGCGGTTTTACAACCAATGTCAGATGGGGTATCGAGTTCGCTTCTCTATACCGCTGCTGCTGTAAGGGTGTCAAGTCAATGGCTACCCCCAATCCTTCGGGTCCAAAATAAATGCGGGGCGTAGCCTCTATTATTTCTTCTTTGTTCAAAAAGGATTGTACCAGACACTGGTAAGTTTCAGCTCTTTGGTGAGTGTACCAGGCTGTACAGTGAAGCTGAACTGCCTCAAAGCTTGTCAAAATTATATACATCAATTCTTCAGTATTGGGATCGATTTTAGCTTTTAAATTTTGTATAACTTCATGTATCAAAGGGGAGTAGAAATTGCCATTCAATTGCCAACAATAGAGGGCAGCCTTTTCTTTGTTATCCTCCCTTTTCTCTTCTTTAATCCCATTAAAGAACTGATGAATTTTATTTGGACGGAGCTCCATGTACATTCCTTCCTTTGTGCAATAAATTGTGGCTCCTAGTTTGCACAAAGTCTGTCTTCCCAATAAAGGGAGAGGTGTTTTAGAGACTATCAAAGTCTCATCATTAACTGGTTGTCCTTCAATTATCAATTTGGTAGGTTCAGATAAAAATTATTTCATGGGGATACCGGCCACACCCATACTTAAGACGGTGGTGTTGCTTACAGGTAATCCCACAGAGGATGGCACAGAAGACATAGTAGCACCGGTATCCACCAAGAACTTCACAAGTGTCTCCTACTTTTACTACTGCCAGAGGGTTTTCTTCTATGTCCGCTGATAGGCGGAGGGCTGGCGCCTGTACCACTAAGCCTCCGGGGCATCCCTATGCTGATTGGTGCGGGTTGGGGTTCGAGAATGAAAACTGAGGGGCCAAGGGAGGTGGAGGTTCGGGGAAACCCCCTTGCAATCCTCCACCCTGTTTCGGGGGGCACCTGCAATCGCGAGCCCAATGCCCTTTTCTTCCGCAATTTCTACACTCATCTTGAGAGCGGTCTCTTTGGGGCCACTGTCCTCTCCCTCTTCCTCGTCCTCATCCCCCATATCCTCCTATTATTCTGCGCTTGTCCTCTTCCTTTTTGCTGATAGTACTGACCTGCTGTTTTAGCCTTGTTTTCCTTTATAGGTGAATAGTCCCTCCCTATCCATGTTGGCCAGTACTGTGATCGTTTCTTTCCAACTTTTTCCTTGCCAGTCCAAGACCTTAATTTTGTATGTTCTTGTTGCGGCAACATGCAATTTAGCAAGGTTTGTACTGTCAAAGGTTCATTTTGATCCATTGGAATTCCTGCATGTTCGTCCCAACTATTTTTCCATCTACCTGCAAAATCTATCATTGATTCTTCTGCTTTCTGCAGACAGCGTGTGACTTCCCCTATATCTCCGTGCTTTTTAGGTCCCTTTTAATATGGCATCCTTGCCCCTGTGTTGCAACCAATGTTCCTGGGACTCATTTCCTTCTTCCTCATTGTCTTCCCGCCAATCCCCATTTTCGCCGGCGGGTATAGGGAACATGTCTTTCACCCCCTGCCAAGAGGACCCATATGCTGCCTGCAGTAATAATTTCACATCCCCGGGGAGGGGGTTATATATGGTACAGGTTTGCTCAAGCCAGTTGTGAAAGGCTACTGGCTTCTTAACAGGGTTAGGGGCGGCTGATATCATATCCCGAGCCTCCCCCGGTGTCCAGGGCTTTAGAACAGCAGTTGTTCTGATCATTACACGGGGGGCCTGTAACGGGGGGGATAGTGGTGGAATTAGCCTGCCTCACAGTGGTCCTGGTACTCATTCCTGGGTTAGGGGGGGTGTCGTTATTCTTGATTCCTCCATCTGCCCCCCCCTTCTCCATTTTCATCTTCTGGTGGGTCTTGTGGGTGGGCTCGTCGCCTGGAGGCCTGATCTAGCTGGGCGGCCACTATTTCTATAATTTCCTGCCAATCATCCGGCCTTGGTGGTTGGAAGACGGGGATATAAGCCGACGGGGGAAGCGGTCATAACCGGGGCACTCGGGGGGGCCGTAAGAGGGAGGGGGCTTCTCCTTGCCCTCCTCTTTCTTTTTATTTTTCGGGGGCTGGTGCCTTTTTGCCACCTCAGTCCATTTTTTAAAACAATTCTCCATATAGTCTTTATCCCAAGTGGGGTCCCCTGCCCCATCTTTGGTGGTCTGTCTCCATTCCTCAATTAAGGACAATTTAAAACTTCCTCCATATGGCCAATCCCCATCAGACCAGCAGTACAAATCGCTACTAAACGTTACCGCGTATCTGTCGTCTCCTGTTTCTTTAATTACAGTGTCCGCCGGCGAGCCGGGCGGCACAATAGGATCTCCTACCTTCTCGTTGCTTTGCTACCTTACGGATTCTTTTCTCAGTTTTAGGATGTACTTTCATTCTTTCAGTTGAGAGGTCGTCCTTCTTTCCTTTTCTAGGAGCTGGGCGCGAGCGCCCTGCTCGACTAGAGCCGTTTCCCATTCTTCCGGGTGCAACGTCTCATGATCTTTTCTGAAATGAGAGTTAGGACAATCCTACAAAATATACAATAATTTACAAAGAGCTCACCGGTGTTCTCTTTTCTGCTCAGCTCGGGGTCTCCTTTTGCTGTTTTGTTATTTTAGCTTCTTTGCGGTAGCTACCTTAAATTATGCCTCGGGGATCTCGGCGGCCCGTCCCCCTTTTTGCTAGGACGGCCTAGGCACCTTCCTCCTTTCAGCCAGGAAGGCCCTTAAAATTCCTCTTTTCTCTTTAAAAGTTAAATTTAGTTCTTTTGGATCTCGTTTTTTTTTTTTAAAAGAGATCCTGCCTGACTACGCCAGAATCTGTCGAGGAAATATTTAGCTTAAATTAACTCAGGCGGAGACTTTCAGAATTGCGCTTCGAGAGAATTTTATTAAAAAATAGCGAGATATCTCGGAGAGCCTGCTTGGACCGTACCAAGGCAGAAGACTCTGCTCTACAAGCAAATTGTCCCTATCTTTATACAGAAATAGAATACAGAAAGAGAAAAGGAATCTTATTCATTAGTTCCGTGAGTACAAAGGTCGTCTCGGGAGGCACACACACTATCTGTCCTTGCATAATTTCTCCCTGTTCACAGTCTGATAAGCAGAATATCAGGAGACTCTCTTTTAATACCAGATAGTCATTTAATTACATTTCTAAGTTTCAAGGCTAAAAAGTGTGGGTGTTGTTCTAGTCCTATTATTTCTTCAAATATAGCAAAAACAGAATTTAACCCTTCCCTTTACCATAAGCCATAGATTCATAGATTCTTTCTTCCACAAGTATTGAGGGAGTGCTACACTGAGGTCTTCCCCCCCCCCCTCAGGTGGCAGTAAAAGATCTCATGGCTATATGCGAAAAAGAGCAGGGAAATCCTACGAGTGTTCTGGTCAATCCTTATCCATCAACGAACATAAATACAAACAAATTATCTGCTCGTTAACTCACTGCTGTGTGAAAAATGGCTGCTGCATTTCTGTAAATTTCTTGCATTCTTTTTATTCATTTTTCTTTCTTTCTCCCTGAAACATAGATCACTGTGACTGTTGATCATGTGTCTCGCTGGAAACTCCAAATGTCAGAATATAATGCCGTGGAATAAATTGCATTTTTATTGCAAGACTACAAAAATGGGCAGCTTGTATTTGTATAGATCTTTTTATCTAGCAAAATGCCTCCAGACAGAGCTAGGGACCAGACCTAAACAGAAATAGGATTAATGGTTCAGGATCGTAGCCGTAAAAGTGGTAGTAGTCAAAGAAGTTATTTTTGACAGTGGGAAGCGATTGAGTTCCAGAAAGACCTAAAGCTCTCCCACTGATGGTAAAAGGAATGGAACAGAGAACATGTTGTAGAATTGCGTTTTGAAGAGACAGCTATTTTGAAATTGATGCACTGCGGGATGGAGTGTCAAAGGAAGTCAACAAGGATCCGGTAGATAAGTGAGCAGAATTTTATTGTGGGATAGAATGTGAGCAGTGGAGTTGTAACATCAAGGCTCGAGGCCAGCAAGGAGGATGTTGGAAAAGACGAATCTGGAGGTGACAGAGATGGAACAGGATTTCAGTACAATGGCCACTAGGTTTTTTAAAAACTTTATTATAGCACATTATTCCTCACATTGCTTTGTTCTGGTTGCTGGGTCTCTAATAGATGGGGAAGGCTCAATTGGTAAATGCGTAGAACTGAGACTAGAGTCTAGAAAGGTCCCAGATTTGATCCCTGGAAAGAAACTTGTTTACATCGCTGAAGAAGGCCATTTGGCTCTGCTGGCTCATTGTTCGACTAATCCAAAGCTAATCTCACTGCTCTGCTCTCTTTCACCCTAGTCTTGTATCTTTCCCACCCATGGTAAAATAGTCTGCCAGTATTCATGATGTAAACTTATACACAAGGAAGCTTGTGTGTGGAGGCGGAAGACTTTGGTATGGATCTTATTGAATACTTTGTGGCTATCTCAACAAAAGAAAGGGATGATGCAGACATTATAGTTAAGGCGGGGGGAATATGAAATATTAGAGGAGATAAACATGGTGAGAGAGGAAATATTAAGGGAATTAGCATCTTTGAAAGTAGATAAATCACCAGGCACAGATGAAATGTATTCCAGGCTGTTAAGAAAAGCAAGGGAGAAATAGCGGAGGCTCTGACCATCATTTTTCAATACTCTATGTCTACAGGTGTGGTACTGGAGGACTGCTCACGTTGTACCATTGTTTAAAAAGTGATAGACAGAGTAATTACAGGCCAGTCAACCTAACCTCAGTGGTGGGTAAATTGTTTTAATCGTCATTAATCAAGAGCAGTCAGCATGGATTTGTTAAGGGAAAGTCGTGTCTGACTAACTTGATTTTTTTTTTCAGGAGGTAACAAGGAGGGTTGATGAGGGTAGTGTGTTTGATGTAGTCTATGTAGATTTTAGCAAGGCTTTTGATAAGGTCCCACGTGGCAGACGGGTCAGAAAAGTAAAACCCTGTGGGATCCAAGGGAAAGTGGCAAGTTGGATCCAAAATTGGCTCAGTGGCAGGAAGGAAAAAGTAATGGTTGACTGACGCTTTTGTGACTGGAAAGCTGTTTCCAGTGGGGTTCTGCAGGGCTCAGTGCTAGGTCCCTTGGTTTTTGTGGCATACTTCAATGTAGTGGGCATGATTAAGAAGTTTGCAAATGATACAAAAATTGGCCATGAGGTTGATGGTGAGAAAGAAAGCGGTAAACTGCAGGAAGATATTCAAGGTATGGAAGTGTGAGATATGCATTTGGGGAGGGCTAACAAGGCAAGGGAATACATCATAAATGGTAGGTTATTGTGAAGTGTAGAGGAATACAGGGACCTTGGAAGTGCATGTCCACAGATCCCAGAAGGTAGCAGGACAGGTAGATAAGGTGGTTAAGATGGAATATGGAATACTTTCCTTTTATTAGCTGAGACGTAGAATATAAAGCCAAGGAAGTGGCATACAAATTGGCCAGAAATAGCAGCGAACCTGAGGACTGGGAGAAATTTAGAACTCAGCAGAGGAGGACAAAGGGTTTGATTAGGGCAGGGAAAATAGAGTATGAGAAGAAGCTTGCAGGGAACATTAAGACGGATTGCAAAAGTTTCTAGAGATATGTAAAGAGAAAAAGGTTAGTAAAGACAAACGTAGGTCCCCTGCAGTCAGAATCAGGGGAAGTCATAACGGGGAACAAAGAAATGGCGGACCAATTGAACAAGTACGTTGGTTCAGTATTCACGAAGGAGGACACGAACAACCTTCCGGTTATAAAAGGGGTCGGGGGGTCTAGTAAGGAGGAGGAACTGAGGGAAATCCTTATTAGCCGGGAAATTGTGTTGGGGAAATTGATGGGATTGAAGGCCGATAAATCCCCAGGGCCTGATGGACTGCATCCCAGAGTACTTAAGGAGGTGGCCTTGGAAATAGTGGATGCGTTGACAGTCATTTTCCAACATTCCATTGACTCTGGATCAGTTCCTATGGAGTGGAGGGTAGCCAATGTAACCCCACTTTTTAAAAAAGGAGGGAGAGAGAAAACAGGGAATTATAGACCGGTCAGCCTGACATCGGTAGTGGGTAAAATGATGGAATCAATTATTAAGGATGTCATAGCAGTGCATTTGGAAAGAGGTGACATGATAGGTCCAAGTCAGCATGGATTTGTGAAAGGGAAATCATGCTTGACAAATCTTCTGGAATTTTTTGAGGATGTTTCCAGTAGAGTGGATAAGGGAGAACCAGTTGATGTGGTATATTTGGACTTTCAGAAGGCGTTCGACAAGGTCCCACACAAGAGATTGATGTGCAAAGTTAGAGCACATGGGATTGGGGGTAGTGTACTGACATGGATTTGAGAACTGGTTGTCAGACAGGAAGCAAAGAGTAGGAGTAAATGGGTACTTTTCAGAATGGCAGGCAGTGATTAGTGGGGTACCGCAAGGTTCTGTGCTGGGGCCCCAGCTGTTTACACTGTACATTAATGATTTAGATGTGGGGATTAAATGTAGTATCTCCAAATTTGCGGATGACACTAAGTTGGGTGGCAGTGTGAGCTGCGAGGAGGATGCTGTGAGGCTGCAGAGCGACTTGGATAGGTTAGGTGAGTGGGCAAATGCATGGCAGATGAAGTATAATGTGGATAAATGTGAGGTTATCCACTTTGGTGGTAAAAACAGAGAGACAGACTATTATCTGAATGACAGATTAGGAAAAGGGGAGGTGCAAAGAGACCTGGGTGTCATGGTACATCAGTCATTGAAGGTTGGCATGCAGGTGCAGCAGGCGGTTAAGAAAGCAAATGGCATGTTGGCCTTCATAGCAAGGGGATTTGAGTACAGGGGCAGGGAGGTGTTGCTACAGTTGTACAGGGCATTGGTGAGGCCACACCTGGAGTATTGTGTACAGTTTTGGTCTCCTAACCTGAGGAAGGTCATTCTTGCTATTGAGGGAGTGCAGCGAAGGTTCACCAGACTGATTCCCGGGATGGCGGGACTGACCTATCAAAGATTGCATCAACTGGGCTTGTATTCACTGGAGTTCAGAAGAATGAGAGGGGACCTCATAGAAACATTTAAAATTCTGACGAGGTTAGACAGGTTAGATGCAGGAAGAATGTTCCCAATGTTGGGGAAGTCCAGAACCAGAGGTAACAGTCTAAGGATAAGGGGTAAGCCATTTAGGACCGAGATGCGGAGGAACTTCTTCACCCAGAGAGTGGTGAACCTGTGGAATTCTCTACCACAGAAAGTTGTTGAGGCCAATTCACTAAATATATTCAAAAAGGAGTTAGATGAGGTCCTTACTACTAGGGGGATCAAGGGGTATGGCGAGAAAGCAGGAATGGGGTACTGAAGTTGAATGTTCAGCCATGAACTCATTGAATGGCGGTGCAGGCTAGAAGGGCCGAATGGCCTACTCCTGCACCTATTTTCTATGTTTCTATAAGAACATGGAAGTTTTGCTTGAACTATAAAGCACTAGTTAGGCCACAGCTAGAGTACTGTGTACAGCTCTGGTCCCCACATTACAAGAAAGATGTGATTGCACAAGTGAAGGTACAGAGGAGACTTATGAGGATGTTGCCAGGACTGGAGAAGTTTCGCTATGAGGAAAGATTGAATAGGCTGGCGTTGTTTTCTTTGGAACAGAGGAGGCTGAGGGGAGATTTTGAGTGAGGTTATAAAATTGAGGGGCCGAGATCGGTCCTTGCTATCCACTCTGTTTCCCCTAGCAGTGAGGCCAATAACCTGGGGGCATAGATTTAAAGTAATTAGTAGAAGGATTAGATGGGAGTTGAGAACTGATTTCACTCAGGGTGCTGGGGGTCTGGAACACATTGTCTGAAATGGTGGTAGAGGCAGAAACGAATGGCTTCCTTTTGTGTTGTAAATTTCTATGATTCTATGATAAAGAATGCTTTTGAAACTCCACCCTGCATGAGTCCGTGTAACCCCATAACTTTACTGGACTGTGGGTGGGCTGAGTGCTCAGTTTTTCCACAATCATAATGGATGATGACCTGTGCCATTAGAGCCACAGTGTATATTTTACATGCTGTCTTCCAATGTTGCAAGCAGACTCTTTTTAAGTGAATCTCGTGTCTTTAGAAATATCAGTGTTGCTTCATTTATCTTGCATTGGAGTTGGGTGTTATTGCTGACAACGCTAAGATAAATGCAGCATGCAGTTCTATTTCATTGGATTAACAATAATCATTCACTACCCTCCCCCCCCCCCCCAAATGATATTTGTATCCCACATGCAATATTGTGGTAACATACATACTTGCCTCTGAATCAGAAGATGGTGGTTTAAGCAACTACAGGACCTGGGCACCTAATTTAGGCTGATACTTCAATGCCGTCTTTTGAATGAGATGTTAAACTGAAGTCCTGTTCAGGTGAATGTAAAAGACCCCATAGTGCTATTGGAAAAAGAACACTGGTGTTCTCCTGTTGCTCGGACCAACATTTATCCTTCGTTGTATGGTTAACAAGTGAACTAGCAACTGGAGGTTGCGAATGCAAATCTCACCATGGCTAATTGTGAAACTGAATTCAATAAATTTAATATGTTCTAGAATCATCATGAAATCTGCTGGATTCTTGTAAAATCTTAACTGGTTCACTAACATCCTTTGGGGAAGAGAATCAGCATCCCTGCCCAGTTGGTCCTACATATAACTCCAGTCCCACACTTAAAAGTTGATTCTTGATGCCCTCAGGGCAACCAAGGGTGGGCAATAAAATTTACTTTGCTAACATCTACATTTCAAGAATGAATACAAATAACCAACAAAAGTGGTTACCACATTTGACGACACTTCAAAAGTAATTAATAAGCTCTGAAACATTTAGGATGTTCTGAGAATGAGAAAGGTGCTACGTAAATGCAAGTTTTTTTTCTACCTATGTTTGGGTGATACTGAGAGAAATAATTCAACAATGACTTCATGGATCTGCTTGGACAAGATACTTAGTTTTTATTTTGGTCTTTTAACTGGATGGTGTTTAAAAGAATATCTGATATTTCAATTATTACAATAAATTTGCAGAACCAGCAACTTCCATATCTGTAGCAACTTTCATATCGAAAGCATCAAAGGTGCATTACAGAGATGAATGAATAAATAAATAAATGCTGTACTATTGAGAGAATGCACAAATGGCCAGAGTTGAATGACCAAAGGGAGAGGGGTGCAAGGCTGAAAGAGGTTGCAGAGATAGGGTGGAAAAAAGCAATGGATGGATTTGTTGATGAGGATTTAAAATTCTAAGAGTTGGAAGACAAAAACAAGTGTACATCAGCAAGGATGGGGTGATGGGCAAGCAGGACTTCGATAAGATACAGGTAGCTAAATTTTGGAGAAGTTGGGGTTTATAGATCAAGGAGGATCTTGGAGAAATTAATTCTAGAGGTGACAAAAGTGTGGTTATGGACTTTGGTAAGGTAGAAGTCTTAATGATGGATAGCATAGGAGAGATCTTGGAGCTCAGCTGTGAGTTGAACAGAACCCAAAGATTTTGCATGCTTTGATTCTGCTTTCCTAGCCAGGGAAGCTAGAGTTAGTGTTACAGGAATGGACTTCATGGCTGGGACTGAACAATGGCTTCAGTTTTCAGATGGACAGTCTGGTAGTTGGTGAGGACGAATGGATCAAAAGTGAGTGCTGGTTTTGAAAGGGAGATGAGTGATGTCTGATCAAAGAGAACCATTAATGGTATTGGCAAGTATGGAGCCAGGAGCGTTATTGTAAACTCTCAAATTTAAAAGTAGAAAGTGATTATCCAGTATTTAAAAAAAAGACTTTCATTCATATAGCGCCTTTCACATTATAACATGTTGATAGCTGCGGGTAAAACTGTCTAAATATTGACTCCTAATTTGGAAGAGCACAATACCAATGTATTAGGCTCATGTCACCTTGTCACATGATGTGGGTCTTCATCTGAGTCAGATGGCTGTGGGTTCAAGCCCCACTTGAGCAAATAATATAGTTTGATATTTTTAAGTGTAGTGTTGAGGGGAGCATTGCATTGTCAGAGGTGTTATCTTTTGGGTGAGACATTAAACCAAGGCTATCTTTTTTTTTAAAAGGTCCCATGGCACTATTTGAAGATTGTGAAGGGAACTGCCTCATTATCCTGGTCATTCATTCTCTTAACTAATACCAATAATAGTAGATTATCTGGTCATTCATCTCATTCACTGGTACCTGGCTGTGTGCAATTTGGCTGCAGTGACTACAGTTCAGAAACATCATTAGATATGAAATGCTTTGGGACATTCTGATGAAATACACTATATGCGTAGAACTTTAGACTGCAGAAGGAGACCATTTGCTCATTGTGTCTGTCAGCTCTTTGCTGAAGCTAATTACTAAGGATTTTAATAGTGCTTTCAAAAAACAACTAGGGGTGTGTACTTCAAAAGCCTGTACAATGAAGGCTAAAACTCTGTGCAGTTCATTTAATTTACTTGGGCACACTGCTGTAGTAGTAATAGCTTGGAGCCTCTACACATGAACTCAACTACTTCGATAGATCTAGTAATATTGCTACTGTATGCAGTTGGCATGAAGAAAATTAGGATGATGTATGTTTAAACTTGTAGACGGTTTCAGTTCATGGATTGACTGCATCAAATGTCCCTAAGTCAACATAGTTGGAAGCAAAGTTGTCTCCATTCTGTACCCAAGTGCCTTAATTACCATCCTCACTTCATCTTCCAACCTTCCAGTGATGCTCATTTCCCACACCATTCATCGTTGTGATCTAATTTTTACTGAAATGCAGCCAAGTTTGTGTAAGTTCGAATCAGCAGAGAAGGAAGAGAGAATCCATCAATCTAGACAAACCGAGTGGTGAAAGGGTGGCAAGTTAATCAAATATGCCACCTACCTTTAGGATCCACCGGTCAATAGAAGTACAACATATCCTTACTTAAAAATAAAACCCCTGCTTCTATTACCTGCTGTCCCCATGTTCCATATGATGGACAATCTACTTGCCTTTCTTTGTTGGAAGAAATGACAAAATGGCAACACTCAATTTGAGTTACAAATGTTTTAATGTGTACTAAAGTGTTGATTTTTGTTTTGCCATATCTAGAATCTTCCAGTCAAGGACATTGATGCCACCACTGAGGTATATGGACTTGTGCAAAAATCATGTGAACCACCACTGAATGAAATAGGTTTCAGAAGAATGAATATCATCTGGAAGCATACTGTGTATTTTGTACAAACTCGGGATAAAATGCTTATGAAATTATAACAATAAAATGTTGCTTTGGAAATGAAGTTTTTTTTAATGGATATTCTGTTCCAGTTGATCTGAAATCCCTTTTTATAATGAAGATTATATGATCCTTATTACTCTTTTTTTTTATAACTGGTTTTACTTTTTAAAAAAATGATCAGTTAAGTAAACTTAAGTTTGCAGTGGTTTTACTTTAATTCTGCTGCTCTTGCATACTTGGATGTGTTTCATCACATGAGCTTGAAATGAGTGGGTGGATACTCCAATATTATTTGGATTACTTACATTTTTCCAAGGTCTCATTGCACAAGCTTGGGTGGAAGCAGTTGTTGGGTGTATGTACGTGTTCTCTTATTTCATGCAACTATTCACATTATGCAACTATTTAGGATATGTGTTCTTTCCTCCACCCATCCCTATTTTTAGAAAAGAATGTCAACTCATATTGTTGCATTCAAGGCTGCACATAAATTTCATATAAATAAAGGCAAAACAACAACAAATGAAACAAAAATATACTAACTATTTTACAATGCCCTAATTCATAGAATGATGCAGCACACGAGGCCATTCAGCTCATCGTGCCTGGGCCAATTCTTTGCAAGAGCGATCGAATTAGTCCCTTTTCTCCTGGTATTTTTCGATTTTGCTTTTGAAAGTTATTTAAATCTGCTTCCACCACCCTTCCAGATCATCATAACAAGTGTAAAACAAAAATTACCTTAAATCTGTATCCTTTGGTTACTGACCTAATTCAGTTTGATTATTGAAGTTTTCTTCTTAGGCGGTCTCTCGTATTGAGGATGACTTGCTTCCACACCAAAAAGGGATGAGTTCACAGGTGTTTCAGTTAGGGACCTGATATTCTAGGTCCCGAACTACATGTTGAAGGGTGGAAGATGCCTGGGCTTGACCGAGCTCGGTCTTGTTCCAGTGGCAAGGATTAACCAAGACGTCTGGGGACCAGCTCTGCTGCATGGACCTAGTGTGTGCACACATTGCAATGTGGGCTGGTCCGTGCTGCCCCAGGGCCCTTGCCTCTGTTGGGCCCCGAACTCACTCCTCTTCTGCGCCCCGACCTCGCTGCTCTTGCTGTACCTGCCTATGCTGCAATCGGCGACCTAGATTAGGGTGACGTCCAATCCAGTCGCCCTCTTCACTGCCGTTGCCCTTCTGGACCGGCTCATGCTGTGCTTCCAGGCCGTCGCTCACCACTCCTTTTATGGCCCCCACCTGCCGTTATTCTCTCGCGAGTCGGGGCCGCCACACTGCTCCCAGGCCGCCACTCACTGCTCTTTTTATGGCCGCTTTACACAACAGCTGTAAGTATGGTATGTCTAAAAGGATATTATTTGTGGGAAGAGGTGGTTTGTACAAATAGTAATAACTGGACTGAGTCAAAAAGTAAAGTTTTCTATTATGCTTTGGTTAAAAAGATAACTCTCATCCAGTTTCATTGATTTGATGCACTGTACAATTGGACTAACTGAAATTTGTTCTTCATTTTCACATTTGGAGAGTGGCACATTTCACAGTTGTGGAAGGGCACAATTTATTTCTTTGTAGATTTTTAAAATAACTGCAAACGGATTTTCCTTGGGAATTTCATTTTATTTGTGAAGTTGTCCTACATAAGAATGTAAGAAATAGGAGCAGAAGTAGGCCATTTGTCCCCTCGAGCCTGCTTCGCCATTCAATAAGGTCTTGGCTGATCTGATCCTGGCCTCAACTCCACTCCCCATAACCCTTGACTCCCTTATCGTTCAAAAATCTGTCTATCCACCTTAAATATACTGAATGACCCAGCCTCTACAGCTCTCTGGGGTAAAAAATTCCTCCTCATTTTTAAATGGGTGACCCCTTATTCTGAAACTATGTCCCATAGTTCTAGATTCCCCCTCATCCTCTCTGCATCTACCCTGTCAAGCCCCCTCAGAATATGTTTCAATAAGATCATCCCTCCAAAGAGTATAGGCTCAACCTTTGTTCATAAGACAATCCCTTCATCTTTGGAATCAACCTCGCGAACCTTCTCTGAACTGCCTCCAATGTACGCATATCCCTCCTTTAAATAAGGAGACCAACGCTATATGCAGTACTCCAGGTGTGATCTCACCAACACTCAACACAGTTGTAGCAGGACTTCCCTACTTTTATACTCCATCCCGCTTGCAGTAAAGGCCAACATTCCATTTGCCTTCCAAATTACTTGTACCTGCATGCTAACTTTTTGTGTTTCATGTACAAGGACCCCTAGATCCCTCTCTACTGCAACATTTTGTAATCTCCCCATTTAAATAATTAGCTTTTTTATTTTTCCTACCAAAGTGGATAACATATTTTCCCACATTACACTCCCATCTGCCAAATGTTTTCCCATTCCCTTAGCCTATCTATTATCATCATCATCATAGGCAGTCCCTCAAAACAAGGATGACTTGCTTCCACGCCAAAAAAGGATGAGTTTCAATGAAGGATCTAATATTCCAGATCCCAAACTACATCCTGAAGGGTGGAAGATGCCTATGTGTGGATTTTTTTAATGTGTGGATTTTTTTAATGTGTGGTGACCATTGCACACCAGCCACCAGACTGGCTTGACAGAGCTAGGTCTTGGTCCAGTGGCAAGGGTTATCCAAGATGACTGGAAACCTGCTCTGCTGCACAGACCTAGTGTGCACACATATCGCAGTGTGGGCTGGCCCGTGCTGCCCCTGGGCCCCGATCATGTCCCTCTACAGTCTCTCGCCGCTCCTTCTCCCCGACCTCGCCATTCTTGCTGTACCTGCCCATGCTCCAATCATTGTGGTCATGTGAATCCCATGGTGCTATTTTGGGGAGGAGTGGGGGAGTTCTCCCCGGTGTCCTGGGGCCGGTATTTGTCCCTCAACCAACATCACTAGAACGGATGATCTGATCGTATCACATCGCTATTTGTGGGAGCTTGCTGTGCGCCAATTGGCTGCCACGTTTTCCGCATTGTAGCAGTTTAAAAAGTATTGACTGTAAAGTTGGATTTCCAGAAGGCATTTGATAAGATGCCACATAAAAGGTTACTGCACAAGATAAGAGCTCACGGGGTTGAGGGTAATATATTAGCATTGCTAGAGGATTGGCTAACTAACAGAAAACAGAGAGTCGGGATAAATGGGTCATTTTCAGGTTGGCAAACTGACTACTGGGGTGCCGCAGGGATCGGTGCTTGTTCCTCAACTATTTACAATCTCTATTAATGACTTGGATAAAGAGTGTAATGTAGCCAAGTTTGCTGATGATTCAAAGATGCGTGAGAAAGCAAGTTGTGAAGAGGACACAAAGAATCTGCAAAGGGATATAGATAGGGTAAGTGAGTGGGCAACAATTTAGCAGATGAAGTATAATGTGGGAAAGTGAGGTTATCCACTTTGGCAGGAAGAATAAAAATGCTAATTATTATTTAAATGGAGAGAGACTACAAAGTGCTGCAGTACAGAGGGATCTGGGGGTCCTTGTACATGAAACACAAAAAGTTAGTATGCAAGTACAGCAAGTAATTAGGAAGGCAAATGGAAGGTTGGCCTTTATTGC
The DNA here is from genome assembly GCF_044704955.1 of Pristiophorus japonicus. Classification (NCBI taxonomy): domain Eukaryota; kingdom Metazoa; phylum Chordata; class Chondrichthyes; family Pristiophoridae; genus Pristiophorus; species Pristiophorus japonicus. The sequence goes on from NC_091980.1 coordinate 251,300,600, forward strand.
AAGGGGGATAGAGTATAAAAGCAGGGAAGTCCTGCTACAACTGTACCACTGACAACTGTACAACTGAGATCATACTTGGAATATTGCATACAGTTTTGGTGGTCTCATTTAAGGACGGATACACGTGCTTTGGAGGCAATTCAGGGAAGATTTACTCGGTTGATTCCTGAGATGAAGGGGTTGCCTTATGAAGAAAGGTTGAGCAGATTGGGCCATAAAAACTGACTGCAAAAGCTTCTATAGATATGTGAAGAGAAAAAGATTAGTGAAAACAAACATAGGTCCCTTGCAGACAGATTCAGGTGAATTTATAATGTGGGACAAAGAAATGGCGGACCAGTTAAACAAATCTTTGGTTCTGTCTTCATGAAGGAAGACACGAATAACCTTCCGGAAATACTAGGGGACCGAGAATCTAGTGGGAAGGAGGAACTGAAGGAAATCCTTATTAGGCGGGAAATTGTGTTAGGGAAATTGATGGGATTGAAGGCCGATAAATCCCTGGGGCCTGATAGTCTGCATCCCAGAGTACTTAAGGAAGTAGCCCTAGAAATAGTGGATGCATTGGTGATCATTTTCCAACAGTCTATCGACTCTGGATCGGTTCCTATGGACTGGATGGTAGCTAATGTAACACCACTTTTTAAGAAAGGAGGGAGAGAGAAAACGGGTAATTATAGACCGGTTAGCCTGACATCAGTAGTGGGGAAAATGTTGGAATCAATTATTAAAGATGAAATAGCAGCACGTTTGGAAAGCAGTGACAGGATCGGTCCAAGTCAGCATGGATTTATGTAAGGGAAATCCTACTTGACAAATCTTCTAGAATTTTTTGAGGATGTAACTGGTAGAGTGGACAAGGGAGAACCAGTGGATGTGGTGTATTTGGACTTTCAAAAGGCTTTTGACAAGGTCCCACACAAGAGATTGGTGTGCAAAATTAAAGCACATGGTATTGGGGGTAATGTATTGACATGGCTTGCGAACTGGTTGGCAGACAGGAAGCAGAGAGTCTGGATAAACGGGTCCTTTTCAGAATGGCAGGCAGTGACTAGTGGGGTGCCGCAGGGCTCAGTGCTGGGACCCCAGCTATTTACAATATACATTAATGATTTGGATGAGGGAATTGAGGGTAATATCTCCAAGTTTGCAGATGACACTAAGCTGGGTGGCGGTGTGATCTGAGGAGGATGCTAAAAGGCTACAGGGTGACTTGGACAGGTTAGGTGAGTGGGCAAACGCGTGGCAGATGCAGTATAATGTGGATAAATGTGAGGTTATCCACTTTGGTGGCAAAAACACAAAGGCAGAATATTATCTGAATGGCGGCAGATTACGAAAAGGGAGAGGTGCAACGAGACCTGGGTATCATGGTACATCAGTCATTGAAAATTGGCATGCAGGTACAGCAGGCGGTGAAGAAGGCAAATGGTATGTTGGCATTCATAGCTAGGGGATTTGAGTATAGGAGCAGGGAGGTCTTACTGCAGTTGTACAGGGCCTTGGTGAGGCCTCACCTGGAATATTGTGTTCAGTTTTAGTCTCCTAATCTGAGGAAGGACGTTCTTGCTATTGAGGGAGTGCAGCGAAGGTTCAACAGACTGATTCCCGAGATGGCAGGACTGACATATGAGGAGAGACTGGATCGACTGGGCCTGTATACACTGGAGTTTAGAAGGATGAGAGGGGATCTCATAAAAACATATAAAATTCTGACGGGACTGGACAGGTTAGATGCAGGAAGAATGTTCCCGATGTTGGGGAAGTCCAGGACCAGGGGACACAGTCTAAGGATAAGGGGTAAGCCATTTAGGACTGAGATGAGGAGAAACTTCTTCACTCAGAGTTGTTAACCTGTGGAATTCCCTGCCGCAGAGAGTTGTTGATGCCAGTTCATTGGATATATTCAAAAGGGAGTTAGGTATGGCCCTTACGGCTAAAGGGATCCATGGATATGGAGAGAAAGCAGGAAAGGAGTACAGAGGTGAATGATCAGCCATGATCTTATTGAATGGTGGTGCAGGCTCGAAGGGCCGAATGGCCTACTCCTGCACCTATTTTCTATGTTTCTATTGACCTGGACCTTGATGACGTCACTCTTTGCTGCCGTCGCCCTCCAGCACCAGCTTGCGCTGCTCCCTGAAGTGACATGCTTCCAAGCTGCTTGCTCCTTTTATGGGCCCGACCTTGCTCCTAGTCTATATCCCTTTGCTGAATCTTTGCGTCCTCACAACTTGCTTTCCCACCTAGCTTTGTATCGTCAGCAAATATGCAAATGCAAGTTAAACACAGACCATTCTTATAAAATCACTTTAAACTTAAGAAAATGTGAATGTCAACCTTTTAATTTTCAATCTTTGTTTTGCCAATTACTCGTGCCAGGTTGTCTTTATCAGCTCCGGCTAACCTCACAATTATTTTAATAAAAACAAAAAATGTTGGAAATCTCAGCAGGTCAGGTAGCATCTGTGGAGAGGAAGCAGAGTTAACGTTTCTGGTCGATGACCCTTCGTCAGAATCTTACTTTATTAGACGTGTGTTCACTTTTTCAATTGGCAATAAGCTCCAGCATAAACTTGGTCATTTTTTCCCCCAAGAGCACGGTATTATGTTATGAACAAATGTGCCGTGTTGACCTGCTCCAGATCAATTTTTCAGAGATTGTCCGCTCGCGGTTTGAAGCATCCTCGGACAGCAGGTGGCGATGTGTGTGCATCATTCAGCCAATGCGATATCCTTGGCGAGTTGGTGCACTGCAATGTCCCTCGGCTCCCTCTGTATTGCTCAGCCCTGCATCTCCTCAGGAGACAAAATTGAGTTCAAATTCCAGACATGCCGGGCGGCTGCGCATCTTGCGGTGACGTCTCCCGCCCTCCCGCTTGTCTGATTGCCCTAAAAGTTTAAGGAAAGCCACCAACAACAAGCTCGGGACGGGCGGGATATCAGTTGGGTTGTGTATGGTGTGTGTGGGGAAAGACGCGTGTCAATTAAAAGGCCGTGTGCTCAAAAGTGCAGTAAATCCAAGCAGCTGACTCGCCGCCGGCACCAATCTCACCTGACGCCCGCCTCGCCATGACGCGCAGGGGGAGGGGCGTCAGCTGACTGGGCCTCGCGCTCTGGTTTCGGCGTTCGGCGTGCGGCCGCCCTGGACCCAGCGTCAACCGAAAGTGGCCTTTAAACTCGGCGAGCGCCCAGATGCCCTTGGCAGGCACGACACTGCAGCCTTTCCCGTTAGTCGGCGCACTTACCGTCTCTCTCTCTTGATATAAATCGCCGCCCGTGGCCCAAGAGCGAAGGGTGAAGCCAGCAGCGGCCTGGAGTTGGACTGGTGCCCCAGTCAGACCCCTCCCCTCTCTTCCCAGCTGCTGCTGCCTGCCTGCCGTCGACATTAACTCGGGGATCGCTGAACGTTGTGGTCGCATGGTGGGATTGTGCTGCGATATCTTCAAAATGATGCCGGTAAGTCCCCGAGACACTATAAAATTCGAGGAGAAGCTCACAGTCCTTTTCACACTATTCTCTTAGCCACGGAGGTGAGATCTAAGAAATTTGTACGGTCTTTACGCTATTGTGGCAGAAGAAAGCGATAACTAAAATACCGCAGTGAGCTCATTTTTACTAGCTCTGTACGTTATTCAATCAATCAACGTCGAAATGTTATTTACATTTTCGTATTCACTTTGGTAAAGACTGTTCATTTAATAAGCGCAAAGGAAAGCCCTACTCGGTTGGCTTTTATGTAATGGTTTAGATGAGTTGTGATGGTCACACGTACTCAATGAATTTCCTAAAATGTTCCTTGTATAGTTTTGATAACTGATTTTATAAAGACTTAAAAACAGTGGCTAAATGCTCGATTGCCTGAATGAAATGAGAATATAAACTGATTGTGTAAAGTACTTTAATATTATTGTACTATATTTTTTTTAAACTTTGAAAAAAGTAGAACCGCTTGATAATTATGTTCACCCTGGGTCAAAAAAGCATTTCACAAGGTAATATCGTGGTAACATGTCAACAGCTAAAAAAAATGCCATCATGTGTGTGTGTATATATATATACCTGTATCAACTCTGGAAAAGTAAAATTCAGCATTTTTTGCTACATATTGGAATTTCTTTGAACTTCCAAATATTGTATCAAAGATTTCTGCCATAAATTATATCCAACATCAGGAAGTTGTTTTACAACAATATGGCATATTCACTTGTTTTAGTTCTTTGCTTGATATGGCTCTATCTTTCTTTTGCTGTTGGCTTCAAATTTTAATACAATTTATCCCTAGTTTGTAGAGTTATTTTATTATTTACCCAATGTAATTGAACTGTTTGAATTTCTAGAGAGGTTATTTAGATATCTTTCTGAATGATGGATGTGTATCTTCTGCAGTAGATGATGATTGCATGAATTCTATACACAGCTGTCTGGATGGGGTTTTAACTGACGTAGTTGCATTTTATAGAATGATTTGGATTTTAGCAAATAACTTATTTATATAACTCCTTTTTTTAATGTCGTAATACACCCCAAGGTGCTTCACAACAGTGTTACAAGAAAAACAGATACATTTGACACTGAGCTACAAGAAGAAATTAATGCAAATTACAAAAAACTTGTTTAAAGAGGTAGGCTTAAAGGAGGTAGAAAGGCGGAGCGGTTTAGGCAGGGAGTTCCAGAGCTTGGGGCCCAAACAGCTGAAGACACGGCCACTGATGGTTGAGCAGTTATTATGAGGGATGTTCAAGCGGGCAGAATTTGAGGAGCACATATCTTCTTGGGGTTGAGAGGCTGAAAAAAATTAGATGGGGAGGGGCAAGGCCATGGAGTGATTTGTAAACAAGGATGAGAATTTTGAAATCTAGGTGTTGTTTAACTGGGAGCTAATGTAGGTCAGAAAGCACAGAGGTGATTGTGACTTGGTGTGAGTTTGTACACAGGCTGCTGAGTTTTGGATGACCTCAAGTTTATGCAGTGTAGAATGTCGGAGGCTGGCCAGAAGTGAGTTGGAATAGTCAAGTCTAGTAACAAGGCATGAATGAGGGTTTCAGCAGCAGAAGAGCTGGGGTGGAGGCGGGCAATGTTATGGAGGTGGGAAAAGGCGGTTTTAGTTATGCTGTGGATATGTGGCTGGAAATTCATTTCGGGGTCAAATATGACACCGAGGTTGCGAACAGTCTTGTTCACCTGCAGATTGATGCGATGGCGAGGGATGGAGTCAGTGGTTAGGGAATGCAGTTTGTGGCAGGGACCAAAGATAATGGCTTTGGTCTTCCCAATATTTAATTGGAGAAAATTTCTGCTCATCACCCAGTACTGGATGTCGGACAAGCAATCTGACAATTTAAATACCAAGTAGTGGAGAGGTAGAGTTGTGTGTCATCAGCGTACGTGTGGAAACTGACTCCGTGTTTTCGGATGATGTCTCCAAGGGGCAGCATATACTGAGAAATAAGAGGGGGCCAAGGACAGATCCTTGGGGACACCAGAGGTAACGATGCAGGAGTAGGCAGAGAAGCCCTTGCAAGAGATTTTCTGGCTATGATTAGATAAGAATGGAACCAGGCGAGTGCAGTCCCACCTAGCTAGATGTTGGTGGAGAGACATTGAAGGAGGATGGAGTGGTCAACTGTGTCAAAGGCTGCAGACAAGTACAGAAGGATGAGGAGAGAGAGTTTACCTTTGTCACACTCCTAAAGGATGCTATTTGTGACTTTTAGAGCTGTTTCAATACTGTGGCAAGGGCGAAAACCAGATTGAAGGGATTCAAACATTGAATTCATGGAAACATCATCACGGATTTGGGCAGCGACAACACATTCAAGTTATTTGAACAGGAAAGGGAGGTTGGAGACAAACGATAGCTAGCAAGCAAAGTGGGGTCAAGGGTTGGCTTTTTGAGGAGAGGAGTGATGACAGCAGATTTGTAGGAGAGGGGGACAATACCTGAGGTGAGAGAACTGTTATCAATGTCAGCTAACACAGAAGCCAAAAAAGGAAGTTGGGTGGTCAGCAATTTAGTGAGAATAGGGTCAAGAGAGCAGGAAGTGAGTCTCATGGGCAGGATGAGTTTGGAGAAATCAAGAGGGGAGATCAAAGAGAAACTAGAGAAGATATGAGTTTATGGCTGGGGCAGGTGGGAGCGTCAGATGAAGTTTGGCCCTGTGGGCTAGGTGAAGGAAGGGAACTCTGAGGCAGTTGATCAGATGGTCTCAATCTTTGAGACAGAAGTCCATGAGCTCCAAATGAGGCAAACACTAACATGTATTCAGTGGAACCCCTCCCGTTGCAACCTAACCTCCAAACATTTAAATTATTCTCTATCCCTTGCTTCTCTCCACCCACACCCACTAAGATTTTGCTTTTTCCCCCCCCTTTACATAAGAACATAAGAAATAGGAGCAGGAGTAGGCCATTTGGCCCCTCGAGCCTGCTCCACCATTCAATAAGACCATGGCTGATCTGATCTTTGCCTCAACTCCACTTCCCTGCACGCTCCCCATAACCCTTGACTCTCCAAAAATGTAGGCAGAACATCATTGAACTCCTTGGGAATATACATTTTCAGTGCTTTGCACTAAATTTGAAGTAATGAAGAAGATCCTGTTGTTTATTTGCTTTCTAAGTTTTTTTTGCCTCATTGACTGTCCTTTCAACATCTCTGTTTTAACTCTGGAAAACAATGTGGTTTATTAATACTGTTCTGTACTAGTGGCAAGAGGCATGGTTTGTGGGGTGGAACGGGATTTATTGCTGACATTTCCTGAGATTCAATGTTGAACTACTGTGAAATGTTCTGTCTTTTAAACATGATGTTTATATGTAAATAGTTTTGATGCTTGGTTCCTGCAGCAATTTGTAGATTGTCTCAGTCAGGAAGCCTCTGAGATGAAGGGGATGGGTGAAAAATACAGGTGGTGCGGTGGTCGGCCAAATTTGTTGGGGTAGTTGTCAAGGAACCTGAAGAGGGTGAAGAATCATCGCCATAGCTGCTTTCCCTTCTCCCCTTACACTGGGTTCTGTGAGAAACTTCAGTGGAGCTATTTTAAAAAGGTTTTAAAGAAAAATAAAAGCTTTACTGAATTGGTTGGCAGACACTTGCAGATTTCTAGAGTTTAAGTTGGTACCTACTGTTCTCTTGAACCATGCACCCATACTGCAGAATAAACTACATCTCCTTGGTGACCAGAGAATTCAGAGGATTTTTTTCTCGTGAGACCTGGAACTGTCAGTTGATACTCTTGAGTTATGGGTGTTTCACATAACTGCTCCAACTCGGTGTCACTAGTGAGATGTATTTCATTTGGCTCTAAGTTGCAGTAAAGTTGTTGCATTGTTTGTTTTTTATTGTAAATTTATAACGAGTTTAAATTGTAATTTAAACTCTTGGGAGTTATAGAAGAGACAATCTAAAGAGTACGTTTTAGGAAAAGCAGATATCTACGTCTTAATTTTTTAACCGGCTTGGAGTAAATGCACAAATCAAAACCAGCAGACTTTTTAATAGTCTTTTTAGAAGATTTATGAAATACAAAACAATACTTCTGAAAATGCTGCAGGGTTGGAAATTGTTTCTTTTCACATATTTAAGCTGCAGACAGATTGTCTTTTGAACTTTCTCCAATTTAATATTGGGAAGACCGAAGCCATTGTTTGTTTATGGTCCCCGCCACAAACCCCGTTCCCTCGCCACTGACTCCATCCCTCTTCCCAACTTCTGTCTCAGGCTGAACCACACTGTTCGCAACCTTGGTGTCATATTTGACTCTGAAATGAACTTTTGACCACATAACTAAAACCACCTTTTTCCACCTCCATAACATCGTCCATCTCCGCCCTTGCATCAGCTCATCCGCTGCTGAAGCCCTTATCTATGCCTTTGTTACCTCTAGACTTGATTATTCCAATGCACTCCTGGCTGGCCTCCCACATTCTACCTGATGTAAGCTGGAGGTGATCCAAAACTCGGCTGTCCGTGTCTTAACTATCTCCAAGTCCCGCGCACCCATCACCCCTGTACTTGCTGACCTTGGCTTCTGGTTAAGCAACGCCTCGATTTCAAAATTCTCATCCTAGTCTTCAAATCCCTACATGGCCTCGCTCACCCCTCCCTATCTGTAATCTCTTCCAGCCCACAACCCTCCCCTGCACCCCCCCCCCCCCCACCCCAAGATGTCTGCGCTCTAATTCTGCCCTCTTGAGCATCCTTGATTGTAATCGCTCATCCATTGGTGGCTGTGGCTTCTGTTGACTGGGACCGAAGCTCCGGAACTCCCTGCCTAAAATCTCTCTGCCTCTCTACACCTCTTTCCTCCTTCAAGATGCTCCTTAAAACCTACCACTGACCAAGCTTTTGGTCACCTGTCCTAACTTTTCCTTGTGTGGCTTGGTGTCAAATTTTTTTATTTCATAATACTCCTGTGTGGATTCTTGGGACGTTTCACTACATTAAAGGTGTTGTATAAATACAAGTTGTTGTTAGATTTTCAACTGACCATATTCTTTGTTTGATTAAAATATATATTTTAAAAATGACATTAAATATTCTAGTTTTGCACCTATCCTCTTGGATGAAAATTTGTTTTGATGTAACTGCTGTTGAGGGGCTTATGCTGGATGTTGGGTAGCATTTGTGTTTGAACTAATCACCAAAAATGTAGCCATTTGACTTTTTTTGTCATACTGTGCTGAAAAGCTATGAATGAGAAACATTGACCTCCCAATTAATAATCCATCATTGCACTTTACAAATGGTAATTCGAACATCTTGATTCTTGAAAATGCTCATTTAAATATGGTATGTTTTGACTCATGGATATGATTTTTATATCTGGGTTTACCTGATGCATTTAATAAGTAATATTATGTAAATTGTATCTGTAGCTATTCTTGTTTCTCTTGGTACCTTTTTTAGGTTTTTGGAAGGTGAAAAAAATCTAAGATAAATGTTGGATAGATTTGTATTTTTTAAATTCCAATTTTTGCTTACAACTTTCTCCCCTCCTGCTGAAGGTGTAACTCCTTGCTTGGGTATGGTTCCACAATTGTCTCACTTCATCTGGTACTTTACCAAAGTGGCTATTATTCTTTGCAGCCTGCGATTTAACTGGGCAGTAGGGAAGCATATCATACCTTGCCCAATCCAACCCATGAAATGTGTGATGTCTGTACTTGTGCAGAGGCTTCTGAATGGTGATCAAAAGCAGCCTTTTTTCTTTCCCTAACCATGTAGGGGAGAGTTAGCGCCTGTTTAAAGTAGTAAAAACGTCCCAAGGCGCTTCACAGGAGCGTTGATCCTGAACTTGATCAAAGAAGTAGGTTTTAAGGAGCGACTTAAAGGAGAAAAGAGAGACAGTGTTTTTAGGGAGGGAATTCCAGAGCTTAGGGCCTTGGCAGCAAAAGGCACAGCCGCCGATGGTGGAGCAATTAAAATCTGGGATGCTAGAGTTGGAGGAGCACCAGTATCTTGGCCAATTGTAAGGCTGGAGGAGGTTAGAGGTAGGGAAGGGCAAGGCCATGGAGGGATTTGAAAACCAGGATGAGAATTTTAAAATAGAGGCCAATGTCGATCAGCGAGCACAGGGGTGATGGGTGAATGGAACTTGGTGTAGGTTATGAGACGTGCAGCAGATTTTTGGATGGCTTCAAGTTTACGGAGGGTAGAGCGTGGGAGGCCGGTGTTGGAATAGTTAAACCTTAGAGGTAACAAAGGCATGGTTGAGCGTTTAAGCAGCAGATGAGGTAAGGAAGGGGTGGTATTGGGTGATGTAATGGAGGTGGAATAAGATGGCTTTGGTGATGGTGCAGATGTATGGTCGGAGCTCACCTCGGTCACATGACATCAGGGTTGCAAACAGTCTGGTTGAGCCTCGGAGAGGGATGGAGTTGAAGGCTAGGGAATGGAATTTATGGCGGGGACCGAAGACAATAACACTTGTATTGAAACCTTGGCTCAGATCATCTAATTGAGTATAGTCTGGGGATTTATCTTGGTTTGCATAACTCAACTATTCACTGCCTTAACAAATTAAGCCATTAATGGAAAGCAAGCGTGTTATTTTGGGTTAGTTTTAGATGTAAACCGTACTGGCTTGCATATGGGTTCTGATCACTTTTTCTACCCTTTTTGTATTTTGTATATTCTCCATTTACAAAGTGCATACAAAAATCATGGAGATATTGTTTGTGGTATGAAATTCTTTGCTCTCCTGTATGTAGTGATGAGCTCCATATAACAACTTACATTTATATAGTGCCTTTAACATAAGGGACATCCACAAATGGGTATGAAGAAATTTAACCCTGAGCTGGAAGGAAGACATTTGGAGGGCTGACAAAAGATTAGTCAGAGATAGGTCTTGAGGATTTTTAAAAAAGGTGGCAAAGTTTAGATGGAGCGTTTCATCGAATTGGACCCAGGCGGCTGATGCGGAGATAGATTGGAATAATGCCATGGAGGCATATGTTGATAACAATTATTTCAAATGTGATTCATTGGGGGACCAATAGCTTGTGTCGGTTAGCGAGAGAAGCGGATGATGGTTGTGCAGGTTTTGGTGTGGGACAGGATATATGTGACAAAGTGTTGGATAAGTGGAATTTATTGAGGGTGAAGGATGGGAGACTAGGAAGGAGAGCATTAGAATAGTCAAGCCTGGAGATACATAGGCATGTATGAGCTTCAGTGGTGGAGGACCTAAGGTAGTATTACAGGTGGACATTGTTGCAGCGATAGAAGCAAGAGGTCTTGGTGATGAATATAACGTGTGGTTTAAACCTAAGCTTATGATCAACAGGATTCCAAGATTATATATTAATGTTTGGACATTAAATTGAGCAGTGGTTGGAATGTTGTTTAATAAATGGTGAAAAGCAATGTCATTTTTCATAATCAATAGTGATGTTTGGGGCTTAAATAAAATTAATCAAACTTGCATAAAGATAGCATTAATCAGAAAAAAAGAATGTGATTGTTGAAGTCCTGGAAGTACTATAGTTGAAATGCTCTATATCCTCCAGCCTCCGTAAATGCGCCTGTTTAGTCACACACCAGCTTATTTGAACTGAGCATTTGTCCACCTTGTATTAAGAACTGCTGCTGCTCATCCTCATTTATCATTTACTAGCCTTGCATCTTTCAGTTCAAGTGAATGATTATGTATTCTACAACAATTCCATTCAACTTGTTGAAATAATTTTGCAAGTTTAAAAAAAAATCTTACATTTATTGCACCAAAAGATCATGTTCAGTTTAAGTGGAAAATAATCCACTAGCTTCATACTTTTTTAAGAGCTATTCTGATTTGGTTAAAGTGCTAGGTTGCATAAAATCACCATGATCTTGCCCTAAATTGACCATCACTGTAGAAAAGGCAGTGAATTTGTACCAGTTGCTTACACTGTTACAAATCTTTCCCTTCATTGACTGAATTAAGTGAGAACTATCAAGGTGAAAATTTTCAGTCTCTGGTACAATCCAAATAAACTCAGTACCAGTTTGTGCAAATCCACACTTTATGCTAAATTACAACAGTAGTGTACATAAGACTAAGGGCCCAAGTTTCCACATGATTTGCGCCTGATTTTTAGGAGCAACTGGTGGAGAACGGACTATCTTAGAAATCGCAATTCTCCACATTTTTTTTCCTGCAGTTCTAGTCAGGTAGAACAGTTCTACTTTGGAACAGAATTTTTTCTTCCAAAATGGGCGTGTCCGGCCACTGATGCCTGATTTGAAAGTTTCCACAGTGAAAACTTACTCCAAACTAAAGTAGAAAGGAGCAAGTGAAGATTTTTGTAGAACTGAAAAAACCTGTCCTACACATTAAAAAATCAGACGCAGGTTACAAATTAGGCGTCCAGAACGAGGAGGAGGTGGGGGGGGAAGGGAACTCATTAAATTCTACAATAAATCCTTATTTATACTTCTACAAATATTATACAAATAAATCCAACCTGAATAAACATTTATAAACAAAAGAAAAGAAATAAACCATCTTCCTACCTGTGTGAAAGTGCTTCAGCCAGGGAGAATTCTGCAGCCGTTTGTGCCGGAGAGGGAGAGGGAGAGGGAGAGGGAGAGGGAGAGGGAGAGGGAGAGGGAGAGGGAGAGGGAGAGGGAGAGGGAGAGGGAGAGGGAGAGGGAGAGGGAGAGGGAGAGGGAGAGGGAGAGGGAGAGGGAGAGGCATTCGTGCCGCTGAGCGGGGGGGTGGGGGGAGAAAGCGGTTTGTTGTTGTGGAGGGGAGGGGAAGGAGACAGCGGGTTGTTGTTGTGGAGGGGAAGGAGACAGCCGTTTGTTGCCGTGGAGGGGAGGGAGGGGAAGGAGACAGCCGTTTGTTGCCGCGGAGGGGAGGGAGGGGAAGGAGACAGCTGTTTGTTGCCGTGGAGGGGAGGGAGGGGAAGGAGACAGCCGTTTGTTGCCGTGGAGGGGAGGGAGGGGAAGGAGACAGTGAGAAGGGAAGCCTCAGTGCTGATGGCAATGTGATTTTATTAAAAAATGTTCAAAAATTAAACAGCTACAAAGAACTACAAAAATGGCCGAGTGCCAATGTTTTTTTTCACAGAGCATAACGCGCACGTGCAGCGTTGCCGGCAGGAAAAAAACTAATTTAAATAGTACCCGCCCCCTCCCACTTACAAAATCGGCGTGAGTGTAGGCTCCGCCCCACTGGGCGCCACGCCAAACAGACAAGGAGCTGCAAAGCGCTCGAGAATAGTGCGTTTTTTTTCTGGCGCCGTTTTAGGCGCGAAGGAGGGGCGCCCGTTTTTTATCCTGTGGAAACTTGAGCCCTAAATGTTACATTTTTGAAGAGTCTTAAGAAATTGAATATTACTGAAGCTACATGATGTGGTTCTTGTTTGTGTAGCTTAACATGTTTTGAAACATGTTTTTGGTGTTGAGGATTTCTAACTAGGATAATCTTGTTGCCAACTATGCCACTGTCTGGATAAACATCTTCAATATACAAAAAGTCCCAAGATCCTTTGTGAGGGAGCAGGACAAAAATAGATAAAAGAAATGGCCAATGTGCCCTGGAGCAGGGTTAGAAGAGGTGCCTGAAAACTAGGTTAAAATCATGTTTTTTAAAGGTGGAGATTTGGAGGAATTGCATATAATAGGGCTCCGGCAGCTGAAAAGGCTGGTGAGAGTAGGACGGGACAAGGCTGAAGGAGATTGCAGAGTGGGGTGAGGTCATGGAGGGAATGCGAGGACAAAGATTTGAGGGACTGGGAGAAAATTTGTCAGCGAGAATAGGAATTATGGGCTAGCAAGCCTTGGTAGTTTAGGCATCGTGAACATTATTTGCTGCGTAGAAAAAAGTTCATTGTTTGAAAATTGACCATGTGGCATTTCAGGATTGTTAAATTTTTCCAAAGAAGTGATTGAATTTAAATTAAAGTGAATCCACAAAGAGTTTAAAGTACAGATCAGGCTTAAAAAAAAAGTTATGTAGTCAAGACAAGACAATTCCTTATAATCTGTGTCTATGGTGGTTATTATCTTGTCACAGGGCTCTCTAATAACCATCCATACCTATTATTCATTTGAATACAGCAGGGATCAACTGCCAGGTTAGTCTGATGAGAATCTTTTTTTTGGCGTGATAGAGCTGACAATCAAAACTATTACTGGCTGCTGGACAGGAGAAGGATTTTGGTGCTGAGAAGCAACATATAAAAGAGCAAAACCTATGAGGAATTGGTTCTGACAAGCTGTAGGAGGCAGGCCTTGACTGGAAATTAAAGATATAGCTCATCAATTTTTCCAGCTAGAGGCTGACCTGAAAGAAAGGAAAATTAATGTGGGCATCTGCCCTCCATTCAGGATAGTGCAGCATGCTTTTGCTATCCAGTTTAAATTACTGGAGGATTCTATTGCATGCCTAGATTATGCTATTATATAATTAGATATTAGACAGTACAGGTGAACCCATGAACATAAGGGATACAGGGTCCTCCATAACAACATAAATAGGAGCAGGAGTCGGCCATTTGACCCCCTTGAGCTTGCTCTGCCATTTAATAAGATCATGGCTGATCTGATCATGGACTCAGCTCCACTTCCCTGCCTGCTCCCCATAACCCTTTATTCTCTTATCGCTCAAAAATCTGTTTATCTCCGCTTTAAACACATTCAATGACCCAGCCTCCACAGCTCTCTGGGGCAGAGAATTCCATAGATTTACAACCCTCGGAGAAGAAATTCCTCCACATCTCCGTTTTAAATGGGCGACCCTTTATTCTGAGACTATGCCCCCCTAGTTTTAGTTTCCCCTGAGTGGAAATATCCTGGCTGATTGTAATTTGATCTTCATATACAGGGAATTAAAATATTCAAGTTGCAGCTATTATAACCTACATTGTTTTCTGAGATCAAATGCTCTGTCAGTGGACAGCTATTTGAACTGGATTTTATTTTATGGAAAACTAGCTCTAGCAGCCCTTCACCTCCTGACTTCCATACCAGCAACTGAGATCAGTCAAATAGTTAAGAGTGATGAAGTACCATGTTAGGTGGTACTCTTATAGGAGTGGCCAATGCTGCTGAACCAGATAGAATAGCTAAAACAAACCTAACATTTGTAAAAACAAAAAATAACAAGTGTACACATGCACAAGATTACACCTACATAGATGCTGCAGAAGAGTGTATGATTTATTTATTTATATCTCGTTATATAATTGGCGCACTCATATTTACCCTTGAACACTGTCAACAGGACTTCAGAATTAGTATATCTTTTTTTAAAAAATGTTGAGTCTGAATCATTCAAAAACTGTAAACATTTTTTGTACCCTTGGTCTATACTTTTTGAATTGAATAGCAGAGTTAGACGATACTCTATAAATGAGTGTGATTGCTGGAACACTTTTTCATATTTTGACTGCTACCAGTTACAGGATTTAAAAAAAAAAGTTAACCTCTACATGAAGCTTGGATAGCCTTTAACGTTAGCTGCAAATGTGCATGCCATGTATTGAATTTATTATGTATGGAGCTTGGTAAATTGTGTATATTGTAATTAAGAATTTGCATATATGCATTTTAGATATAAATGATTACAGATAAATTTAAGACTGAAATGGGAGTATTTTGGGAATTGAAACTTTCAAAGTACGATGTGACTTTCAAAAGCAGATATTTATTGATGAGGATTTTAAAAGTTTCGTCAGTATCTCAATGATTTAACAATATTTGAAGACCTGGCTGTAATTTGATCTTCATGTACAAGGGATTAAAATCTTCAAGCTGTAGCTATTATAATCTACATTGTTTTCTGAAAGATCAAATGCTCTGTCAGTGGACAGCTATTTGAACTGAATTTAGGTATCCTTTATTTGTTTTGTAGCTAATTTATGGAAAACTAGATCGTAGCAGCCCTTCACCTCCTGATTTCCATACCAGAATCAGCAAATGAGACAAGTCAAATAATTAGGAGTGAGGAAGTACCATGCTAGGGTGGCTAATTGCTTAAGATTTTATAGTTTTCAGAATGCTACATAATATACTCCTGTTTTTAAAGTTCTCTTTTTCTACCAATTATATAATGCATTTGTTAGATTGTCCCATAAGATATATCTGCATACTAATAAGCAACTACTACAATCTGACTAAAGCTTGGCATTGTCTTGTCTGAGCTGTATTGTGCTGTCAAAAACTTTATTGAAGTGTTTTACAATTTGAGTGGCAAATCATAATGAACTTCCTTTCTCAGTGGATTCTTTGTGTAGCATGCTGGATGTTTTATCTACACTAGAGGTAGGCACAAAAAAATTAAATAAAACACTTTTTCTTCATGGTTGGCTGTTAACTGCATATGTGGTAAAATGTTTTTTTTTACTAATTTGCAGCAGGTTTTTAATTTGTCTAATTACAAATTTATGGCACAAAAAAACAATCTTCGGCAGACCCCCAGAGTCGGATGATTTGCTTATACACTAATGAGTCCTATGTGGGATCTACAGATTCTGTCACAAGTGGGGCTGGTGGTGATTGAAGGGACAGTTGGGTGAGATGCTTGGTTTGTCGAACGCTCCTATTCCTATTTGTACTTGGCTTCCGTGTACTCGTAACGAAGAAACTCTGCTCGGCACCTTCTCGAATGCTTCTCTTCCACTTTTTGAGTGTTCTTGGCCCAGGGATTCCCAAGTGTCAGTGAGGATGTTGAGGGCGCCCTTGAAGTATTTTCTCTGCCCTTCTCGGACTTGCTTGCCGTGACTGAGCTCTGAGTAGAGTGCTTGTTTTGGGAGTCTTTTATCAGGCATGCAGAAAATGTGGCCTGTCCATCAGAACTGATTGAGCGTGATCAATACCTCGATGCTGGGGATTTTGGCCTGAGAGAACATTGACGTTGGTACGCCGATCCTGTCAATGGATTTGAAGGATTTTGCGGAGGCGATGGTGGTACTTCTCCAGTGCTTTGAGGTGCTTACTGTACGTTGTCCATGTCTCTGAAGCATAAAGGGGGAAGGGTATCACATCTGCTCTGTAGACCATGAGCTTGGTGCTGGGTTTAAGATCTTGACCTCCCTCATCCTGTAAAATCCCTTATTCGGCACAGGCCAGGTCTGAGGGTGCCAGATAAGAGAGAGTCAACCTGTATTAAAAATGGGCCCAAGTTTCCACAAGAAAAAAAACGGGCGCCCCTCCGAGCTGGGCCTAAAAAAATCCTCGGTATTCTCCACCTTCTTACAGGTCCTGTGGCCCTCGGCGCAGCCAGCACGAGCTGTGGGGGGGAGGAGGAGCCAGGTCCCGGCGCTGAAAACAATGCCGGGACCTTTGCACATGCGCGCTACAGTCGGCACGCAAGTGCAGTAGCTCCAGACGCCGAACTGTGTGGGAGGGGCCCGAAGCACGCAGCCCCTAGCCCTGGCCCAATGGCCTCACTGGGGCTGCGTGAATGAGGCTCCTCCCACGGCCAGCTCCTGCTCCCCGACCGACCAGACCCGACACTCGCTCCTCCCACCCCCCCCCCCGACCCGAGACCCGCTCTCCCCCCCCCCCCCCCCCCCCCCCGGACCCGAGACCTGCTCCTCCCCCCCCCCCCCCCCCCCCCCGACCCGAGACCCGCTCCTCCCCCCCCCCCCCCCCCCCCGACCCGAGACCCGCTCCTCCCCCCCCCCCCCCGACCCGAGACCCGCTCCTCCCCCCCCCCCCCGACCAGACACCCACTCCTCCCTCACCCCCCCCCCGACCAGACACCCGCTCCCCTCTCCTCCCCGCCCCGACCCGAGACCCCCCCCCGACTGACCCGACCCGTGCTCCTGTTCCCCGACCCGACCCCCCCCCCCCCTGCTCGCTCTCCCTCCCTCCTCCCTCCTCTCCCCTCCCCCCTCCCCCCCCCTCTCGCTCCCTCTCCCAATCTCTCGCTCCCTCTCCCAATCTCTCTCTCTCTCTCTCTCTCTCTCTCTCTCTCTCTCTCTCTCTCTCTCTCTCTCTCTCTCTCTCTCCCAATCTCTCTCTCTCTCTCCCAATCTCTCTCTCCCAATCTCTCTCTCCCTCCCTCCCTCCCTCCCGCTCAGCGGCACGAACGGCTGCAGAATTCTCCCTGGCTGAAGCACTTTCACACAGGTAGGAAGATGGTTTATTTAATCTTTTCTTGGCTTATAAATGTTTATTCAGGTTGGATTTATTTGTATAATATTTGTAGAAGTATAAATAAGGATTTATTGTTGAATTTAATGAGTTCCCTTTCCCCCCCTCCTCCCCACCTCGTTCTGGACGCCTAATTTGTAACCTGCGCCTGATTTTTTAATGTGTAGAACAGGTTTTTTTCAATTCTACAAAAATCTTCACTGGCTCCATTCTACTTTAGTTTGGAGTACATTTTCACTGGAAACTTTCAAATCAGGCGTCAGTGGCCGGACACGCCCCCTTTTGAAGAAAAAATTCTGTTCCAAACTAGAACTGTTCTACCTGACTAGAACTGCAGAAAAAAAAATGTGGAGAATTGCGATTTCTAAAATAGTCCATTCTCCACCAGTTGCTCCTTTAAAAAAAAAAAAAATTAAAAAAAAAAAAAAAAAAAAAAAAAAAAAAAATCAGGCGCGAATCATGTGGAAACTTGGGCCCATACTGTTGGAGACACTCCATGTGCGGTTGTGAGCGTGAACAGAATCTTTATGCTGCAGTGTTCCAGTTGTTGCATGGCTGTTGTGCTTCAGAACACTGGTTCAAGGAGAGGCAAGGATTCAAATTTCACTGGGGCTGAGGAATGTTTAGCAGCCCTCCGCAAGGTGATGTGAAATTTAGCAGTATACTTCTGGAGCTTTTGAGGGTATATTGACAGTTGGAAAGTAATCGTTCTTCCAATGGTCAAATATATTTCTGAATTATATGAGCGTTTTCATAGTAAGCAGTTAGTTATTGTAAATTTCTTGCTAGAAGTATTCATGGTTCAGATAAACTATATGCATTATTTATGTAGTTATAACATTGTATTTTTACTGTAATACAGAACATTGTTTTGATTTTACATATTGTATATTTTACACATATCCATGGCTATTGTTCAGTTGAAATACGGATCTCGTCCAACACTGAATCATTGTACATATTGTCAAATTTATTTTTAAAATATAAATAGTATAGTAGACATTAGCTGAATTACTTGGTACTCTTTTTTTTTTAAATATTTAAAGTGGCATGCTTACATTTTCAATGTAAACTTGTATAATACTAGGAATATTGTTTTGACATTTATAGATTTCATTTTGAACGGTATTAGAATATTTCTAGTATAATTTGGCAAGGAGACAGGTGTATGGTGTTTTTGTGCATTAAATGGTATTTTTGTGCTAATTCAAAGTAAACTCAGTTTTGCTGAAATTTGAACTGTATTAAAACTTTTATTTGTGGGCTGCTTGTGTATTTTATACTCTGGAGCTTGTGAACTATGAAGCTCTAGTGTAAAATGCTGCTGGCATCTTGCTAAATTTTGACTAGCAATCCGTTTCCACAGATTGGAATGCCTGGCATTTGTATGCAAAGAAAAGCATTGTGGGAGGCAAAAATATTAGTGCCTGGAATATTTTATAGATTTGATCGTCTTAACAGAATTAGTTAATCTCAATGACCCCTGGCAATCTGCCTATAACTATTCATGTTCCAGTTCAACATTCATGTGACGCCTTCAGTGGTAATCTTGAAACAAAATCCGTTTAGTTTTGTGCAGCTCAATATGACTATTCTACTCTTGGGGCTAGATTTTCAGCAAACGGTAGTTTTATGCCAAAATTACCATTTTTGCTGTGCTACTGTTTTTGGGCTGAACTTTCGGCCTTTATGTCTCTAAAGGAGGTGTTGCACGATGATTCGCGGCACAAACCGCAAGTTTCGGCAACTTTAGTCCGGGCCGGGAGTGCTGAGAGAGGCCTTGGGAGGGGGGAAAAATAAAATTCCCCAAAGCATTCAAAAAATCCTTGGCTACTAAATCGCTGAAAAATAAAAACTTTAACTTAACTTTTTTTTGCAGGTTTTCATACTTAATGCTGATGGCAGGGCTGTACCGACAGGTTTGACCTGTTGCTATTCTGGGTGTGGCGTACGGGTTGAGAGAGTGCTGAAAGTACAATGCAAACTCGATCTACATCGGCGCACCTCTCCCCAGCGGTACTTGGAAGCGCTGTCGCAAAGATGTACCCGAGGATCCCACCGACCAGGTTTTCGCTGCGGAGGGTTAAATCACGGCGAAAACCCAGTCGCAAACCTGGTCCTTAATATTTAATGTATATTGATGTTGCATTAGGGCATAGTAGATTCACAAATGTAAGTTTTAGGCAGGTGACTGGAGAGGTAGAAGGATAAAGTTATGCTCTGTTTTCGCAAGGTAGGAAAAACCTCTGAATTGCACTTGGTTGCTCACATGTATGTCCGAATAGTGGCCAGTTACTGAAGAGCTGCCTTGCCTGTCAGTCCTCCCTGCTGAGGATATTAATGGTCATGTGCTGGGGACAGAGTTCTTTTTTAAAATGGGGAAGCTGTGACAATGGAAAATATTTTAGTAAGCTCTCTGAATTAAACTTGAATTTGTGTATTAATATATTGGGTAATCTATTTTTTGCTACATGTATGTACACAGCTTTTGGTTTAGAAGGTCATAGTATTTGCTCTTTTTTTATGCCTACGGCCAAATGCTGCTTCCTGATTTGTCATCGTCTGTCTCAAATGCAAGCACAGGGATTTTCAAGGCCTGTCTATACTAGTATTAGCTGTTTGAGCTGTATTGCAGTTTCACAGTGGCTAGATTACCTGCCATTTCTTCTGTTCTTGCCAAGATGGAGCAAAGTTGAAAAATACAGTTAAACTCATGAAGGGACTCATTGGAGAAAAAAAAAACATGAGGCCGACATTGATCTTTAGCTGAGCCTTCCCAAATGGTATTATACAAAAAATAAGATGCTGGACAGCTCAAAGACTGTTTAACAGCATTATCTTACTGCAAGCTGACTTCTGAACTGTGGCTAATAAGTTATATGAAGGAGAAGTTAAGTCTGAGGGAAGCCAAACAGATGTGGTTCTTTAATAAACGTACCAACAAAGCTAAGCTTGGAGAAGTTGCTGTCAGAAAAGAGGGAAATTAATTCTAGCAAAAGTACAACAGCAAGTGGATGTCAGATTCTAATGTTGAAGAACTGAAGATGGAAAAATCAAAGAATCCAGAGACACTTGCAAAAATACACAGTTAATCCACAATTTCTCAAGACCTGATAATCACGTTGCACATTCTAAACTGTAATACAAGTGGAGCCATCCAGGCAGCCCAAACGCAGTCAAGAATCCTTAAGCCACAGCAACAGAGCATAGTAAGCAGAAGACTGGCCAATCAAGGAGTGGCAGAGTAGTGCAACAATGCTTTTTTTTGTGTACTTGGTAATTGTTTGAACTGTTGTACATTCGTTTTTGGTGAAAGGGGTCTGTTTTTTTTTAAATGAGGAGGGAAATTTGTTCATGAAGTTTTGAGAATTAATTAACAACAAACCTTTTGATTAGGTCTTCAGATCACTGTAACTTTGTTTTGGTTTTTGGTCCCCACCAGAAACTCCGTTCCCTAACCACCGACTCCATCCCCCTCCCTGGCAATTGAGGCTGAACCAAACTGTTCGCAACCTTGGTGTTGTATTTCAACCTGAGATGAGCTTCTGACCACACATCTGTGCTATTACTAAACCGCCTATTTCCAACGTAACATTGCCCAACTCCAACTCCACCTCTGCCTCAGCACATCTGCTGCTAAAACCCTCATCAATGGCATTGTTTCCTCTCTACTTGACTCTTCTGATGCATTCCTGGGCCGTCTCCCATCTTCCACCCTCCATAAACCTGGCGTCGTCTAAAACACTCTCGCCCGTGCACTAATTCTAACTACATCCCATTCAGCCAACACCCCTGTGCTTGCTGATCTACATTGAGTCCCAGTTAAGCAACACTTTGATTTAAAAAATGTTCATCCTTGTTTTCAAATCTCTCCATGGCCTTGCCCCTCCCTATCTTTAACTTCTTCCAGTTCTGCAACCCTCTGAGATATCTGCGCTCCTTCAATTCTGGCTTTATGGGCATACCCGATTTTAAATTGTTCCACCATTGCTCGCTGTACCATCAGCTGTCAAGGTTCTAAGCTCTGAAATTCCCTCCCTCCCTCTGCCTCGACCTCTCTTTCCTCCTTTTAAGACGTGCCATAAAACCTACCACTTTGACCAAGCTTTTGGTCATCTGCCCTAATATCTCCTCATTATGGCTGAGTGTCACATTTTATTTGATATCGCTCCTGTGAAGTGCATTGGAACGTTTTAATATGTTTATTATCATAGGCAGTCCCTCAAATCGAGGATGACTTGCTTCCACGTCAAAAAGTTCACTGGTGTTTCACTGAAGGACCTAATATTCCAGGTGCCGAACTAAATCTTGAAAGATGGAAGATGCCTGTCCGTGGATTTTTTTAACGTGTGGTGAACATTGCACATCAGCCACCACATGGGTTTGACACAGCTCAGCCTTTATCCAGTGGCAAGGGTTAACCAAGACAACTGGGGATCAGCTCTGCTGCACTGACCTAGTGTGCACACATCGCAGTGCTATATAAATACTAGTTGTAGTTTGTTTTCCAAAAATAAAATTTTAACACTTCATTTATCAGATGCCCTGCTAATTTTTAGTTAGATGCTACCTAAATGTGATCACACCTGGGCCCAGGGAGTCTGCTTCATGGAGATCTACAAGAAGATTTGATTGATGGATAAATGCATCATGCAATTATATGGAGCCCTAAGGCAGTTGGGGTTGAGCAGGTAGTAGCACATCCCTGATCATTTTGTTAACTATTTTTGTATTGCCTATTGCAACAAGCGTCATGATTGTACATATGTGGATCTGATACCAGGTTTAGTAGGTAATATTTAGTATCGTTGTCTAGTAAAATATGGGGCCCCCAAACCAAACTCCCAAAAGACAAACAGCGCTCCTCATACTGGCCCTCTAATCCTATAAGATGTTTGGTTTCTTATTGAAGAAACCAAATATGTCTCTCTGGCACATTGGGAGTGTTGAGTAAATACTGACGACTACTTCAACACACAAACAACTTAATTTGTTTAGAGACGAGAGGGTGGTTTTAAAACACAAGTTTGGTACTGTCTTGAAGGTCCCTATTTAAAACCCACAGGCTAAAAGTGCACATACATTTTGTTGGATTTAAAAAAAAACATAAAACATTACTTTTTTTTCTTGTCATTTTAATGTTGGTATAAAATTAATCTAGCTTGTTAAACCTATTCAGGAGCTGTTTTCGGTTAAGCCTAAATGTTCCGTCGTTTTGAGATGTTGCTACAGTAGGGATTGCAACAATCTAGGATCATTAATGTTCAAATATTATATTGGATTGAATAAAGGCTGCAGTTTTGCTTGCAGAGAATTGGGAGCAAGGGGAAGGTCATGTTCAGAAAATTATACTTTGCGATAGAAAATTGTAGCTTTTTTCAAGCTACTTTATTGGAATGGGATAAGGTGGCTCTACCCAGGAGATGGTCTTGCATGGTAATTCTGTTTATTTTATTTCAACTGAAACTGATGAATGCTTCATGGTGTATTCTGATCAAGTTCCTTTAAATATCGAGAGAGGGGGAGATTAAAGGGCATAGCAAGCAAGTTTCCTTTTGTACAATCCAATCAATTGCAAACAACATTGTTAAAAGCCTGAAATCTGATCACTGCTAAGCTCGGTGAAAAGGAGTCTGTCGGCGAGATTTTAATACATTGGCCCGGATTGTGCAGTAAATATAACTGTGAAGCTAACTGCGCTCATAGTTATTAAAGAGTAAATTGGACAGCAATTTCTGACGACTGCATATGCACAGTTAAATGTGGAAATGAGGAAGTTGCTGTCCAAGTTGCCCTGCTCTTCCAGAAGCTATGCTAACTCGCTGAGAAGCTCTGCATTGAAATACATGGAAGGGTGTGAAGTTGTGGTACTTGCAGGATAAATACGCAGTAAACACGCCAGAAAAAGTTATGGCATGTGCATTCCAGTATGAGTACATTTTTAACAGTGTGATGAGTCTTAATTACTGCCAAACAACCTCTCTGCCACTGAAAATTAACTTTTACAAGTGTGGAATCTGATTCCTTCAGATTTTAATGATTCGATTGTTGCAGTTTTTAAAAAAAAATGTAAAGTTTAATTTTTAAAAAACCTTTCCCTCTGTCTCTTGTCTCTTTTTTCTTAATCCCATCTTTCTTTCCTTGTTTGTTTTTTCACTTTCTTTGTACATGATTTGGCACCCCAGGTCAGCGCACAATCGGTGATGACCCCATCGCCGTGCGCACTGATCCCTTACCACCCCGTGCCGACCTCTTTGCGCCCCGCGAGGGAAATTGCCCTGCGGTCCGCAAGGCTGGTCCGAGCAGATGTCAACGCCAACCTCGTGGGTCGCGAAGCTGGCGAACATCTGCCTGGGAGGCCCCTTAGCACCCCGGGCCGCCATTTTATTTTGTTGGCTGACTCTTGCGTCAGCCCGACTGACAGCCCTCGTGTCGACTCAGTTTTGGGTGCCGGGCTGGTGGCTTGGTTGCTCGCGTCCCTGGTGACTCGGTGGCTGTCCACTAAAGGGCCTGTAGAGTGCGCAGCAGTCCTTCCCTTTTTAATTGGAGGGGCGTTGTAGCGCATCACGCGTTGCATCCGCTGCTACTCCAGGAGTGCCCCTCCAAGGAGGCGGAGCATCAGAGACAATACTCAACTTCCTTTTGAGGGTGCAAGGGAAACATAGAAAATAGATGCAGGAGCAGGCCCTTCGGCTCTTAGAGCCTGTACCACCATTCAATATGATCATGCAGCTTCAGTACCCCACTCCTTACTTCTCTCCATACCCCCGATCCCTTTAGCCGTAAGGGTCACATCTAACTCCCTTTTGAATATGTCGAACGAACTGGACTCAACAACTTTCTGTGGTAGAGAATGCCACAGGTTCACAATTCTCTGTGGAAAAAGTTTCTCCTCATCTTGGTCCTATATGGCTTACCCCTTATCCTTAAACTGTGACCCCTGGTTCTGGCTGTTCCCCAACATCGGGAACATTCTTCCTGCATCTAACCTGTCCAATCCTGTCAGAATTTTATATGCTTCTGAGAACCCCTCTCATTCATCTAAATTCCAGTGAATATAAGCCTAGTCGATCCAATCTTTCTTATGTCAGTCCTGCCATCCCGGGAATCAGTTTGGTGAACCTTCGCTGCACTTAATAGCAAGATTGTCCTTCCTCAGATTAGACCAAAAATGCACTCGCGGTGTGGCCTCACCAAGGCCCTGTACAACTTGAGCAAGACCTCCCTACTCCTATACTCAAATCCTGTCGCTATGAAGGCCAACATGCCATTTGCTTTCTTTACTGCCTGCTGTACCTGCATACTTGCTTTCAATGACTGATGTACCATGACCCCCAGGTCTCGTTGCACCTCCCCTTTTCCTAATCTTGTCACCATTCAGATAATCTGCCTTCCTGTTTTTGCCACCAAAGTGGATAACCTCACACTTATCCTCATTATACTGCATCTGCCATGCATTTGCCCACTCACCTAACCTGTCCAAGTCACCCTGCAGCCTCTTAGCATCCTCCTCACAGCTCTCCCTGCTACCCAGCTTAGTGTCATCTGCAAATGTGGAGATATTTCATTCAATTCCAAGAACTGCTTGTTCTTTTTAAATATAACATAATTATAAAGACTAACTGCTCAAAAAATGCTAGATTCTGGATAATAGAATATCAACTTTGTAAATAGGAATGCACTTATTTGTTTAAACAATTGGTATTAATAAAGTACCGTGCAATGATGACTTAAAGATGTGTTGATTGACTCCATCCCAAAAATAATGTAACAATGTACATAATCTCCAATGGAGCAATGTTATGTGATTCTGTAGATGACCAAGATTTTAAGACTGACATGATGTTTGATTTTGTAAATTTAAATAAAACATCTAAACATTCAAATAAGCTGGAGGTGTGAAAGCATGGGCATTTATGGTAATCTCTGTAGGACTGGTTTGAACTCCTGGGACAGTTGTTTAGATATAGTTTGTACCTACTGTGGATATGTTTCCAATATGACAACAACAACTTGCATCTATATAGCACCTTTTGATGCAGTAAAATGTCCCAAGGTGCTTCAGAGGAGTGTTATCAAACAAGATTTGATACCGAGCTCCATGTGATATTAGGACAGAATACCCAGAGTTTGGTAAAAGTAGTAGGTTTTTAATGAGCGTCATGAAGGAGGAAACTGAGGCAGAGATTTAGGGGGGGAATTCCAGAGCTTGGGATCAAGGCACTTGAAGGCACGGCCACCAATGGTGGAACAATGAAGATCAGAGATGCGCAAGAGTCCAGAGTTGGAGGTGAGTGGAGATCTGAGGGTTGAAGGGCTGGAAGGCATTCGAGAGCGGGATGGGCGAGGCCATGGAGGGATTTGAAAACCAGGATGAGAATTTTAAAATCTAGGCATTGCCGGACTGGGAGCCACAAGGTCAGCAAGCACAGGCAATGGGTGAACGGAACTTGGTGTGAGTTAGAATACGAATAGAGTGTTGGATGAGCTCAAGTTTAGAGGGTGGGAGACCTGCCAGGAGAGCATTGGAATAGTTGAGTCTATGTTTCAGCAGCAGATGTGCTGATGCAGAGGTGGAGACTGACAATATTACGGAGGTGGAGGTAGATGATCTTGGTGATGGAGAGGATATGGTGTCTGAAGCACAACTTGGTCAGATTGGACACCAAGGTTACAAATGTCTGGTTTAGCCTCAGGCCATCGTTGGGGAGATGGATGGAGTTGGTAGCTAGGGAATATCATATTTTTGGCAGGGACCAAAGACAATGGCTCAGTCTTCCCAATATTTTCCTCACCCAACCGCCATACAGGCGCTTTTTCTAAAAGGAGTCACTGGATAGTGGTTAGGAGTGAAAACCATTGATTGATAGCTCCCCCTTCGCATGTCTGCAGATGCTGAGATCAGACTTGGAACCTCTACTGCTTATTTCCAGTAAACACTTCAGTTGGTGTGGCTGCATTTATTTCAGACTCTCAATCATTCTCGTGAACATTAAGTATAAGAGAAGACCCTGGAGTGTAATTGCTATAGAAATTCAACAATTATTGCATACAATGAAGTGATTAATAAAATAAATCAAGGCCCGCTTGTGCGCTCGGGTGCACGTGAAGATCCCATGCCACTATTCTAAGAAGAGCAGGGAGTTCTCCTTGGCCAATATTTATACCTCAACCAAAATCACTTTAAATTAAAAAAACATTTTTTTTTATCTGATCATTTATCTCATTGGTGTTTGTGCGATCTTGCTGTGAGCAAATCCACTGCTGCATTTCCCTACATAAGTGTTTATATAGCACCTTTTGATGTAGTAAAGGTCCCAAGGTGTGTCATGGGAATGTTATAAAGCAGGGGCAGCACGGGCCAGCCCACACTGATATGTGTGCACAGCAGAGCAGGTCTCCAGTCGTCCTGGTTAACCCTTGCCACTGGACAAAAACCTAGCTCTGTCAAGCCTGTGTGGTAGCTGATGTGCAATGGTCACCACACGTTAAAATCCACGCGCAGGCATCTTCCACCCCTTCAATTGGATGTCAGGACTGGAATATCAGGTCCTTCATTGAAACATCAGTGTGGAAGCAAGTCCTCCTCGTTCGAGGGACCGCCTATGATGGTGATTTTAGTTGAAATAAATTTTCACTCATCCAGCACTGGATGTCAGACAAGCCATGTGATATCTGAATCAGCGGAGGGGTTGAGCATAACAAAAGTATATAAAGCTATATTGTAGACTGGGAAAACATAATAGGCTGCTAACAGCAATGTGTGATGCAAGCTTGCTTAATTAGTTTCCAAAAGAAAATTGGCTTAATTTTCTCCAACTAAACTATGCTTAATATATTTACAGTCATGTCCAAATTGAAACTTTCACATTGAACTTGTACATCTGTTCATATATCATGGGTGCAATCTTTTTTCAGCTTTGTTTTTATTCACAGCTGTTAATCTTGTGGGTTCTACATGATGGTTCCATGTAACTGCTCCAAGAGTAATATAAATGGACTTCAATAATTGTTCCAAGTTTTAATTGCATTTTTCTTTGGGAAGTGAATTAATCAATATTGCATGCTGTAGGTACGGGGCCTTACAAGTTGGTCTATCTTCACTGAATTCTGAAGTGTTCCATTTATCTCCCAAATAAAGCAGGCATTTCAAAAGTAGTAGAATAGGTTGGTTTTCATGAACCACAAAATAATCTTTGTTGTACATACAATTTTTGCATAGTATTTGCAAGTATGATGAATTAATGCAAGAAATATCATTGCACTGATTTTGAAATTGCTTTTTTTTTTGTAATGAAGCCTGAATGTACAGCTTTATAAACTTTCTTTTCATTTTGGTTTCTATTGTATCAAGAGATTTACATCAGTTAATTTTTAGTCTAGGGCTACAATCTGAACAAGTGAGTTGCTTTCAAAAGCTGACCATATGGCAACCCTTTGATTATTTTTAATGATGGCATATTTGGCATAGTTACAAAGAAAATGCTTTATAAACCATAGAATGTCCCAGATCCTTGCTGGTCTTTTCTAATGTAACAATTGATTATTGCATTCATTGAATGTTATATGACGGTCTAGTATTTTACACACTCCATTTATTCAAATCCTCATGAGAAAAATCTATGCCAATGAAACAGATTTAAAAAGCACGTTTGACTGAAATTATGTTCTTGGGTGGGGTGAAGAATAGAAGATTTTGGGATCGGAATGTGCCTTAATGTATACATCAGTGTACCACTGTACAAATTTGTCTGTGTATGCCTGCATCTATGTCTGTTTACATTAAATAATGCAGTGAAGGGCCTATGTGCTTCTCTGTGTAGTTTGTTTGTGGGTGTGTTCTAAGTCTACAACTGAGCATGAGACTCGTGTTTCCTTCTATTGTGTACCTGTGCCTGTCTGTGTTTTAATCATTTACTTGAGTTATCTCAATTAGTTATCGGGGTGGGGGAAGCAGTGTGTTAACAATGGATGCAAAAAGTGGGAAATCTCCATTCCTTAGTGTTGAATGAGAACAAAAATTTAATTTGTTATAGTTTTGAAGTTTGAGTCTCTTGCTCTAGTGAGTTTTGAATATCATCTGTGTCCATGTAGTGAGCTTTCAAGTGGAGGCCACGTGATTTGCAGATGACATATTATCTGATAGTAAAGCCTCCTATGAAATCTGATTATACTTCCTGGACTTGACCTCAGTTAGCGCCTGTATCCGAGAAGCAAGTATTGTAGTCTTCGATCAAGCTCACAAGCATCCCGAGTACACTGCGGTTAAATAAAGACTGCTGCAAACCAACATAAGACTGCCACAACACAAGAAGAATTTCTGTAAATCTGCCTGTTTCGACAGTTATTCTTCCATAATTAAAACTATAGTGCAGGAGTGAAAAGATAATGTGTACATTTTTTAGAATTAATTCCATGACTCTGACAAGTCTGAGTCCCTGCGTGTTTTTCAAATCTTGCTAGTGAGGGCTGGTAATCTTCTGACTTGCAATGTAACTTATTCAGCTTATAATTTCATGTGAGGAATGCAATTCATTGCCAAGTAAACAAAGCAGGCCTTCATTAAAAAAGTTATTGGACACTTCTGAACTGAAACTACTGGCTGCAGCCCAATGTCATGTTTCCAGTTCACACTATTGGTCCTCATAAGTCTCCACTTGGATATATATTGCATACTTCTGAAAATACTCCAATTGTATAATATTGTGCTTGAGTAAATCTAAAGCTCTGGAATTTCCTCCCTAAACTTCTGTGCATGTCTTTCCTACTTAAAGATGCTCATTAAAACCTACCTCTTTCTAGCCTAATAACTCCTTATTGTAGAATTATAGATCATAGAAATTTATGGCACAGGAGGAGACCATTCTACCCGTTGTCTGTCTGCCGGCTGAAAGAGCTATCCAGCCGAATCCCACTTTCCAGCTCTTGGGCTGTAGCCTTTTAGGTTATGGCACTTTAAGTGCACTTTAAATGCAATGAGGGTTTCTGCCTCTACCACCCTTTCAGGCAGTGAGTTTCAGATCCCCACCACCTTCTGGGTGAAAAAAGTTGTTCTTCTCTCCTAATCCTTCTACCAATTACTTTAAATCTATGCCCCAAGGTTATTGACTTCTCTGCTGTGGGAAATAGGTCCTTCCTATCCACTCTTATCAAGGCCCCTCATAATTTTATAGACCTCACTCAAGTCTCCTCTCTGCTCCAAAGAAAACAACCCCAGCCTATCCAATATTTCCACATAGCTAAAATTCTCCAGTCCTCGCAACATCCGGAGAGGCAGGAGTTCAGGGCATTGGTGAGGCCTATAAAGGCCCAGTGGCAGAGCAGAGGCGGGAGTTCGGGGTGTTGGTGAGGCCTATAAAGGCTAGCAGGTGCAGCTGCACCTGCTAGAGAAGGCAAAAAAGTAGAAGAAAGAAATCGAAAGGTGACGTCCCAGCCGAGGGGGTAAGTGATTGGCTGGTGATTGGTATCAGCAAGTAACCTTTAGTATTATTGCCAAATTAAATTTATCTAAGGGGTAAGTCATGGCAGGAGAGCTTGGACATGTTATGCTCCTCCTGTACTATGTGGGAAGTCAGGGACGCTTCCGGAGTTCCTGACGACTGTGTGCAGGAAGTGCATCCGCCTCCAGCTCCTGACTGACCGCATTGCAGCACTGGAGCTGCGGGTGGATGAACTCTGGAGCATCCACGATGCTGAGAATGACGTGAATAGCACGTTTAGCGAGTTGGTCTTACCGCAGGTAAAGGGTACAACACGCCCAGATAGTAAATGGGTGACTAACAGGAAGAGCAGTGCAAGGGAGGTAGTGCAGGGGTCTCCTGCGGTCATCCCCCTGCAAAATGGGGATGGGAACCTATGCAGGAAGACAGAGGGAAATAAAATGGAGGCAGAAGCAAAAGATAGAAAGGAGAATAGTAAAAGTGGAGGGCAGAGAACCCCAAGGCAAAAAACAAAAGGCCACATTACAGCAAAATTTTAAAGGGACAAAGTGTGTTAAAAAGACAAGCCTGAAGTCTCTGTGCCTCAATGTGAGGAGTATTCGGAATAAGGTGGATGAATTAACTGCGCAGACAGCAGTTAACGGATATGATGTAATTGGCATCACGGAGACATGGCTCGAGGGTGACCAAGGCTGGGAACTCCACATCCAGGGGTATTCAACATTCAGGAAGTATAGGCAGAGGAGAAAAGGAGGTGTGGTGGCGTTGCTGGTTAAAGAGGAAATTGATGCAATAGTAAGGAGGGACATTAGCCTGGGTGTTGTGGAATTGGTATGGGTGGAACTGCGGAATACCAAAGGGCAGAAAACGCTAGTGGGAGTTGTGTACAGACCACCAAACAATAGTAGTGAGGTTGGGGACAGCATCAAACAAGAAATAAGGGATGTGTGCAATAAAGGTACAGCCGTTATCATGGGCGACTTTAATCTACATGTTGATTGGGCTAATCAAACTGGTAGCAATGCGGTGGAGGAGGATTTCCTGGAGTGTATTAGGGATGGTTTTCTCGACCAATATGTCGAGGAACCAACTAGGGAACTGGTCATCCTAGACTGGGTGATGTGTAATGAGAAGGGACTAATTAGCAATCTTGTTGTGTAAGGCCCCTTGGGGAAGAGTGACCACAAGATGATAGAATTCTTTATTACGATGAAGTGACACAGTTAATTTGGAAACTAGTGTCCTGAACTTAAGGAAAGGTAACTTAGACGGTATGAGGTGTGAATTGGCTACAATAAACTGGCAAAGGATACTTAAAGGGTTGATGGTGGATATGCAATGGCAAACATTTGAAATCACATGGATGAACTTCAGCAATTGTACATCCCTGTCTGGAGTAAAAATAAAACTGGGAAGGTGGCTCAACTGTGGCTAACAAGGGAAATTAAGGATAGTGTTAAAACCAAGGAAGAGGCATATAAATTGGCTAGAAAAAGCAACAAACCTGAGGACTGGGAGAAATTTAGAATTCAGCAGAGGAGGACTAAAGGTTTAATTAAGAGGGGGAAAATGGAGTATGAGAGGAAGCTTGCAGGGAACATAAAAACTGACTGCAAAAGCTTCTATAAATATGTGAAACATAGAAACATAGAAAATAGGTGCAGGAGTAGGCCATTTGGCCCTTCTAGCCTGCACCGCCATTCAATGAGTTCATGGCTGAACATGCAACTTCAGTACCCCATTCCTGCTTTCTTGCCATACCCCTTGATCCCCTTAGTAGTAAGGACTACATCTAACTCCTTTTTGAATATATTTAGTGAATTGGCCTCAACAACTTTCTGTGGTAGAGAATTCCACAGGTTCACCACTCTCTGGGTGAAGAAGTTTCTCCTCATCTCAGTCCTAAATGGCTTACCCCTTATCCTTAGACTGTGACCCCTGGTTCTGGACTTCCCCAACATTGGGAACATTCTTCCTGCATCTAACCTGTGTAAACCTGTCAGAATTTTAAACGTTTCTATAAGGTCCCCCTCATTCTTCTGAACTCCAGTGAATACAAGCCCAGTTGATTCAGTCTTTCTTGATAGGTCAGTCCCGCCATCCCGGGAATCAGTCTGGTGAACCTTCGCTGCACTCCAACAAGAATGTCCTTCCTCAGGTTAGGAGACCAAAACTGTACACAATACTCCAGGTGTGGCCTCACCAAGGCCCTGTACAACTGTAGCAACACCTCCCTGCCCCTGCACTCAAATCCCCTCGCTATGAAGGCCAACATGCCATTTGCTTTCTTAATCGCACGCTGTACCTGCATGCCAACCTTCAATGACTGATGTACCATGACACCCAGGTCTCGTTGCACTTCCCCTTTTCCTAATCTGACACCATTCAGATAATAGTCTGTCTCTCTGTTTTTACCACCAAAGTGGACAACCTCACATTTATCCACATTATACTTCATCTGCCATGCATTTGCCCACTCACCTAACCTATCCAAGTCGCTCTGCAGCCTCATAGCATCCTCCTCGCAGCTCTCACTGCCACCTAACTTAGTGTCATCTGCAAATTTGGAGATACTACATTTAATCCCCTCGTCTAAATCATTAATATACAGTGTAAACAGCTGGGACCCCAGCACAGAACCTTGCGGGACCCCACTAGTCACCGCCTGCCATTCTGAAAAGTACCCATTTACTCCTACTCTTTGCTTCCTGTCTGACAACCATTTCTCAATCCATGTCAGCACACTACCCCCAATCCCATGTGCTTTAACTTTGCACATTAATCTCTTGTGTGGAACCTTGTCGAAAGCCTTCTGAAAGTCCAAATATACCACATCAAATGGTTCTCCCTTGTCCACTCTACTGGAAACATACTAAAAAAAATTCCAGAAGATTTGTCGAGCATGATTTCCCTTTCACAAATCCATGCTGACTTGGACCTATCATGTCCCCTCTTTCCAAATGTGCTGCTATGACATTCTTAATAATTGATTCCATCATCTTACCCACTACTGAGGTCAGGCTGACCGGTCTATAATTCCCTGTTTTTTCTCTCCCTCCTTTTTTAAAAAGTGGGGTTACATTGGCTACCCTCCACTCCATAGGAACTGATCCAGAGTCAATAGAATTCTGGAAAATGACTGTCAATGCATCCGCTATTTCCAAGGCCACCTCCTTTAAGTACTCTGGGATGCAGTCCATCAGGCCCTGGAGATTTATCGGCCCTCAATCCCATCAATTTCCCCAACACAATTTCCTGACTAATAAGGATTTCCCTCAGTTCCTCCTCCTTACTAGACCCTCTGACCCTTCTTATATCCGGAATGTTGTTAGTGTCCTCCTCAGTGAATACCGAACCAAAGTACTTGTTCAATTGGTCCGCCATTTCTTTGTTCCCTGTTATGACTGCCCCTGATTCTGACTCCAGGGGACCTACATTTGTCTTTACTAACCTTTTTCTCTTTACATATCTATAGAAACTTTTGTAATCCGTCTTAATGTTCCCTGCAAGCTTCCTCTCGTACTCTATTTTCCCTGCCCTAATCAAACCCTTCGTCCTCCTCTGCTGAGTTCTAAATTTCTCCCAGTCTCTGGGTTCGCTGCTATTTCTGGCCAATTTGTATGCCACTTCCTTGGCTTTAATACTATCCCTGATTTCCCTTGATAGCCACAGTTGAGCCACCTTCGCTTTTTTATTTTTATGCCAGACAGGAATGTACAATTGTTGTAGTTCATCCATGCGGTCTCTAAATGTCTGCCATTGCCCATTCACAGTCAACCCCTCAAGTATCATTCGCCAATCAATCCTAGCCAATTCACGCCTCATACCTTCAAAGTTACCCTTCTTTAAGTTCTGGACTATGGTCTCTGAATTAACTGTTTCATTCTCCATCCTAATGCAGAATTCCACCATATTATGGTCACTCTTCCCCAAGGGGCCTCGCACAACGAGATTGCTAATTAATCCTCTCTCATCACACAACACCCAGTCTAAGATGGCCTCTCCCCTAGTTGGTTCTTCGACATATTGGTCTAGAAAACCATCCCTTATGCACTCCAGGAAATCCTCTTCCACCGTATTGCTTCCAGTTTGGTTAGCCCAATCTATGTGCATATTAAAGTCACCCATTATAACTGCTGCACCCTTATTGCATGCACCCATAATTTCCTGTTTGATGTGTGAAGAGAAAAAGATTAGTGAAGACAAACGTAGGTCCCTTGCAGTCGGATTCAGGTGAATTTATAATGGGGAACAAAGAAATGGCAGACCAATTGAACAAATACTTCGGTCGTGAAGACACAAATAACCTTCCGAATGTACTAGGACAGTGGGTCTAGTGAGGAGGAACTGAAGGATATCTTTATTAGGTGGGAAATTGTGTTGGGGAAATTGATGGGATTGAAGGCTGATAAATCCCTGGGGCCTGATGTCTGCATCCCAGAGTACTTAAGGAAGTGGCCCTAGAAATAGTGGATGCATTGGTGATTATTTTCCAACAGTCTATCGACTCTGGATCAGTTCCTATGGACTGGAAGGTAGCTAATGTAACACCACTTCTTAAAAAAAGGAGGGAGAGAGAAAGTGGGTAATTATAGACCGGTTAGCCTGACATCAGTAGTGGGGAAAATGTTGGAATCGATCATTAAGGATGAAATAGCAGTGCATTTGGAAAGCAGTGATGAGATCGGTCCAAGTCAGCATGGATTTATGAAAGGGAAATCGTGCTTGATGAATCTTCTGGAATTTTTTGAGGATGTAACTAGCAGAGGGGACAAGGGAGAACCAGTGTATGTGGTGTATTTGGACTTTCAAAAAGCTTTTGACAAGGTCTCGCACAAGAGATTGATGTGCAAAATCAAAGCGCATGGAATTGGGGGTAATTTACTAACTTGGATGGAGAACTGGTTGGCAGAGAGTTGGGATAAACAGGTCCTTTTCAGAATGGCAGGCAGTAACTAGTGGAGTGCCGCAGGGCTCCGTGCTGGGACCACAGCTCTTTAACATTAATGATTTCGATGATGGAATTGAGTGTAATATCTCAAGTTTGCAGATGACACTAAACTAGGTGGCGCTGAGAGAGGATGCTAAGAGGCTGCAGGGTGACTTGGACAGGTTCGATGAGTGGGCAAATGCATGGCAGATGCAGTATAATGTGGATAAATGAGGTTATCCATTTTGGGGGCAAAAACACGAAGGCAGAATATTATCTGAATGGCGGCAGGTTAGGAAAAGGGGAGGTGCAACAAGACCTGGATGTCATGGTACATCAGTCATTGAAAGTTGGAATGCAGGTACAGCAGGCGGTGAAGGCAAATGGTATGTTGGCCTTCATACCTAGGGGGTTTGAGTATAGGAGCAGGGAGGTCTTGCTGCAGTTCTACAGGGCCTTGGTGAGGCCTCACCTGGAATATTGTGATCAGTTTTGGTCTCCCAATCTGAGGAAGAACGTTCTTGCTCTTGAGGGAGTGCAGCGAAGGTTCACCAGACTGATTCCAGGGATGGCTGGACTGACACATGAGGAGAGACTGGATCAACTGGGCCTTTATTCACTGAAGTTTAGAAGGATGAGCGGGGATCTCATTGAAACTTAAGATTCTGATGGGACTGGACTGGTTAGATGCGGGAAGAATGTTCCCGATGTTGGAAGTCCAGAACCAGGGGACACAGTCTTAGGATAAGGGGTAGGCCATTTAGGATTGAGATGAGAAACATCTTCACTCAGAGTTGTTAACCTGTGGAATTCCCTGCTACAGAGTTGTTGATGCCAGTTCATTGGATATGTTCAAGAGGGAGTTTGATCTGGCCCGTACGGCTAAGGGGATCAAGGGGTATGGAGACTGTCATGTAGTCTACTGTCATTGTAATCTATGTATAAACTGACCCAAGTTGTACACTGAGAACACTGACCACTAGGTGGTGAACTTGTGGGAGACACTCCTAACCTGGAATTTCAGGTATAAAAGGGGAAGCTCCACCCATCTTCAGCACTTCAGTGCTGGCTAATAAAGGACTGGTCACAGAGTGACTACCTCTCTAGTATGGGCCTCGTGTGCATTTGTACTGTATACTAAGGACATATTAGAGAGAAAGCAGGAAAGGGGTACTGAGGGAATGATCAGCCATGATCTTATTGAATGGAGGTGCAGGCTCGAAGGGCCAAATGGCCTACTCCTGCACCTATTTTCTATGTTTCTATGAAACATAAACTATTCTTACAGGGCTTGACCGGGTAGATGCAGGGAGGATGTTCCCCTGGCTCGGGAGTCTAGAACTAGGGGTCACAGTCTCAGAATAAGGGGTTGGCCATTTAGGATTGAGTTGATACACTTCTTCACTCGGGGTGGTGAATTTTTGGATTTCTGTATGCTAGAGGGCAGTGGATGCTCAGTCGTTTTAGTATATTCAAGACCGGAATCGATAGATTTTTGAATATTAAGGGAATCAAAGGATACGGGGATGGTGCATGAAAGTGGAGATAGATCAGCCATGATCTTGTTGAAGACTGAGCAGGTTTGAGGGGCCAAATGGCCGCCTCCTGCTAATTCTTATGGTCTTGGGTTTGCACTAGAGAGGGTACAGGAGATTCAATCACATCTTTCCTGTAATGTGGTGACCAGAACTGTATGTCGTGCTCTAGCTGTGGCCTAAGTGGTGTTTTGTACAATTCTAGTATAACAAACTTGCTCTTGAGGTATCACGTACAAAAGCAAAATACTGCGGATGCTGAAAATCTGAAAAAAGAAATTGCCGGAAATACTTATCCGGTTGGGCAGCATATGTGGAGAGAGAAACAGAGTTGACGTTTCAGGTCGATGACCCTTTGTCGTATGCCGCCTTAACCACTTTATCGACTTGTCCTACCTTCAGGGATCTGTGGACATACACTCCAAGGTCCCTCTTTTTTCCCTTACACTAGTTATCCTACCATTTATTGTGTGTTCCCTTGCATTGCTCTCCCCAAATGCATTACCTCCCACCACTCCCTGAATTGAATTCCATTTGCCACTTTGTCTACCTGTCCAGTCCTTTTGATATCTTCCTGTGGTCTGCAGCTTGCTTCCTCACTATCAAACACACAACCAGTTTTTGTGTCATCTTCAAACTTCTTAATCATGCCCCCTACATTGAAGTCTAAATCATTGATGTATAACACAAAAAGCAAGGGACCTAGTACTGTGTCCTGCAGAACCCCACGGGAAAAAGCCTTCCATCAATCATTACTCTTTGCTTCCTGCCACTGGACCAATTTTTGATCCAACTTGCCACTTTCCCTTGGGTTCCATGGGCTTTTAATTTTTTGAGCAGTCTGCCATGTGGAATCTTGTCAAAAAACCTTGCTAAAATCCATGTAGACTACATCAAACGCACTACCCTCATCACCTCCCTTGTTACCACCTCAAAAAATTCAATCAATTTATGTGACTCCGTGTCAAATTTTATTTGATTACGCTCCTGTGAAGCGTCTTGAGACATTTTACTGCAGTCGAGGTGCTATATAAATGCAAGTTGTTTGTAATTGACAAGTGTAACCTATTGCACGTATTTAAAGATGGAAGCTATGTCAACTTTAAAAAAAAATGGTACATCAAAATGTGTTGCATTTTTAAACCAAGTAGGGGAATCCCCACTCCTAATACCGTGGGATTGGGGTTGCACACTGAGTGGTGCATGTTTTTTTTTGGAGTCTGGTTATATAACTGTAAACTACAGAATTGGATCAGTAGAATAAACATTCTGCATTTGGGGTGCATATTACAAAATTACATACTATCAACTCAGTGATTTCCCATCTGGAATTTTTCCCCTTGAGTAAAATGTATAGAATTTTTCTATAGACAGCACAAGTATACATCAGATTAGGGTGAACTCGATATACCCTTGCTGTCAATGGTAAACTCTGTCCTGTTTTATTAGAGCCATCTTATCAGTGCTAAAGTTGTAAGTATGCCTGCTGATTCTCGTATCACAAGGACTCAATGACGTCTGCTTATGCAGTGAAACTGATTACCATTTGAGCCCAGTACAAAGACACAAACTATTTTCCCTTGGAACGCCATTCCAGTTCACTCGAACTTTTTTGTTCAGCTTTGTTTCGCCCTCCATTTTTATTTTCTCTCTTAAATTAGATCCTTAATGCAAAGCACATGACTGGTTTTGTTACAATGGTGCTGCAGAGCTTAATTAAGTCAAGAGAGAATTCTTGGCTGTCTCAGAAAATTAGACAAAAACTTAATATCATGAATAAAGGGAACTTCAACCATGACAAGGTAAAGTATGTGATGTGGTATTCTTTAAACTAATGTAACTTTTGCAGGATGTTTGTTATTTAAATGCATAGTTTGACCTTGCTTTCAAAACATCTGCAAACATCAAGTTAATGTTTCGATGTTCCCAAATAAACATGAACTTCTGTTTTTGTATGCTTTGGCAAAGCAGGATTTTGAACAGTGTGTGGTCTTGTTTTTGTTCGTCTTCTGATGAATCTTGCATTTTGTGCAGTCTTTGAAGTGTGCAGGGCATTTTAATAAGAGTCGGTAGAATATGGTTTAGTTTTCACCTAATTAGTATGCCGTCTTAAAAGTTCTCGTGACATGCAGCAGTTTTGTTCTGTCACAAAGTTACTGAAATTACTTGTTAAGTATTTTGCCGAAGCTACATGCAAGTACTGTTTGTTTCTGGTAATCAATGCACAAGTCACATTGTTCCTCTACTGGAAATATTACACTTTTACAGTTGACAGATGAATAGTGATTTACCTTTTGACCCCTTTCATTGACAATTCATTGGGGTCAACTTGCCACCTTGGCGTAAAACTGGTGGTGTTGTTCGGCTGCCCATTATAGAAAATCAGGTTTTTGTTTTCATTTACATTGATTCCAAGTTATTTTTTTATATTTGCTATAAATTCCAACCATCATTAAATCTACTTTTAATAGAAGATAGGAATAGATGGGGGAAAATTATTCAACATAAGAATTCAGGATAAAATGATCAATAATAACAAATTAATTCAAACTAACTTTTACTTTTAGTTTCAAAAAATTCTACATTATGATGTACCAAACAGACTTGCGGATCCCAATATCCAAAGTTATTGGGGCGAGAGGCTATTTTGATTTTATTAAATAAATATTTTTTGAGAACCACTGCTCTAATCCATTGCAAGACAGCCTCAGCTAATAACACAATTGTGTGTATGATAAAATAAATTGATCTTGTTCGTCAGTGCTATGATTAGCAATCTGCATAGCACATGAAAGAAGAATGTGCAGCTGTTTGTGGCTGTACAGATGTACTAGGAAATTTGGTAGACATCATTGTTTTAAATCTAGTGCAAAAATTTCCTTTTGGAACACACTTGTGGGTTCAGCTGGGATTGAATGTTTACTGATGCAACATTGCGATAGTTATACTGCAGGTTCAGGTTCTGCACAATACAAAAATATTGCTGGGACAAGTGCATTCCTATTGCATTATATTGTTAAACTTTGTTACTACACGATTTAAAACCATACATCTTCACTGAGATTTGCTTTTTAACATGTATATTTGCTGTGCTTTTGGACTATGTTCAGTTGAGGTTTTTTAACAATATTTGAAGTGAGCACAGCCCCTTCAGAGGAGAATGTTGCGGTGTAATAAAGTAATTTTGTTTTGGCTTTAAAAATAGGTTTAAGTTAACTTTTTGTAAAAATTGGTAAATTATTCCACTTTTTACATGTACCCTGTACTGATTTAGTTTTTCTAAATTTGTTAGCTGTACTTTCTATTTGTACTAACATTTATTTGATCCGTTCTGATTTTTTTAATTTGATGACAGTATGGCATTCTTCAGGAAACAATTTACTGAAAATTAGCAAGAAAAGGAATATGCTATAAATCTAATGTTTAAAATATATTTTTTTGCAGATGATACTGACTGTGTACTTGAGTAACAATGAGCAGGGTTTAACAGAAGTCCCCATAACCCCAGAAACAACATGTCGAGATGTTGTTGAATTCTGCAAAGAACCTGGTGAGATTGGTTGCCACTTGGCCGAGGTGTGGCGAGGAAATGGTAGGTGTTACATGCATTTACAATTATCGGGTATATGCCATTGTCCGCAATATATAACCAAATGTTTTTTGCTGTACAGACCAAAAAAAGACAATCAGCCATTGTGTGCTCACTCCCATCTTTTGGCTGATTTCATGCCCATACACTAACCATCCCTCTCCCCCCACCCCACCTCCTGAGAGGCAAAAAACAGGTCTGTAACCAATTCATGAGTCCTTGGTTTAAAATTTTCTGTCTAACCCCATATGATCAGCAAGCTCCAAGAGGTCCCAGATCCACACATTGCCAAACTTGATGTTCATTCTGGAACAGGAAAGGAAAAGGTGACCTGGGGTTTGGTCACTTAAAAATCTAATGTGAATAAAATGGACCAGGACACAAACTTCAACTCTCCAATGGGAAGTGCATTGGGATTCCAGTAGGATATGTAATGGCTCTAGAAAAGTATAAGACTGAGTGGTGACCTGATAGAGGTCTTTGCGATTGTGGATTGATTCAATATGGTAGACATAGAGAATGATTTTACTTGTGGGCGAGTCCAAATCTAGGGGCCATAAAAATAAAAGTCAGCAATAAATCAAGTAGGGAACTCAGGAGAAACTTCTTTACTCAGTGGTTAGAATGTGGAACTCACTAACACATGGACTAATTGAGGCGCATTTAAGAAGATGCTAGATAAGTACAAGGAGAAAGCAATAGCAGAATATAGTGATGGGATAAGATGAAGTAGGGTGGGAGGAGGCTTATGTGGAGCATAAGCACCAGCATGGACCAGTTGGGCTGAATGGCCTGTTTCTGTTCCTGTAATTTTATGTAATTTTGTTTCTCGAATAATTTGCTCTTATCTTCCATGTATCCTGATAATCACACTTCCCAGAAATACATCTAAAGCTTGCTGGAAGGACTGGAAGGAATCGGTCTCCACTACCTCCTCTGGATTCCTGTTGTACAGGTTAATCATCCTCAAATTTCCTTCTCGGCTTAGAATAGCCCCAACATGTGGTTGTCTTTCCAATTATACATGTAACCTAGCCAAATTCTAATAAAAACGTGAACATTAACACGGCATTGATATTCTGCCTCTGACCTTTTCATTAACTCTCATCATATTTACAAAGTCTACTAAACACAATTAGAGAGATCATTACTGCTCCAATCTTTTTCTCCAGTTTTCTTAAACCTAGTGACTCTTGAAATAGTGCATGAGAATTCAAATCAATGCTGTTTGCAATGAACAAAGAGAACGTGACTGTGGTAAAGAATTGGTGGGATAAATGTAATTACTTCACACTTTTGTAAGCATGAGGAATAGACTGCAATGAATACTTTGCTCATTTTTCAAAAATAAAATGTCAGGCCTTGGATTTAAGGGGGAACAGAGATGCATAAATTGAGCTTGCAGGGAGGCAGAGGATAAAATTACCTGAGGGTCTTGTATATGGACCGAGATGGATGGAATGGGATTTATTTTTCATTCTTACCCACTGCAACTATGTGTAGTTTTGTAACCAAACTTGCCTATCATTAATACACACTGGAAAGGCATCGGAGTGAAGTTGCCCCATTCATATACAGCTGATGGTTACATTGTTTTTTGGAAAAGAGTTTTCCAATTTTCTCCCCATATCTTCTGCAGGTGGTAACTCGTGTTGGAATATGATCCTACTCTAGTAGCTCCTCTTCATTTGAATGTTGGAGTGGGGCATTACAGATAAAACCCATCATATCCTTGCATAGTGTCTACAGACACTCACTTCTGAGCAGATCGTTACTGAATAGCAATTTGTAACAGGATCTCCTGGATGATTTATTCTTCAATTCCACTCTAGCTCAGATGATGAAGACCATATCATTGCCCTAGTTGCGATCAGATACTTTGGCACGGACCATGAATTAAAACTGGAACCTTCCTCGTCTATATGCCTCAGTTCTATACTGAGAGTTCATTTACTTACAAAAGCATCAGCAGAAACCTATAGAATATGCAAGTATGACAATTTGCATGTAGACACTTGATTTAAAAAAAAATGTAATACTGGTAACAGGACATTTGGCAGTAGGAAAGAAAGTAGCACATTTTGAGCGGACAAGTAAACAAATTGTGTCTTTGATACAAGGTAAATTAGATCGTAAATGGACTACCAATTTATACTGGCATTTAACTAAATTCGAAGCAGCTTTAGATCCATCTCTGGGTGAGTAGTTTGGAGTAGCAAATTGAGGTAAATTTTTGTGATAAATCTGACCTCCATTTCTCTATATATTGGATACTGTAATCATGGCAAGAAAATAAATAATATGCAGTCTACTACAGGTATTTCTTTTGACAATAGCAAAACATGTTTTCTTACAATACCGACATGTAAACTGGAAAAGCAGAGTCTTCCTTGAGACTCTCCTAAATATTTCTTGTCTTCCCAGACATCCATACAGGTAACGTTGAAAAATCTGGATTCACCTGATGCCAGTTGCTAACATTAAACGGCTGCCAGTTATAGGGGTCCTTTGGTTGTCTCATCTGAGAATTTTTCATCAGTCTTTCCAGAAATCCAACACTAACCTTTTGAGCTTTCCCAAAATTCAGCATTGTAATTTAAAAGGTGCTATCATAAGCCATGTTTCCTACAGAATGTAATGTTCTTTCTCTTTGCATCTAGTACTTATGGAAAAGGAACACAAATTTGAATGTTGATGTATATTTCTGAATGTTTATTCAAAATGTGTCTTCTTAAAAATGGAAATGGCATGTAAATGATGTGCAGTCTTCGAGCCTACATAGTACAAGAAATGAATACAGTGACAAGGGTGCAAATTTGTGTCAAATTCAAGGGGGGTCGAATTTTATTTTAATACCGGATGTGGTTAGAATGTGGAATTCTCTGCTATGTAAAGAGGTTGCTTGAAAAAAGTGGAACTTTGGGGAGTAAGCAAGAGATTGTGCTTAGACTTGGTAGCTCAAATGGCCTGTTGCGGTGTTGCAACATTGCTTCCTACACCTGGGATATGTTTAAAGGTAATTGCAGTTAGAAGCAAGAAAGATTAAGACATTTCCATCAAATGCTTACATCTGTTTGATATGATTTGCCACCTCAAGGAACTACATGCTTAAGAGTGGCTATACCATATTCCCAGGGCTATGTTAATTGATCTCATACCAACAGATCTTTGATTAAACAAAGGGGACTACAGTGGGATGAGGGCAGAGTTGGCTAAAGTAGACTGGAAACAAGGACTAAACGGTGGCACAATTGAGGAACAGTGGAGGACTTTTAAGGAGCTCTTTCATAATGCGCAACAAAAATATATTCCAGTGAAAAAGAAGGGCGGCAAGAGAAGAGATAACCAGCCGTGGATAACCAAGGAAATAAAGGAAAGTATCAAATCAAAGACCA
Organism: Pristiophorus japonicus; assembly: GCF_044704955.1. Taxonomy (NCBI): domain Eukaryota; kingdom Metazoa; phylum Chordata; class Chondrichthyes; family Pristiophoridae; genus Pristiophorus; species Pristiophorus japonicus. The sequence continues at coordinate 251,344,082 of NC_091980.1, forward strand.
AATCGTATAAGGTAGCCAAGGTTAGTGGGAAACTAGAGGATTGGGAAGATTTTAAGCAACAGCAAAGAATGACTAAAAAAGCAATAAAGAAAGGGAAGATAAATTACGAAGGTAAACTTGCGCAAAACATAAAAACAGATAGTAAAAGCTTTTACAGATATATAAAATGGAAAAGAGTGACTAAAGTAAATGTTGGTCCCTTAGAAGATGAAAAGGGGGATTTAATAATGGGAAATGTGGAAATGGCTGAGACCTTAAACAATTATTTTGCTTCCGTCTTCACTGTAGAAGACACAAAAACCATGCCAAAAATTGCTGGTCATAGGAATGTGGGAAGGAGGACCTTGAGATGATCACTATCACTAGGGAGGTAGTGCTGGACAGACTAATGGGACTCAAGGTAGACAAGTCCCCTGGTCCTGATGAAATGCATCCCAGGGTATTAAGAGATGGCGGAAGTTATAGCAGATGCATTTGTTATAATCTACCAAAATTCTCTGGACTCTGGGGAGGTACCAGCGGATTGGAGAGCAGCTAATGTAATGCCTCTGTTTAAAAAAGGGGGCAGGCAAAAGGCAGGTAACTATAGGCCGGTGAGTTTAACATCTGTAGTGGGGAAAATGCTTGAAACTATCATATTAAGGAAGAAATAGCGGGACATCTGGATAGGAATAGTGCAATCAAGCAGACGCAGCATGGATTCATGAAAGGGAAATCATGTTTAACTAACTTACTGGAATTCTTTGAGGATATAACGAGCATGGTGGATAGAGGTGTACCGATGGATGTGGTGTATTTAGATTTCCAAAAGGCGTTCGATAAGGTGCCACACAAAAGGTTACTGCAGAAGATAAAGGTACGTGGAGTCAGAGGAAATGGATAGAGAATTGGCTGGCGAACAGAAAGCAGAGAGTCGGGATAAATGGGTCCTTTTCCGGTTGGAAATCAGTGGTTAGTGGTGTGCCACAGGGATCAGTGCTGGGACCACAACTGTTTACAATATACATAGATGACCTAGAGGAGGGGACAGAGTGTAGTGCAACAAAATTTGCAGATGACACTAAGATTAGTGGAAAAGCGGGTTGTGTAGAGGACTCAGAGGCTGCAAGGAGATTTGGATAGGTTAAGCGAATGGGCTAAGGTTTGGCAGATGGAATACAATGTCGGAAAGTGTGAGGTCATCCACCTTGGGGGAAAAAAAACAGTAAAAGGGAATATTATTTGAATGGGGAGAAATTACAACATGCTGTGGTGCTGAGGGACCTGGGGGTCCTTGTGCATGAAACTCTTTTAGAGTCTACCTGCAAAACATAAAACATGTATCCGTGCCACCCGACCTGGATGACACACCAGACATTTACAAGGCCCTTTTTTTCTGTTTTTGGTTTTTTTGGGCACTAAAATCTAATTTTTTCCTTTTTTTTCCAGTGCCCCCTATAAAAGGAGAGGGGGACACTAAAAGCACCGGCAATTAAAACAAATTAAACTTTAAAACTTAAAATCAAATTAAAATTTGGTTGCCGGGCGTGATGATGCACTCCAGTCCCTCCGGTGCCCACCTCTCGCGGAAGGCCGCGAGCGTACCGGTGGACACCGCGTGCTCCATCTCCAAGGACACCCTGGACCGGATGTAAGAGCGGAAGAGGCAGGCAGTCAGGTTGAACGACCCCCTCAACCGCCCGCTGCCTGGACCGGCTGATGGCACCCTTGGCCGTGCCCAGGAGCAGTCCTACGAGGAGGCCCTCGGACCTACCCGCTCCCCTCCGCACAGGGTGCCCAAAGATCAGGAGAGTGGGACTGAAGTGCAGCCAGAATTTCAGGAGCAGCCCCTTCAAATAATGGAACAGGGGCTGCAACCTTGTGCACTCAATAAAAACATGGAACACGGACTCCTCCAGACCGCAGAAATTGCAGGCGGCCTGGGAGTCCGTGAACCGGCTTAAAAATTTGTTGCACGGCACTGCTCCGTGCACCACCCTCCAGGCCAAGTCCCCGACGAATAGTGGGAGGACCCCTGCGTAGAGTGCCCTCCATCGGGGACCCCCGCCTCCTCCGGACAGCAAGATGGTACGCCACGGCGTGTCCGGACGGCCGGCGAGGATGGCAAAGTTGAGAGTGTGCAGGAGCAGCCCGTACAGGAAACCCCTCCGCGCGGAACTGAAAGGCACGGAGGGGATTTCCCCGAGGCGGCTCAAGTTGTGAGGCGCCGGCCCCCGAGGGAGGTTCCGGGTTTGGCGCCGATGAAGAATTCCGTCCGGACGGGGGTCAGTTCGGACGGGATCTCCCCACGTGCTTGAGCCTCCTCGATGCACCTAACGGAGTCAGGGACCAGAGCTGTTTTTAGCGACTCGATGGCATCGGCCGCGTGGCGGACGTTGGCAGAATTTAGGCGCCGCGCCAGCGTGTCTGGCGCCATCCAGCCCGCTCCTCCGCCATCGAGCAGGTCCCTGACCCTGGTCACCTCACCAGCCACAGCCCTCTCTTCCGACCGCCACATAAAACCTCGGTCGTGGAGGTACGGATTCCCGAGCAGCGGCTCCTGCAGGATGGCCGCCACTCCAGCCGGCGGAGAGCTGCGCTTGGTGGAGACTTTGTTCCAGACCCTAATGTATGAATCCCAAAAGGTTAGTTTGCAGGTGCAGCAGGTAATCAGGAAGGCAAATGGAATGTTGGCCTTTATTACGAAAGGGATGGAGTACAAAAGTAGGGAGGTGTTGCTGCAACTGTATAGGGTATTGGTAAGGCCGCACCTGGAGTACTGCGTGCAGTTTTGGTCACCTTAAGGAAGGATATACTAGCTTTGGAAGGGGTACAGAGACTATTCACTAGGCTGATTCGAGAAGTGAGGGGGTTACCTTATGCTGATAGATTGAGTACACTGGGTCTTTACTCCTTGGAGTTCAGAAGGATGAGGGGTGATCTTATAGAAACATTTAAAATCATGAAGGGGATAGACAAGATAGAGGCAGAGAGGTTGTTTCCATTGGTGGGGGAGACTAGAACTAGGGGGCACAGCCTCAAAATACGGAGGAGCCAATTTAAAACCGAGTTGAGAGAATTTCTTCTCCCAGAGGGTTGTGAATCTGTGGAATTCTCTGCCCAAGGAAGCGGTTGAGGCTGGCTCATTGAATATTTTCAAGTCAAAGATGGATTTTTAAGCAATAAGGGAATTAAGGGTTACAGGGAGAGGGCGGGTAAGTGGAGCTGAGTCCACGACCAGATCAGCCATGATCTTATTGAATGGCGGAGCAGGCTCGAGGGGCTAGATGGCCTACTCCTGTTCCTAATTCTTATGTTCTTATGATTCTGTGGGTGTCTTTGTATTTAAGTAATTTGTTAAAATATTGGTTAGAAGACTTCAAGGAAGTGACTGAGTGCTGGTGCTTTGATTAATTGGATTAATAGGCAAAAGTTCATCCACATAATTCAGCTGAATCACTGATTCTAGTATGTTGAATAGTGAAAGGTATATTTGCAGATCAGCACAAAATATTTTGTTTCAGTTTCAGATGACACTTTTTTCAGTTTGGGTATTTTCCTTATAAAATTCAAATAATCTGTGATGAAATGTACTTTGTTAAATGTTCAATGTTTTTAAAAAAAGCTGTCTTCCTGGGGAAGACTTGCATCTGCAATTGTGTTACTACTGTTTTTAACTGAACAGTATAAAGTTATTTAAATTCATTGTGCTAATACTTTACATAGTGGGCAGAATATTTCATTTCTTTATCACAATGTTAATTTCACAATTTCAGCTTTAAAACATTTTTTTTCCCAGCAAGCTATTGAGACTTTGGAAAAGGGTAGAGAACAATCCTTCATACCCAAAACACTGTATTGCAGTAAACTACTAACTCGATATGATAGATCTTTTACTTTTACTGCATATATATTATATAGTAGGTAGATTTTGGCTTCTTTTGGCCAGCTTAAGTTAATATTACTATTGGTGTGAACTGGGGGGAAAATGCATTTTATGCTCTATTGGTGCATTTTTAAAATCAATTTTATTGCTTCAACAATTTATTCCCTAACTGGCAGGCTAGTGACCTGCTTTGAACCTGATTGATACGAGTTGTGTGAAATCTGCCTGGGTTAAATTGCCTTTTAGGTGCAGAAACGTGTTCGTTCCGCTCAGGATTGAGCAAATTATCTTTCCCCTCTCTCCATCATAGGTAGTCCCTCGGAATCGAGGAAGACTTGCTTCCACTCTAAGTGAGTTTCTAGGTGGCTGTACAGTCCAATGCGGGAATTACAGTCTGACAGGTGGGGCAGACAGTGGTTGAAGGAAAGGGTGGATGGGGAGAGCCTGGTTTGCCGCACGCTCCTTCCGCTGTCTGTGCTTGATTTCTGCATGCTCTTGGCGATGAGACTCGAGATGCTCATCGCCCTCCCGGATGCTCTTCCTCCATTTTGGGCGGTCTTGGATCAGGGATTTCCAGGTGCCGGTGGGGAAGTTGCACTTTAACAAGGAGGCTTTGAGGGTGTCCTTGAAACATTTCCTCTGCCCACCTGGGGCTCGCTTGCCGTGTAGGAGTTCTGAGTAGAGTGTTTGCTGAGGGAGTCTCATGTCGGGCATGCGAATGTTGTGGACCGCCCAACGGAGCTGGTCGAGTGTGGTCCGTGCTTCGATGCTGGGGATGTTGGCCTATTCCATTGTCAAGATCACGTTCTTTTACCTTTGCACCATCGCCTGCCTCCACCGACCACCCTCTCCTTGCTGATGAAACTTTGAGCCCTGCCATTATTATCCTGAGCTTGACTTAAATGTTCTCCTCGTGTGCCCCCCGTTCTCTCCCCCCCCCCCCCCCCCCCCCCCCCCCCCGGCCTCCATCTTTAAAGTACAACTTATTCATAATCCCTCAGCCCATATTCTTACTCGCACAAAAGTATTGTAAGTTTCCCGTTGGATCTTTGCATTTTGGCGTGGCCTAACCCGAGGGGGGTGGAGCCTTGATCTGCGCCAAAAAGATCGGGCTGCCATAGTAACCAGGGACGCGATGTGAGCTGAGGCTGCAAAGTGAAGCATACAGCCACCTCCCAACACATTAAAAGAATTGAAAAAGACGTAGCACCACCTTGCCTCCAACACCACCTGAAGGCTGTCTGGTTGCATTTTTGGTCGCCTCTTTGTCTCTCTCTATCTCCTCTCTCTCGTACCTTGCTCGACAGCCTCTGCTGTGCCGATTTCCTTAACTCTAGGGAAGATTTTTCAGGACAGGCCTCATAAGTGGTGACCAGAACTGCGTGCTGTACTCTAGATGTAGGCTAACTAGTGTTTTATGCAGTTCAAGCATAACCTCCGTGCTCTTGTATTCTATGCCTTGGCTACTAAAGACAAGTATTCCGTATGTCGCCTTAACCACCTTATCGACTACCCTCAGGGATCTGTGGACATGCACTCCAAGGTCCCTATGTTCCTCTACACTTCTCGGTGTCCTACTATTTAATATGTATGCCCTTGCCTTGTTAGCCCTCCCCAAATGCATTACCTCACAGTTCTCCAGATTGTATTCCATCTCACTGTTCTGCCCATCTGACCAGTTCATTGATATCTACCTGCCGTCTACAGCTTTCTTCTTCAATCACACAGCCGATTTTAGTATCATTTGCAAACTACTTAACCATACCCCCTATATTGGGCTCAAGTTTCCACATGATTTGCGCCTGATTTTTAGGAGCAACTGGTGGAGAACGGACTATCTTAGAAATCGCAATTCTCCACATTTTTTTTTCTGCAGTTCTAGTCAGTTAGAACAGTTTCACTTTGGAACAGAATTTTTTCTTCAAAAGGGGGCGTGTCCGGCCACTGACACCTGATTTCAAAGTTTCCACAGTGAAAACGTACTCCAAATTAACTTAGAATGGAGCAAGTGAAGATTTTTGTAGAACTGAAAAAACCTTGTCTACACTAAAAAAAAATCAGGCGCAGGTTACAAATTAGGCGTCCAGAACGAGGTGGGGTGGGGGGAAGGGAAGTCATTAAATTCTATAATAAATCCTTATTTATACTTATGCAAATATTATACAAATAAATCCAACCTGAATAAAAAATTTATAAGAAAAGATTAAATAAACCATCTTCCTACCTGTGTGAAAGTGCTTCAGCCAGGGAGAATGCTGCAGGAAGCCTCAAGTTGAGGCAGCCGTTCGTTCCTGACGGCGGGGGGGAGGGAGGAGGAAGCCGTTCGTTCCCGCGGGGGTGGGGAGAGGGGAAAAGGAGGCAGCCGTTCGTTCCGGGGGGGGGGGGGGGGGAAGAGAAAGGAGGCAGCCGTTCGTTCCTGCGGGGGGGGGGGGGGGGAAGAGGGGACAGGGGACAGTGAGAAGGCTGCAAGAAGCCTCAGTGCTGATGGCAATGTGCTTTTATTAAAAAATGTTCAAAAATTAAACAGCTACAAAGAACTACAAAAATGGCCGAGTGCCAATGTTTTCTTCACACTGCGTGCGCGCACACGCGCAGGGTTGCCGGCAGGAAAAAAACTAATTTAAATGGTACCCGCCCCCTCCCACTTACAAAATCGGCGCGAGTGGTAGGCTCCGCCCCCCTGGGCACTGCGCCAAGCGGACATGGAGCTGCAGGGCGCTCCAGAATCGCGTGTTTTTTTTCCGGCGTGAAAAACGGGCGCCCAGCTCGGAGGGGCGCCCGTTTTTTATCGTGTGGAAACTTGGGCCCATTAAGTCTAAATCATTGATATATACCACAAAAAGCAAGGGACCCCACTGGAAACAGCTTTCCAGTCACGCACATCTGTCTGAACCCTCTCCATAACCAAGATGTTTCCTCTACATTTGGTGATCAGAAATGCACGCAGTATTCCTGATGAAGTTGAGCCCTATGCAAGCTCAAAACATTGCAGCTTGCATTCTATCCCTATGACTCTACAGCCTAAAATCATCTTGCCGCAAATGATTTCCTTGAGCTATATTGATCAGTATCTCAGACTGCCCTCCTGTATTGTGATCTGTAGCTTATGATTCATTTTATATTCTGACTATTTACTCCATTTTCCCAATCCCATCCCTTGCATTTATCCACATCAAACAACATTTACTAGTCGGCAACCAATTCCCACAATCTATTCAAATTTCTGTCTATTTGGTCCACTTATTCACACTCTTTGCAGATTATTTTCTCTTCCACCGCATTAGCCCCGATCAGGTTTTATATCTCAAAATCTGTCCAAATACTTGGGAGCTTTATTCTGTCTCCTTTTTCTTTTTCTTTTTTGATCTTTCTCACTTGCTTGAATGAGGACTCTTTCTCGTGCACTTTCTCTGTCTTGCCCGTGCACTTTTTTGATTGTTTGTGTTCTCCTACATTACTCCAGAAGAAAAATAATGATGGCAGTTCTGTGGCGCCATATATCTTTAGTTTTTAGATCACCATTCACTTATTTATCCTTTCGCCCATGTCTGCTGTATGTATATTGACCTGAAATGCGTGTAACTAGAATAACAAATGACTAACAGTGAATTTTAAGGTTCCACTTGTGTTTATGTCCTGTTCATTGTGTCATCAGAACCATTTAATTTGCATTGCTGCCTTGTAACTTGCTGCCAGCCATCTACTACCATATACTAGGGGAACTTAAAGAATGTGTTCTGTAGCAGGCCATAGTCCATATAGATTTTTACAGTACAATAGTTTATTTACTTATGAATACTTTAACACACATTAGTGCTTTGATGTTCTTTGGGCGGTAACATTTTGTTTCTTTGGCAGAGCGTGCCATTCCTTCTGACCACATGATGTATGAACATCTGCAGAAGTGGGGGCCTCGTAGGGAAGAAGTGAAATTCTTTCTCCGTCATGAGGATTCGCCCAATGAGAGCAGTGAACAAAGTAAGTAAAACACTGAATAATTTAAAACTGATGAATTATGAATATAATGTGCATGGAACAACTGAACTATTTCAATTTTTACTTAGCCTTTCTTTGGGGAGTGATATGCAGATTCAAAGTACTGTGTGAATCAGCTGATTGAGAATTTTTTGCCTTCCATAGAAGCATACAGCACATGGAAAGGCCGTTCAGCTCATTGTGCCTGTACCATCTTTTTGAAAGAGCTATCCAATTAGTTCCATTCCCCTGCACTTGCCCCATAGCCTTGCAAATTTTTCCTTTTCAAGGATATTTCCAATTCTCTCAGGAAAGTTACGACCCTTTTAGGCAGTGCATTTAATATGAGAAGGTCTAATTATCAGGGCTACTGGTTAATGGTGACATAGCAAGCCAAACTTTATTTCTGTTGCATAGTATTTTTGGATGACCACATTTTGATATTTCTGGGGTGAAATTGGTCAGCAGTAGTGTAAAATGGCAGCCTATTCAACACCCTGCCCAATTTTCTTTTCCCTTGAAGTCGATGAAAATGAAAATCTGGTGAAGTATAAAATGGGCTGCAGATTATGAAGTATCCCATTGCTTGGCTGCAGATTAGAATAACAAGATATGTGGGGTTGAGGAAGGCCATTTGGCTCATCTACATCCATCCAGAAAGACCCTATAGTCCTTCCGTTGTTGTATCTAATTGTCCCTTAAATGATTCCAGGCTTTTCGGCTCTACTATTCTTGTTTCAAAGTCCATTCTGAGTTGATCATTTTGTGTAAAGAAGGATTGTCTGATTTCTGATCTGATTTCAATTCTAAATTTATCTTTTACTGGCTTGAACTGGTGTCCATCACTCTCTGTTCTCAATTTAATTTAAAAATAAAGAACTTTAATTTTTGTAGTGCCTGTCTCTATTTACTGCTCTTCCTATAATGTCTTGAGAACTTCAATATAAACCTCAGTAACTAGAGCAGGAAAAATGTGCTCTTGGTTTGATATCTCATGTGAACGGCAGTACCTCTGGCAATGTAGCAGTGTCTCAGTTCTACACTATAGTGTCAACCAGGTGCACTCAAGCCCTTGTGTGGTGGTCAAACCCACAACCCTCTGACTCAGAGGCAAGAGAGCAAAGGTACAGACTGACTCACAATGGGAGGGCAGCCCTTTTTGGATGTGAATAATATATTGATGTAATAGACAGTAATACCTGGCAATATAATATACCCCATGTGGTGAATGTGATGCTACATCAGTACTTGGGAGACTTTGTCCTTTTAAGCAGACAACAATGCAGTTTGATACTATACAGCTAAAATCAAACAGCTTAATCAGTGCAGACTATTGTTTGCATTATACAGATAATTTTTGTCAAGCTCGAATCTAACAGTAGGCATATTTTAAATAATTGGTTTGCATTTGCAGGTGGACGTCAGTCTCAAGATCAACTAAATAGATGGAATGGAACAAACCTATCTACAGACAAGCGTTTTGAAAATGGGGTATGGAGTTTCTTGACCCTTGACTTTTTATTTATAATTTCCTTGAATGCATCTATGCCTTTCAATTAGTTCACTTTTTTTTTCTCCCAGTTCAATTCCTTCCAATTTGTGTTCAACCTACCCACAGCACCAAGAATGCTCCATTCAAAGTCAAGAATATACTGTCTGTATGCACCCGCAGTTTATTCTTCCACGTCTTGATCATTTTGCTGTTTCACCTTGATCCTGGAGTGGTGATCTTTAGTGTGCCCTCAGGATGTGCAGCTGCATCAGCCACTAACAAGATTCAACTTCCATGTGTACGCCAACAATACCCAACTGTTGCTCACTTAGCTCTGCCTCTTTAGTACTGTCAAAACCCTAATCTGGTTTGAGGAGGTCACTACCATGGTGGATAATCTATGGAAGTTGTTTGTATCGACTTAAAAAGGCATTTGATAAGGTTCCATACAATAGATTATTAGCAAAAATAAATGCATGCTGTTTTGGAGGTAACCTTATAACGAGAGTTGCTAATTGGTTGGGGGTGGGGGGTTATTTAAACGATAAGGGGTTATGTGAAGTGGAACTGAGTCCGTAATCAGATCAACCATGATCTTATTGAATGACTGAGCAGGCTCGAGGGGCCTTGTGGTCTATTCCTGCTCCTATTTCTTATGTTCTTAGAATGTAATTATAAAATATTCACATGGCTTTTACTGCACTTCAACTTTGGGGATGTATTATAAGAAAATTGTGTTGTCTGGCTGTTTGATCATAGAATGGTTACAGCACAGAAGGAGGCCATTCGACTGGCTCAATATGAACAAAAATCAGTTCTTTGTTTTAATAGATTTATATTTCCAAAACTTAACTACATGGGTGGTAGCATTCTTGTCTTTGAGTAAAGGTTGTGGGTTCCAGACCCACTCCAGCACTTGAATACAGTACTAGAGGATTGCTGCACAATTGGATGTGATTTCTTTCAGATGAGGCATTAAACCGAGGCCCCAATGCCTGTTGAGCTAGATGAAAAAGACCACAGAACATTTTCAAACAACAGCAGGAAGTATCCTAGCCAACATTTATCTTACTGCTGTTTGTGGAGCCTTGCTGTGTGCAAACTACCAATGTTGCCTACAAAACAGTAGTGACGATGCCATAAGTCATGGGCTGTGAAGCACTTTGGGATGTCTTGACATGAAAGGTGCTATATTAAATGTAAGTCACTTATATTTCAAGAGACACCTCCTACAATAAAATTCCTATGGGCGCTCATGTCAGAGTCTCTGAGTCTATCCAACCTGGGCCACGTGATCTAGTCCTGGCATTCTGGGCTTTGAAGCCTGGGCAATTCAGTCCTATTTATGCTTATAATTTTTATTTGCTGGTTTCTGCTGTTGGAATTTTTTGGCCTAAAGGTTTGGAAAGGGCTGTATTAATCAGTTTTGCCTTGGTGATGGATAAATCCTAAATCAAAACCTGGGTCTGTTACTATCAGCAACTCGATAATCGTAAACTAATAGAAACACTGATTTATACTTCAAACGTGGCTCCCGACGCTCCACACACTAATGCGACCCATGACACAAAACAGCTTGGATTGCAGATCCTAAGGAATGGATAGATAAGATACTGACACAGGATTGTGAGTTGTTAAACCTAACGCTCTGCTTTAAAAGTAAATGCTTTTTACTTGTCATGAATTAATTACTTGCTTGACCAATGCAGGGCAGTGATTACTGTGTGCACTTTCAGCATGACTTAGACTATGCTGTCTTACATGCTTGTTTTGAATTTGTTACTAAAAGTATCAACCATGACTTTTTCCAGTAGACCTTTTTCTAGTTATCCTGATTTAATCCATATTTTACTTTAAGCAGTTCAATAAAAGTTGGTTCCATTATTCCTGATTCTCTCTCAAATGGTTTTCATGTATAATATTCATCGCCTTACTTTGGGAATTTTATGGAGGAGATGGTCCTAAGCAGGGTCTGGATAACACCTTTTATAGAAAGATGGAGGACATAAGTGACAATACTATAGAATATCCTTCTCCACCTTCCTCGAGGCATTCATGGTGTATGTGTCAGCAAAGAACCAAAAAGAATAAAATATATTTTTGAAAAATATGTGGGTGGGTGAGGATGAAGGGAATGAAAGACAAATCAAAATTACTGGCTTTTATTTTCTGTTCAAAAAATGTTATGTTCTGATTTTAAGCAGCTTGATTTATATCTCTAAAGCTTAAAGATGATATTTAGTGATGATGCATATGTATATAATTAAAATATATCTCAAAGTTTAAAAACAGTAATGTCAATTGATTAGATAATTGACTGGTCAAAATTTGCAACCTTTCCCATTGATAATTGCTGAGGGGGGTTTGTTTTAAAGCCCTCTCAGCAATTGTACAGAATTGGGGAAGAAAGAACAGTCCATTATGTTTAAATAGGATGGGTAGGAAAGTATTCTGAGGCAACTGTCATCTGTTTGTAATTCCCAGCTAGATTCAGCCTACAGGCTGTGTCACTTTTTCAATTTTAACGATGTTTGTATCTCTTGACATAGTCTAAAAGTAAGTGTGAAAGAAGGATTGCATCAGAGTGCAAGCGCATTGATGTGCACGCATTTACAATGGAAAGACATTGCAATTGTATTCAGGTGTACTCCCAAACATGTGTTAAATCAATTGAGATGGAAACAATGGTTTCGTTTTTAAACTGTTAGAAAAATTTTAAATGCTGCAGACAAAATGTAATCCATGTAAAACATTGGGGAAAATCATTTCTCTGAAATGCACTCCATTTAATTATTTAAAAATCTATTCTTTCCATTAATCGTTGAACATTGCAAGAACCTAATGAAATTTGAAATTCATGACCACTTAGTTGCAGCCTTAATGTAATTTGGGAAAAATATAGACTACGTTCCTTTTCAGAGCTGTGTACAATGGGTGGAAATTGTTCTCTTAATCTGTTGTTGTATCCATAATCAGTAAAGCCAAAATACTTGAACCAGTATGGCAGTAAAGTTGACTGTCCACTTTTGTGCAGTCAGTTTTTGCACCATAGAATATTTATGCAATAAAGTCTGAATTATGTAGGATGTGTCTGTTGATTTTAACAGTTTAGCTTGGTGTTTGTTTTGAGTTTACAACTGATTGGGAATTTGATGTTCATGCTTTTAGTTTGAAAATAATCTTCCTCTTTAAATTGGAATGTATGGACTGAAAATATTCCTGAACTGATTTGTGCTTTTGTGTTGCTTATAAAAAGAATTCCGGGTATCATAATGGTTTAGTATTGAACTGTAGAAAACGAGGAAGATCCATGTTTGATCGTCTCTGTGCAAAGTTATCCTGAGTTAATAGTGGGACTACTGTGATAGGCCTTTGACTAGAGAGGGGGAAAACCAGCATTCCCACTCTCGAATGCTATCCACTGACCTAGTAGGAAATTGGTTGTATATGAACACAGAGCAATGACAGAATCTAAGTTGGTTGTGATACCCTACTTCGTGTGGGGGAATCACTGAACGCTGGGGAAATACCAATAGATTTGAAGCAGGCCTATAGTCAAAAAAGGGGATACATCTTAAACAGCTATGGACCCATGAATCTCAATTCAATCCACAACAACTTTTATTTATATAGCGCCTTTAACGCAGCAAAACGTCCCAAGTCACTTCATCAGTGTTAAGACAAAACAGATAAATTTGACACCAAGCCATAAAAGAAGAAATTAAGGCAGATGACTAAAAGCTTGGCTAAAGAAGTAGGTTTGAAGGAGGGGGAGAGGTTTAGGGAGGGAGTTCCAGCGCTTGGGGCTCAAACAGCTGAAGACATGGCCACCGATGATTGGACAGTTATTATGAGGGATGTTCAAGCGGGCAGAATTTGAGGAGCGCAGACATCTTGTAGGGTTGAGAGGCTGAAAAAGATTAGTGATGGGGAGGGGCAAGGCCATGGAGTGATTTGTAAACAAGGATGAGAATTTTGAAATCTAGGCGTTGTTTTAACTGGGAGCTACTGTAGGTCAGAAAGCACAGGGGTGATGATTGATTGTGACTTGGTGCGAGTTAATACATGGGCTGCTGAGTTTTGGATGACCTCAAATTTATGTAGTGTAGAATGTGGGAAGCTGGTCAGGAGTGAGTTGGAATAGTCATGTCTAGAGGTAACAAAGGATTGAATGAGGGTTTCAACAGCAGAAGAGCGGAGGCGGAGACGGAGGTGGAAAAAGGCGGTTTTGGTTATGCTGTGGATATGTGGCCGGAAACTCATTTCAGGGTCAAATATGACACCAAGGTTGCGAACAGTCTTGTTCACCCTCGGATTGATGCTAGGGAGAGGGATGGAGTCAGTGATTAGGGAACGCAGTTTGTGGCGGGGACCAAAGATAATGGCTTTGGTCTTCCCAATGTTTAATTGGAGAAAATTTCTGCTCATCCACTATTGGATGTCGGACAAGCAATCTGACAATTTAGATACCAAGCAGGGGTTGAGAGAAGTGGTGGAGAGGTAGAACTATCTGGGTGTCGTCAGCGTACATGTGAAAACTGACTCCGTGTTTTTGGATGATATTGGCAAGGCGCAGCGTATAGATGAGAAATAATCCAGTGTAATACATTATGATCAATAATTGGGTATCAACTTAAAGATTAACTTTACAAAAATTTAATAAACAATAGACAACATGGATTTATAAAGGAAAGATTCTACCTGACCAATCTCTTGAATTCTTTTGAGGAAGTGATTTCCCAACTTGACTCTGGTAAATCTGATGACGTGTATCTAAACTTCCAAAAGACTTAACAACATTCCACACACATGGCTATTGGGCTCAAAACTATGGGGCTAAAAGCCAAATCTTGGATATGGATAAGAAATTGGCTGCAGGTTATAAAATAATGGGTACTTGTTCAAGGAATTACGTAAATGTAGAGTTGGAACTACTGTTTCTAATTTACATCAATGGCTTGAACGCGGAAGTTCATTAAATTTGCAAATTAATACTAAACTAGAAGAGACAATCTAATCTGAGCAGGCAGCTCAAAGTTGTGCAATGAAATTAGAAACGTGTACAATTGGGCAGAACATTAGGAAAAAAATTGGGCAGCACATGTACTCCATGAAATGGTATTGAAATAACTAAAGAGAAAGTTGAGACCTAGGAGGCTTAGTAGACTCTCTGCTCAACTTGTGGCACCAATGCAGAGCAGCAACCAACAAAGCTAAACAATGTTGAAACTATTTAGCCAAAACAATAGAATACAAATCAAGATCAAACTGTATAGTGTTTTGGTCAGATTATATCTTTACTATGGTCCAGTTCTGGTCACTGAGACACAAGTGTTGGAGGTACGACAGTTAAGAGCCACAATTAAATGCAGGAAAGGGGAAGATATTGAGTATTTCTAGATGGATGGGTGAAGATGGGCCGAAAGACCATCCTCATCTATATTTATCTTGTGATAAGGAATGATGATTTGCATAGAAAGCTTAAGGCTGTTGGCATCTGTGGAGTTTTATCCTAGCATATGTTGCCACCTTCAAAAAGGAAGTGAAAAAGGAGGAATAAATGTTTAAAAAGAAATAGAATATGGAATGGCAGATTATGTAAAATGGTTTTTAATTGGCTTCAGTGCTTGATCATCTCTTTCCCCAGCCTCAGGAAATATATGTGCATTATATGTTATACTATGGTGTCTGAGATATATGTTGTCAATTTTCATGATTTAAACAATTCACTAGATTTAGTATGTGACTTTCAAAAGTGTTCCACTGTTTGACACAGAAAAACAAAGTTCAGAACTGTGTAGAAACTGAGGGAAATCCTTATTAGTCAGGAAATGGTGTTAAGGAAATTGATGGCCGATAAGTCCCCAGGGCCTGATGGTCTGCATCCCAGAGCACTCTAGGAAGTGGCCCTAGATATAGTAGATGCATTGGTCATTTTCCAACATTCCATGGACTCTGGATCAATTCCTATGGATTGGAGGGTAGCTAATGTAACACCAATTTTTATTAAAAAAAAAGGAGGGAGAAAACACAGAATTATAGACCGGTTAGCCTGACATCAGTAGTGGGGAAAATGCTGGGATCAGTTATTAAAGATGTAGTAGTGCATTTGGAAAGCAGTGACGGGATCAGTCCAACCCAGCATGGATTTATGAAAGGGAAATCATGCTTGACAAATCTTCTAGAATTATTTTGAGGATGTAACTAGTAGTGGATAAGGGAGAACCAGTGGATGTGGTGTATTTGGACTTTCAAAAGGCTTTTGACAAGGTCCTACACGAGATTGGTGTGCAAAATTAAAGCATATGGTATTGGGGGTAATGTATTGACGTGGATAGAGAACTGGTTGGCAGACAGGAAGCAAAGAGTGGGAATAAACAGGTCCTTTTCAGAACGGCAGGCAGTGACTAGTGGGGTACTGCAAGGTTCAGTGCTGGGACACCAGCTATTTACAACATACATTAATGATTTAGACAAAGGAATTGAATGCAATATCTCCAAGTTTGCAGATGACACTAAGCTGGGTGGCAGTGTGAACTGTGAGAAGGATGCTAAGAGGCTGCAGGGTGACTTGGACAGGTTAGGTGAGTGGGCAAATGCATGGCAGATGCAGTATAATGTGGATAAATGTGAGGTTATCCACTTTGGTGGCAAAAACATGAAGGCAGATTATTATCTGAATGGTGACAGATTAGTAAAAGGGGAGGTGCAACGAGACCTGGGTGTCCTGGTACATCAGTCATTGAAAGTAGGCAGCAAGTACAGCAGGCAGTAAAGAAAGCAAGTGGCATGCTGGTCTTCATAGCGAGAGGATTTGAGTTTAGGAGCAGGGAGGTCTTGCTGCAGTTGTACAGGGCCTTGGTGAGACCACACCTTGAGTATTGTGTGCAGTTTTGGTCTCCTAATCTGAGGAAGGACATTCTTGCTATTGAAGGAGTGCAGCGAAGGTTCACCAGACCGATTCCCGGGATGGTAGGACTGACATGAAAAAAGATTGGATCGACTAGGCTTATGTTCATTGGAATTTAGAAGAATGAGAGGGGATCTCATAGAAGCATATAAAATTCTGATGGGATTGGACAGGTTAGATGCAGGAAGAATGTTCCTGATGTTGGGGAAGTCCAGAACCAGGGGTCACAGTCTAAGGATAAGGGGTAAGCCATATAGGACCGAGATGAGGAGAAACGTTTTAACCCAGAGAATTGTGAACCTGTGGAATTCTCTACCACAAAGTTGTTGAGGCCAGTTCGTTGGATATATTCAAAAGGGAGTTAAATGAGGCCCTTACGGCTAAAGGGATCACGGGGTATGGAGAGAAGGCAGGAGTGGGGTACTGAAGTTGCATGATCAGCCATGATCATATTGAATGGTGGTGCAGACTCGAAGGGCCGAATGGCCTGCTCCTGCACCTATTTTCTATGTTTCTATGTTACATAGGATATAGAAACATAGAAACATAGAAAATAGATGCAGGAGTAGGCCATTCGGCCCTTCTAGCCTGCACCGCCATTCAATGAGTTCATGGCTGAACATTCAACTTCAGTACCCCATTCCTGCTTTCTCGCCATACCCCTTGATCCCCCTAGTAGTAAGGACCTCATCTAACTCCTTTTTGAATATATTTAGTGAATTGGCCTCAACAACTTTCTGTGGTAGAGAATTCCACAGGTTCACCACTCTGGGTGAAGAAGTTCCTCCGCATCTCGGTCCTAAATGGCTTACCCCTTATCCTTAGACTGTGACCTCTGGTTCTGGACTTCCCCAACATTGGGAACATTCTTCCTGCATCTAACCTGTCTAACCCCGTCAGAATTTTAAATGTTTCTATGAGGTCCCCTCTCATTCTTCTGAACTCACAGAAACAGGCCATTCGGCTCAACCATTCCATGCTGGCGTTTATGCTCCACTTGAGCCTCCTCCCATCTTTCCTCCTCTAACTATCAGCATAACACTCTCTCTCCTCCTTCTTATGCTTATCTAGCTTCCTCTTAAATGCATTTATACTAATTTGCTTCAACCACTCTATGGTAGCGAGTTCCACATTCTCCCCACTCTCTGGGTAAAGAAGCTTCTTCTGAATTCCCTATTTGATTTCTTGGTGACTATCTTTTATTGATGGCCTCTAATTATGCTCTTCCCCACAAGTGGAAACACTTTGTATCCACTCTCTCAAAATCTTTTATAATTTTAAAGACCTTGATTAGGTCACCGTTCAGCCTTTTCAAGAAAACGGAGACCCAACCTGTCCATCCTTTCCTGATAGTTATACCCTCACATTTCTGGTCTCATCCTTGTAAATCTGTTTTGCACCCTCCAGTGCCTCTATAGGCTTTCTATAATGTGTTCATACTTTCTGCCCAATAACTCAAGAATGCTTTACTGATTTAATCCCACATTTATAATGTGCTCTCGTAGGTGGGATCTGTTTCTTTTACATCATTTTAAACCATTCTATTACAAATTAGGCTAAACATGCAAAATGAAAAAATTGATTATAGTACAAAATTATAACAAATAACTTGCTATTCACAGTATGTGCCAGCAATGTTTTAAATTTTCTTTGCCTTTTTGGAATGATTCCCAGAAAAACCTTTTTCAAAATCTTTTATGGAGTGCGTGATATTTGTGAGCATTGCTCATATTTTGCTATCTGTCCATCAGTGTCCATGTAAAAAGAGCACAGTTGAGTGAGCTTTCTCGGTCAGCAAAACCCAACAGATCCATAGACATTGTGATTTAGTGGAACACAGTTCAGCAGAAATGAATAGTGCTTGTTAAATGCCGTGTTTATACAGGCAGAATTACAAAATTGGGAAGTGTTTCAGAATTTTGCTGCAAAATTCTGCTGGGCAGTGTACTGAATAGAAGCAAAATGGGTAAGTTGATATTTTTATAATGTGTGCTAGGTAATTAACATAAATTGTGTAAGAATGGAATATGAAATTGCTATGAACTGAATTTCATTTTCTAACTTTTTCAAATACTTGTTCCCAAATGTTTACCTCTTTGACTCTTTGCTGAATGGTAGTGACGATTGATTCAGCAGAACTGCTCATCAGTGGCACTCTATTTACTGTGTTTTAAAAAGAAAACAAATGGGAGCTGGATAAATGGAAAAACTTGGCTTCTGTTTGCCACTTTTAATGAAAAAAGTGTTTATATAAAGATCATCTTTTAGCTGTTTTCCAAAACTGGTGGTAAATAGAAGTGATTTTTGGTTTGGCTATCCCACCATTACAAACTGACATTGAAAAATGACTCTTGCCAACCAGTGGGAAGCTGTTTAACCTATGCCGCCTCCAGGCCAGGTCCAAGATCACCCCAACCTCTGTCGTTGAGCTGCAGTATGCGGACGGCGCCTGCTTCTGCGCACATTCTGAGGTTGGACTCCAGGACATAGTCAGTGTTTTCACTGAGGCATATGAAAGCATAGGCCTTGCGCTTAACATCCGTAAGACAAAGATCCTCCACCAGCCTGTCCCCGCCGCACAGCACTGCCCTCCAATCAAGATTCACGGCGCGGCCCTCGGCAACGTGGACCATTTCCCATATCTCTGGAGCCTCTTATCAACAAAGGCAGACATTGATACGGAGATTCAGTATCGCCGCCAGTGCAGCCTTCGGCCGTCTGCGGAAGAGTGTGTTTGAAGATCAGTCCCTCAAATCTACCACCAAGCTCATTGTCTACAGGGCTGTAGTAACACCCGCCCTCCTTTATGGATCTGAGGCATGGATGATGTATAGAAGGCACCTCAAGTCACTGGAGATATATCACCAACGATGTCTCCGCAAGATCCTGCAAATCCCCTGGGAGGGCAGGCGCACCAACTTCAGTGTCCTTGTTCAGGCTAACATCCCCAGTATTGAAGCACTGACCACACTCGATCAGCTTAGCTGGGCAGGCCACATAGTTCGCATGCCAGATACAAGACTCCCTAAGCAAATGCTTTATGTGGCGCTCCTTTATGGTAAATGAGCCAAAGGTGGGCAGTGGAAACGTTATAAGGACACCCTCAAAGCCTCTCTGGTAAAGTGCGACATTACCACTGACACCTGGGAGACCCTGGTCGAAGACCGCCTGAGGTGGAGAAAGTTGAGCTCTTCGAGTCTCAATGCAAAGAGCGTGAAGAGGTCAAGCGCAGGCAGCGGAGGAGCGTGCGGCAAACCGGCCCCACCCACCCCTTCTGTCGACTAATGTCTGTCTGTCTCACCTGTAAAAGGGGCTGTGGCTCTTGTATCAGACTGTTCAGCCATCAAAGAACTCACTTTGGGAGTGAAAGCAAGTTTTCCTCAATTCTGAGGGATTGCCTATGATGATAATGACTAAAGTAATTTAAGTGCTCTAGATCTTGATTGTGTTGCAATCCGAATCATTTTCTGAGACCTAATGGCATAGCTGTTCAATAATATATAATAATGTTTCATTTAACCACATTTAGAAGGTGCTTGGATGGGCACTTGAAGTGCTGTAACCTGCAGGTTTACGGACCTAGAGCTGATAAGTGGGATTAGACTGGATAACTTCTTGGCTGGCGCAGATACGATGGTAAGTACTTCAGGGAATCAACTATGGCCAGAGTGATCTCTTGGACTAGTTTTGATTGCTTGGATGGGTCGGAGAGGAATTTTCCCAGATTTTTTTTCTCCAATTGGCCTGGGTTTTTATCTTTTTGCCTCTCCCAGGAGATCGCATGGCTCCGAGTGGGGTGGAGTGTAAAATGTTGTGATACATGGGGTATCACAGTTGTGTGAGGCAGACTGGTTGGGCCGGGTGCTCTTTACCTGTCCGCCATTGTTCATAGGTTTATATGTAACCTTCAGGACTGCTGACTGAGGGCCGTGTGGCTGCCTCGTGCGCTGTAAATTTCTGTTTGTTTTAAAAGCCTCTGCTATCCTTTAAATATCAAGTTTGTGTGTTAGGATCTCCTGCTGTTCTGAACATTATTTGTTCTTTGTATGTGGGTGACACAGGCCTGGCAGTACTTATTGCTCATTCCTAGCTGCTCTGAAGAGTATTACATCAACCACATCTAGATCATTTGGGTTTTTAACCACAATCTGGTATCCTTCAAAGTTCCAGACCACAAATTGATGACCTCTGGGTTGCTAGTCCAAAACCATAACCACTAGGCTAATAGGCCCACAATGTCATAGGAAAGTCTAAACACTGTTTCAGATATGGAATTTATATATTGCCTTAACCTTCCTGCTTCCTTGATATCACAGCTGAGAACAAGAAATCTGCAAAAGTTACAGAAAATCGAATTTACAAATAACTGTGGTATGTAGCCAGTGCAAACATTTTCACATTCCATTCCTCTGCAGTTTAACTGTTTAAACTATGTAGGAATGGAATGTGAAAGTGTTTGTATTGGCTACATATTACTATTAAATTAAACACTCATCAGAAAAACACTTCAATTTGTTTCAATAATCTAGCTGAGAACTGGCAATGCCATCATGTGCAGTAAGCGAGAGAGTTTTGCATGTCTCTAGGAATTCAACCTGATGTGGAGTATTACAAAGATGCTCAACGTAAGTCTGTTTTGGAGAAAAGAATAATTTATTAAAAAGTACTCGATCGAGGGAGAGACGGCTTCTGCACGAGTTCAGTAACTGTGACCCAAACCAGCTGTTCTCTCCGAACAATCGTCTGGTTACTGTTTTTATACAGTCAAAATACATACAAAATCATGAAGTTCCGCGTGGAGGCTTTCCATTTGTTGTTTCCCTGCGCGTGTCTCAATTTTCGCCTACCTACTATGATTAATTGGTTAACACAATTATATTGACAGCAAGCTTCGTTACCTCACCATGTGCCTTTTATCTGATAAGTTATGTGCCACATCATTCTCAGGTCTGCAAACTCTTCTCCTCTTGGCCAAACTGCTTTCAATCGTCCTTTGTTTCTTGTAATCTCACCACCCCATGTGACCTAGCCTTGGAGTGTATTTTTCCCAACTGTCTGGTTTATACTGTGATAAGATGATCTATCTTCCTGAGTTCTAATATTATAATTTTCCCTGTGTTCGTAGCATGTATTTTTTCTTTTTTCTCGCAGCCTTGCTTTTGGTTTTTAACATTACTTAATTAGGTTTCCTTTGATTAATTAGGTTCCTTCTACTTACAATAGGGCTGTGTAGAAAAAAAACTTTTAAGCAGTTCCAATGAAGTATCAACTCACTTTGCCTAGCAGAATAACACTACCACTCCAGAAGTGATTCATTTTGTGAAGCATTGAGACATTTTGATGTGATAAAGCAATATATATACATCCTATATGAGGTGGTGTTTTGACTTTCTTCTCACACTGTTGGCCTAGTGGTTATGGTACTGGACTAGCAACCCAGTGGGCATGAATTCAAAAATTCTTATTTGTAGACTGGCACCAGACAAAATAATCAACTATTAGATTTTTGTCAAAACCCTTAATGTCCTTCAGCGCAACTAGGGATGGGCAATAAATACTGCCTTGTCTGTGTCATACATATCCCAAGAACAAATAATGTTTAGGTGAACAGCATAAGACCCTAACACAGCAACTTGTAACTTAAGTGGCACCTTGAATGTGGATTCCCTTTAATTATTTCAGAAGACCATTTTCACTATCAAAGGGAAAAAAAAAAACTAGTTATTGACTTGATGGATAGTTTAATTTTGGATTTGCAGTACTCAGTTGTAAATTGCATATTCATGGCACTTTCCTGATGGGTAAAGTGAACTTGTCCGAACATCAAAACTGAGCTCGATAAGCAAAATAGACTAGTAAGTGTTTATTTTGTATTTGTTTGTCCATCTTGCTTCTCTACCATTCCAAGGGATGTTATTGCTATAGATTATTTTAGTTGAATCTCCACGCTGGCTAATCTGATACTAATAGTTTTTATTGCTTACTTCCAATGAACAGTTTTTATTCCTTACTTCCAATGGACATCAGGAAAGGTCTGTACAAGACAGCAATCTGGAAATCATGTTAATGGCCTGAATGGGCTAGCCAGGAGCTCATCCTGCCCATCACCAGAATTAAATGGCTGATCTAACTGACAGCAAAAGGGCAATCCTTTATTTTTTAACCATAGGCAGCGCTTTGCCTCCAGTGGCAGGGGAAAAAAAACCCATCGTGAGATGGTTTCCCTGCCTCCAGAAACCGTACTGTAATATAGAGGTGATTTTAAAAAGCCCCACAAAAAAGGATTTATTAATGTGAATTTTACATCTCGTTTCAAATGGTGTTGGTTGGAACACCACTGAAAATGACTGAACTCCTTCCAAGCTGAAGCCTAGTGAAACTGCTATGTATCATTCAGCTGTGCGTGCTGCTTGAATTTACACACTGCTTTTTGTTTTGTGATTGGAAGATTTACAAGGTTTGGTTGGAAGCTGCCCTTTTTTGGACTGAAGTATAATGAGTTGATTCTTGAATCACAGCTGCTTCAATTACACGTAGATATTTCAACATGCTCTTCAGTTAGTTATTAGAACAATTCTAATAAGCATGTATCATGGTTCACTTTTTTGAAAGTTTTATTTCTACAGTTTTTTCACATGTGCCAGATGTTACTCTAACAGTTATCCATTGTGGTTTACAAACTTAAATTGATTCACTCTTTTTAAAAAAAAATAAACATGACTGCATTTTTTTCAGATAGGCAAACCTATCATAAATGACAATTCAAGCATTCTCCAACATTGACAGCTTTGTTCACAAAATGTAACATTTTGAACTTTTCCAAAATATTAGTAGAAAAAAAAACATTAATTTCTTAAAATAAATCTTTGTATGTGAAATTGACATAATCGTGGAAATATTAGTGATTTGTCACATTAGCATAGTTGGTCGCACTTTTGCCATTGACTCTCAAAGTTGTGAGTTCAAGCCCACTTGAGCATGTATTCTAGGCTGACACTTAATGCAGCACTCCCTCATTATAACGCTCATCAGAGATGCCATCTTTCAGATGAGTTAAACTAGGGTGGACATACAAAAAAAAACCATGCCACTGTTCTAAGGGGGGGGGGGGGAGATTTGAAAGAGAAAGACTTATGTTTATGTTAATGCCAAAAATAAAAATTGGTTTTAAGAATTATCTTTGATAAATGCCAAATAAATCATTGTAGCTTTACATTTTCTAGGTTATTGAAAGGCTAATCTACAACATTTCATATGCCATTGTAAAACAGTGAAAAAGACTTGAGCATTTTCTATAAGCTGCACTTTTAGTTAACAATGAAAAATCTAATTATTTTAGCAAAATGAGACATGGTTTAAAGTTTTTTAAATTTTTTATTGAATCCATGTTTTGACCAAACTATGTTTCTTGCAGTAAATCCCAGCTTGTATTTTATTAAACACTGCAACATAATGTTAAACAAATAAAAATGCTGCATACAAGACATAGGGCTAAAAATTTGGCAGGTTTGCACCTGTTTATCACAAGGGTGAAACTGAAAAAGTAATTTTTTGGGGTGCTAAACAAGTCGTACAAAATGTAGTGCCTGGGCAGAAAATTCGGCAGCGGTTTTGCAATGATGCTAAAAATGATCGGCCGCCTGTTTTTTTAAAAGCGTTTTTATGACGCAATGGTGCGCTATCATCGGGCGGAAAACTCGCCAATTAATCGCCCGCCCAAAAACATGCCTGAAAATAATCAAGTCTTACCAGGTCGGATCCAGGGCGCACTCGCCGCTAATGGCGCTATCTTGAAAAATGGAGCATATTGGAGGGAAGGTTATGTTTTTCACAGTGAGCTGAGAGTTTATAGTTTGTTTATAAGGACATTTACAAGAATACATGCTATAATATCTCAGCAATTATTGCCGCATCGAGCTGGAAGAAGGCTTATTCAAGAGCATTTTGAGTGTAATCGAAGAGTTTGCAGACATATGGGGAGAAGGCCTTACCCCCCCCCCCCCCCAACCACCCAATGAGTTTACAGGCATGGCGCTCATGCCTGCAGCTGTCTGAGGCACAGTGCATTCGAAGGCTGCGCTTCCCAAAAGAGATGGTCAGAGATATGCCAGCTGATAAAGGCAGACCTACAGCCCACCAGTGGGAACAGGACTGTACTGCCCGTTGAGTACTGCAGCGCTTACCTGCTATGCCTCCGGCTCCTTTCAGGTATCAACAGTGGACATATGCTACATCTCGTAGTATGCTGCACATCGCTGCATTTGCCAGGCGACTGCTGCACTGTATGCATGCAGGATGGACTTTCTAAAGTTGCCAATGAGCAAGGAGACACAGAATGAGAGGGCTATAGGTTTATCACAAATTGCTGGCTTCCCCAAGGTTCAGGCTGCCATTGACTGTACGCACATCGCCCTGTGAGCATCTTTAGAGAATCCAGAGGTTTACCGAAACCGAAAGGGATTCCACTCCATGAATAAACAGATCGTCTGCAACCGTATTCCACACATGGCAATAAATGCCCAATTTGTAGGAACATCCATGATACTTTCATCTTGCATGAGAGCAGTGTCTCATACCTGTTCGAGTGTCAGCCACAAGCCAGAGCTGAATGCTGGATAAAGGTTATGGCTTCGCCACCTGCCTCATGATTGCTCTCCGGAACGATCAGACACAAACTGAGCATCATTATAATGACAGCCATATAGCCACATGCAGCATCGTCTAAGACAATTGGAGTGCTCAAGCAGTGCTTCCGATGCCTGGATCACTCTGGAGGCTTCCTGCAATACTCCACTCAGCAGGTCTCTTACTTCTGTGTGGTGTGCTGCATGCTACACAACCTAGCCATCATGAGGGGATAGGAATTTCTACTGGGGACTGCAGGACCACCTCAGGAGAGAAGGGAGGACGAGGGGCTTGGAGATGAACCCATGCTACCGTCACCACCACAAGGGAGGCCTCGTGGAGCTTTCGCCAGCAGCCCATAATTCATTGCTTGAACAGTGAACGGCGCATTTTACCGTTGCTGCTCACTCTATCCCACCGTGTTGACTATTCCCTCTTATTCTACAAATGAGACACTACACTGGAATGGTTAAGGTGAACACGAATGTATTAAACATAGAA
Source organism: Pristiophorus japonicus (assembly GCF_044704955.1). NCBI lineage: Eukaryota > Metazoa > Chordata > Chondrichthyes > Pristiophoridae > Pristiophorus > Pristiophorus japonicus. The sequence continues at coordinate 251,369,450 of NC_091980.1, forward strand.
TAACTTGAAGATTTATTATACATTGTAAATGTAATTTGGAAACTGGAATAAAATTTATCAAACATTATGAACCTTTAACTGCAGAATTAGGAAATGTTTAAAATAGCAACAAAACAATGAAAGAACAACCCCTGCACCAAATGTCTTTTGCCTGCGGCCCCATCTCTTTCCCACCCCCTCCCTCGTGTCATGACCATACCTAAGGTGGTACCAAAACGGCGTGCAGCAACGCGGCCCCTGCTGTAAAAGGGGGATAGACAATGGAGACGCCATGTATGGATTCCCTGGAGAAGCTCGGGGTATGGAAGGCCCGGCTTCTGAGTGGCAAGACTCTTGCTCAGCCTCAGCACTCTCAGGTGATGTGTGTCTGGGTGCTGTAACACTGGGGACTGCAGTGTCGAAGGTTGAGAACATCAGTTGCGCAATGCCATTGACCAGCGACAATCTGTGACATACTCTCCCTCATGTCCGCGGATAGTGCCACAATGCTTGCGGGGAAAGCACCCAAGACCTCCAGGAGCTGTCAGCTGAGCTGGATGGTCTCACTGGACAGTTCCACCATGTCCAGGTGTGCCCTTTTACCACCTTTCCCACTGTCCAGCGCCGCAGGTGAAACAGCAATTTACTTGTATTTCTTTCAATTTAGTATACTGTATTCGCTGTTCATGATGTGGTCTACTCTACATTGGGGAGACGGCATACTGGATTCAACACCGGAAGTGAGTGGCTGCATGCCACTTGGACCCGGGGCCTCGGATTGGCCAACGCCCGAGAATGTGTCTTCCTGGTCAAAGCTACTGGCCGCAGCTAAAAAAGGTGTTGATTGCATCGGCCCCCCGCCCCATCCCTCAGAATAGCTTAATGACTTCCCTCCTGCTGTGGAGGTTCCTCGTCCTCGGTGTCTTCGTGGTCCCCCTCCTCCACCCCCACATAATGGGCTGAGGTGGAGGCTTCCATTGGTGGATGTGGTGCCTCCTCATCTGGAAATAAAAAAACAGACAAGTGGTTAGCAGCAGGGGAGGGGACAGGGTGACATGAGGAAGGTCACGTAACACAGGCTCATTTGAAGGATCGGCGCTATTGCATAATATGTAGCCCACAGACATTGCATCACATTGCCCCAACCCTAGCCCACAGACTACATCACATTTCCCCAACCCAGCCTGGGGATTTTACAGCACTTGCCTTCTGTTTCAAACAGGGGATCAGCACCCCCATGGGTAGTTGCCCTCCCTGAGGCAACGATCAGAGCTGCCATACACTCCTCCAGGTCCATTAACGGCAATGTCTGGTTTGGACCACTGCCTGTGCGCCGTTGCTCCCGGCGGTTGTGCGACAACTTTCCCTGCAAAGATGACAATTGGAATGGTTACCAGAGGGCCCATCTGCTCTTGTGGCGCGCACACAGCCATCAAAGCACTTGTGTCATACTTTGTGCATTTTAATACGGTCCTCTGTTTAATGGCCCTAGTCGTTGCACGTGGTTCATGAAGGCATTGAAGTGCATAAGCACCTTGATGTCAAAAAGCAGTCTTCCTAATGTGTAGTGGTGATTGATGGCAAATAAGGTGCAACACCAACCCTAGCCCTCAGTCACTGCATCACATTGCTTCAACCCAAACCTACCTATACCAACATGTCAGATTTACAATTTAAGTAATGAACGAGTGCATGAATAAAAATATTACTCTGACGACCTTGCAATAGTCATTGAACTTTTTCCGACACTGCTTACAGTCCCTCTTGATATCGACTGAGGTAATCTCCTCGGCCACGCTGGTCCACAGGCGCCTTCGCACAGCTGGGAGGAGTTTACTGGCACCCCTCCTATTGAAATTCCCCCATCTACTTTGCACAGCAACGATGGGAGCCTCATTTGCCTCATAACTGAACTTTTGGGTTCTCTGCCTGCTGAAGTCCCCTTTCATCGTGGCTGCTTGCTCTGGAAAAAATAGCTGATTCGGCCCTGGATGTACTGCGCATGCGCGGGCACACCGAGTGCTGACCAGAATCGTAGGAAGAAATAAATCGTGGAAAAAAAAAAAAAAAAATTTGCACATGTGCAGAAAGTCCGTTTTTTTTTCTCTCTTTTAGATTGAAAATTTCTGCTCCAGCGCGCACATTCACTCATGCAAGGCCGGATTTAGCGCTATCACTGGTCACCGTTTAGCGAATAGCGGTAGCGCTAACCCCACGCTTAATAAAATAAAATACCGCCACGATTATCGCCCAAAAAGGGGCGAAATTGCTAAAACCTGAATTTCAAGCCCATAGTCTTTCCATTTAAATTTTTATGGGGAATAAGATGACAAGAAAAACATAAACCATCAAAAAGAGAACTATTAACATCTAGAGTCTCTATTCAGGCAGTGGCTGATTATTTTCTCAATGCCTGACCACTTCATTTCAACAACATCACTTCAGCATTCCCAACTGAGGTCCCTCTCCATATACACATGCAGCTAGCAAAAAGAATTGATTGCTGTTTGTTTCATATTCCAACTGTAGTCTTGACCTCCTAGCTTGTAGTCATGTCGTATGGTCTTAAAGATCTAGTTATCCAATGTAGATCTGCTAGTGTGCAACACAAATACTTATTACTGTCCAATGTCAAAATGATCAAGCCACAGTTGTTAATGGATTACAGAAACAGTAATCTATTTCCTAAATGGCTCTTAAGAAATTTGTTTCCTCTGTACTTTCTCCATTACATGGAAGTGCCATATTGTTCGAAGTGGGATTATGCTGCACTTTAAATTCTAAAGTAAGATGTAGATCAGCTCACCAGTGTAAGCAATGTAGGTGAGAAAAGCATAAGTGAGTACTTCCTGTAATTTCGCCAGTAAACAAGCATAGCTTCTCAAAGCGGCCTTGAACGATCTGTCCACGTCCTGTATGGCCGCCTGCTCTCTGGCCTCCCCAATTCTGCTTTTATACCAGCTCTCGAAGGATCAGCACTTGTCCTGACACTACATTGGGTCACAGGTCATCCACCTACCTTCCAGATTCCTCCAGAAGACATCTTCCTCTTTGGCACTGTTTCAAGTTCTATACTGTTTGTGCTCTTTTTTTAAAAAAAAAAGCCTGTTTCCGAGCTCTATACTAGCAAACAGGTTTTTTTTTCAAAAAAAGTTTTGGTTGGGCGAAATGGAGATGTGGAACAGGTGAAGCCAGCAGAGATGATAGTAAGATGAGCAGATTGAGGTGATAGCTGGGATCAGGAGAAGATGATGCTGATGATGACGGGAAGGCAGCAGTGGAACAGAAATACATAGAAACATAGATGCAGGAGTAGGCCATTCGGTCCTTCGAGCCTGCACCACCATTCAATATGATCATGGCTGATCATTCACCTTTCCTGCTTTCTCTCCATACCCCTTGATCCCTTTAGCTGTAAGGGCCATATCTAACTCCCTCTTGAAAATATCCAACGAACTGGCATCAACAACTCTCTGCGGTCGAGAATTCCACAGGTTAACAACTGAGAGTGAAGAGGTTTCTCCTCATCTCAGTCCTAAATGGCTTACCCCTTATCCTTAGACTGTGTCCCCTGGTTCTGGACTTGCCCAATATTGGGAACATTCTTCCTGCATCTAACCTGTCCACTCCTGTCAGAATTTTATGTTTCTGAGATCCCCTCTCATCCTTCTAAACTCCAGTGAATAAAGGCCCAGTCGATCCAGTCTCTCATCATATGTCAGTCCAGCCATCCCGGGAATCAGTCTGGTGAACCTTCGCTGCACTCCCTCAATAGCAAGAACTTCCTTCCTCAGATTAGGGGACCAAAACTGAACACACTATTCCAGGTGAGGCCTCACTGGGGCCCTGTACAACTGCAGTAAGACCTCCCTGCTCCCATACTCAAATCCCCGAGCTATGAAGGCCAACATACCATTTGCCGCCTTCACCACCTGCTGTACCTTCATGCCAACTTTCAATGACTGATGTACCATGACACCCAGGTTTTGTTGCACCTCCCCTTTTCCTAATCTGCCGCCATTCAGATAATCTGCCTTCGTGTTTTTGCCCCCAAAGTGGATAACCTCCCATTTATCCACATTATACTGCATCTGCCATGCATTTGCCCATTCACCTAACCTGTCCAAGTCACTCTGCAGCCTCTTAGCGTCCAGTTGAGTGTCATCTGCAAACTTGGCGATATTACATTCAATTCCTTCATACAAATCATTAATGTATATTGTAAATAGCTGGGGTCCCAGCACTGAGCCCTGAGGCACCCCACTAGTCACTGCCTGCAATTCTGAAAAGGACTCGTTTATCCTGACCCTCTGCTTCTTGTCTGCCAACCAGTTCTCTATCCATGTCAGTACATTACCCCCAATACCATGTGCTTTAATTTTGCACACCAATCTCTTGTGTGGAACCTTGTCAAAAGCCTTTTGAAAGTCCAAATACACTACATCCACTGGTTCTCCCTTGTCCACTCTACTAGTTACATCCTCAAAAAATGCCAGAAGATTTGTCAAGCATGATTTCCCTTTCATAAATCCATGCTGACTTGGACCGATCCTGTCACTGCTTTCCAAATGTGCTGTTATTTCATCTTTAATAATTGATTCCAACATTTTCCTCACTACTTGATGTCAGGCAAACAGGTCGATAATTACCCTTTTTATCTCCCTTTTTTTTAAAAAAGTGGTGTTACATTAGCTACCCTCCAGTCCATAGGAACTGATCCAGAGTCGATAGACTGTTGGAAAATGATCACCAATGCATCCACTATTTCTAGGGCCACTTCCTTAAGTACTCTGGGATGCAGACTATCAGGCCCCGAGAATTTATCGGCATTCAATCCCATCAATTTTCCTAACACAATTTCCCGTCTAATAAGGATGTCCTTCAGTTCCTCCTTCTCTCTAGACCCTCAGTCCCCTAGTATTTCTGGAAGGTTATTCGTGTCTTCCTTCGTGAAGACAGAACCAAAGTATTTGTTCAACTGGTCTACCATTTCTATGTTCCCCATTATAAATTCACCTGAATCTGACTGCAAGGGACCTACGTTTTGTCTTCACTAATCTTTTTCTCTTCACATATCTATATGCTTTTGCGGTCAGTTTTTATGTTCCCGGCAAGTTCCCCTCGTACTCTATTTTCCCCCTCCTAATTAAACCCTTTGTCCTCCTCTGCTGAATTCTAAATTTCTCCCAGTCCTCAGGTTTGCTGCTTTTTCTGGCCAATTTATATGCCTCTTCCTTGGCTTTAAAGCTATCCTTAATTTCCCTTGTTAGCCAGGGTTGAGCCACCTTCTCTGTTTTATTTTTACTCCAGACAGAAATGTACAGTTGTTGAAGTTCATCCATGTGATCTTTAAATGTTTGCCATTGCCTATCCACCGTCAACCCTTTATGTATCATTTGCCAGTCTATTCTAGCTAATTCACGTCTCATACCATCGAAGTTACCTTTCTTTAAGTTCAGGACACTAGTCTCTGAATTAACTGTGTCACTCTCCATCTTAATAAAGAATTCTACCATATTATGGTCACTCTTCCCCAAGGGGCCTCGCATGACAAGATTGCGAATTAGTCCCTTCTCATTACACATCACCCAGTCTAGGATGGCCAAGATGTGGCTGGGAGGGGAGATGTATAGGATGTTGAAGACAGGAGTGGTGAGAGCTTGGATAATTTGAGGGCACGGGATAACAATGGTTTCAAAAACACGATTGGTAAAGGCGAGAGGGTTGATGTGTTCAGAATGTAGGGCCCACATTAGATGGAAGCTTGGAGATTGGGAACAAAGACTCCTCTGACTCACTTTGAACAGAGCGCCAGGAGATCCTCCCAAAATGTTTAGATTTTTAATTATCAATTGTTGGACCAGCACAGAAACTTGCCAAGTCAACTGGCCCTCGCTGTCGAGCCATTCCATGACATCACTGTTAACCACGTGTTCCAGAGTAGCTTAATTGAATATCATAGGGACGCTGACGTTAGACTGGCCTGATAGTAAATCCAGAACCACCCTACCCAAAGAAACTATGCTGTCAGCTGGTACATTCCTGGTCCTTTTATCTTCTGTAGAATGTGAACACTGCTTGTTATGTGACTTCACTGGCAATGCAAACCAGGAACATTGTGTCCTGACAGCATAATCAGTGCTTTCGGTAATTATGTGTGAATCTCAAAAATGTTAATCAGAATTTCCTCTCTATACTAAACCACATCAAGGACACTCGGACACTGGTAGCTGTATTCAACTATACTGTGTGTTTTATGGTATACCATATTAAACTTGTGCTTTCAGGTGCTATCTCAATTTAAAAACTTTTTGGAATTGTTTCATCTAATTTTGTGTAAAGATTTTGAGCCTGATGCCGGTCAATAATAATTATAAAAGTACCTTTTTATTTTGATTGATTTCCACAAGGCTACCTCCATAGTATTTCTTTATTTTCCTTAGTGTAGATAAGGTTTGTGATATTCTGGTTGTAAACTTAGAGTTCACATCAAAGTTATACAAGCTATCTTGTAACTGGACTGGTATCATGGTGGTTGTTACTGGACTACTAATCCAGAGGCCTGGACTAATGATCCAGAGACATGAGTTCAAATCCCACCACAGCAGCTGGAGAATTTAAATTTAGTTAGTTTTTCATTCGAGATTTTTATTTAATTATCAGTAATGGAGACCATATTTTTACAGCCAGATCATTGTAAAAACCCATCTGGCTCACTAATGTCCTTTTTAGGGAAGGAAATCTGATGTTCTTACCTGATCCAAACCCACAAAAATGTAGTTGACTCTTAACTACCAACTGAAGTGGCCTCAAGATACTCAAGTTGTCAAGAAGCCGGCTCACCTACCTTCTGAAGGGTAATTTGGGATGGGGAATTAATGTTGGCAAACATTCTGTGAATTAATTTTTTTTTTAAATCACTTGCCACCTGTACATGCATGTGAAAGAGAGTGGACATGTTGATGATCTAAAGGTCCAATTTAAACACTGGATGGTTTTGTGGATGTTTTAAGATAACCCCTGAAATTTACTCAGAAAAGAATCCTGTTTTCTACTCTCTTTTTCCATTCCTTTTCTGAAGATATCTCCTGCCAGGGTTTGATTTTACAGGTACTAGCAGCTGTCGTCTACCTTGTTTCAATAACCATTTTATGTGTGATCCCAAATGAATGTCAGCAGGCTGTTCAATCCACCCCTGTACTCGCCCGACAATCATGTGCACATATTCCATCAGAAGTCACTTGATCATGATTAGAAGCAGGAACATTCTTTGTTCCTTGCACCATCACCCCACTCTCCCTCCCGCCACCCTTGCCCAGTCAAGAATGCTGAGGCTGATTTTAGAACCACTGCTGCTGCTCCATCTGATATTCAATAACTCAACAGAGAAAAGAGATTGAACTTCGTGGCCCAAAGTATCAGTACTGCACCACATGGTGCATTCATCCACTGAGCCCTGTAATGCTACCAAAAATGTGATCGTTATTTAAGAGGGAAGAAGTTTAAAGGAAATGAGCATTATCCTACAGTAATTTTTTTTTTTTTTTTTTAATTCGTAGCCAATCGTTCCAATTCTTTGTCAAATCACAAACGCCAGAGGTCACCTTGCACATGCCAAGGATCACTCTGCGCCAGTGCTCTTAGCCAAAAGGCCTAGAGCCACTGCACCGTTCCTGGAAGTACTGCAATACCAGGTTCGTGCCATGGAGGTGGATGGGTCAGGTCCCCCACACACCTCTGTGGAGGTGGATGGGTCATCCTACAGTAATGTCACTGTTAATCTTAGTGGCGTTTAAATGAAGTACAGGTTGAACCTCTCATCTGAGACTCCCTTATCCAGCACCACTCCGCGTCTGGGACCATTCCTGGCCACTGGGTGGCGCATGCGCAGAACGCGGCCGGTCAAAATCCTTCTTTCTTTGGTCTCAGAACATTTAAAAAAAAGGGTACTCACCAATATAATCTTTGTTCTCGATGTCGAGGTTATTGGCTGTCTCCGCCTCGTCTCCCTGCTGGACCTCCTGCAGCCACAGTCCTCTGGTTGGCCACTCCTCTGCTCAGCGCTTCCTCCGTGGGGTCGGGCCGGCGGGCCACGTCCTCGGGCTGTGCCAACTCTTCGAGGCCTGTTTGGGCCGCGCTGACTCTCCATGGGACGCGCCGACTCCACCTCCCTGACCTCCCCTCATCTGGCAAAATCCCTCATTCATCACAGGTCAGGTCTCGAGGGTGCCGGAGAATGGAGGTTCAACCTGTACAAACGTCTACTTGCCAAAAATTAATTTCTACCTGAGTGGGTCAGAGGTGTTTTATATAATTTGATGTTTTGGTGATGACAGCAAGTGAGAAGTCTGGCAGCAGGCTAGAATTGCGGAGACAATTTGCTGTCCAGCTGCTTTTGTAATTTTAGCGTTTCAACAACTGAAGTAAAACATTTGTTGGAGGTGGGTTTTTTATATATTCAATTTCTTGAGCAGTTAAACCAGCCATAGTACTATTTATTAGGACTTGCACTTTACAGATGCATGTACTTAATTGGAGAGCTGCGGCATGTATGATTTAACAGATACTGCAGAAATTTGGAATAAAAATCCGAAAAAGTAAAACTAGTTAAATTCTGAAAAATCTGCAAGTTTCAAAACACAGCTCGTCTCTTGTAGCAGAGGAGTTTACACGTTGATTATTGAGCATAGAGAACAATTGGAATAAAAAGTGTGGATAATTTAAGTAGCAGGTCAACCTAATACATAGGTGATTCAGTTGATAATGTGCTATTCTTGAGATCAGAAGTACTGTTTAAAATCTCAGTATGGGCTCTTTAGAGTTAAATAAATGCAAACCTTTAATTTGCAAAATAACCAAGTGCTAACCCCTCTCAATTTTCTATAACTCACAGGGTGGTAATCCTCGGGTGGAGCTGACTCTTTCAGAGCTGCAAGAAATGGCTTCCAGACAGCAGCATCAGATTGAGGCCCAGCAACAGATGCTGGTTGCCAAGGTAGAAATTTAAAGGTTTTTGACGAATCCAGCTGAATGTATCTTAACCAAAAGCAATAGTCTGAATACAAAATTATCTTAATTTATCTTGAATATCAAGCTTTTTGCTAATTAATTTAATGTTCCTTGTTTGCGCTGTTTCACTTGACAGTGAAGACACAACCTGTAGAAAGGCGTACATCATTTTATAACTGGCTGCTTTTGCAAATTTCACAAGTTAATTTTCCTTTTCTCCTTTATAGTTCTGACAGATTTGATTTCTGCATATTGCAAACCATGGTCCAAAATGGGCATCTACCCACTCTTGCCTTCAGTTGCCATTGCAGCTCCTTCAGTTCATAGAAACATAGAAAATAGGTGCAGGAGTAGGCCATTTGGCCCTTCGAGCCTGCACTATCATTCAATAAGATCATGACTGATCATTCACCTCAGTAACCCTTTCCTGCTTTCTCTCCATACACCTTGATCCCTTTAGTAAGGGCCATATCTAGCTCCCTCTTGAATATATCCAATGAACTGGCATCAACAAATCTTTGCGGTAGAGAATTTCATAGGTTAACAACTCTCTGCATGAAGAAGTTTCTCCTCATCTCACTCCTAAATGGCTTACCCTTTATCCTTCGACTATGTCCCGTAGTTCTGGACTTCCCCAACATCGGGAACATTCTTCCTGCATCTAACCTGTCCAGTCCCGTCAGAATTTTATGTTTCTATGAGATCCCCTCTCATCCTTCTAAACTCCAATGACTACAGACCCAGTCAGTCCAGTCTCTCCTCATATGTCAGTCCTGCCATCCCGGGAATCAGTCTGGTGAACCTTCGCTGCACTCCCTCAAGAGCTAGAACGTCCTTCCTCAGATTACGAGACCAAAACTGAACACTATATTCCAGGTGTGGCCTTACCAAGGCCCTGTACAACTGCAGCAAGACTTCCCTGCTCCTATACTCAAAACTTCTAGCTATGAAGGCCAACATACCATTTGCCTTCTTCACCGCCTGCAGTACCTGCATACCAACTTTCAATGACTGATATACCATGACTCCCAGGTCTCATTGCACCTCCCCTTTTCCTAATCTGCTATTCAGATAATCTGCCTTCGTGTTTTTGCTACCAAAGTGGATAACCTCTCATTTATCCACATTATACTGCATCTGCCACGTGTTTGCCCACTCACCTAATCTGTCCAAGTCACTCTGCAGCCTTTTAGCGTCGTCCTCACAGCTCACACCGCCTCCCAGCTTAGTGTCATCTGCAAACTTGGAGATATTACTCAATTCACTCATCCAAATCACTAATGTATATTGTAAATAACTGAGGTCCCAGCACTGAGCCCTGCGGCACCCCACGAGTCACTGCCTGCCATTCTGAAAAGGACCCGTTTATCCCGACTCTCTACTTCCTGTCTGCCAATCAGTTCTCTATCCATGTCAGTACATTACCCCCAAGACCATGTGCTTTAATTTTTCACACCAATCTCTTGTGTGGAACCTTATCAAAGGCCTTTTGAAAGTCCAAATACACCACATCCACTGGTTCTCCCTTGTCCACTCTACTAGTTACATCCTCAAGATTCTAGAAGATTTGTCAAGCAGGATTTCCCTTTCATAAATCCATGCTGACTTGGACCAATCCTGTCATTGCTTTCCAAATGTGCTGCTACTTCATCTTTAATAATTGATTCCAACATTTTCCCCACCACTGATGTCAGGCTAACCAGCCTAGAATTACCTGTTTTCTCTCTTCCCTCCTTTCTTAAAAAGTGGTGTTACATTAGCTACCCTCCAGTCCACAGGAACCGGTCCAGAGTCGATAGACTGTTGGAAAATGATCACCAATGCATCCACTATTTCTAGGGACACTTCCTCAAGTACTCTGGGATGCAGACTCAGGCCCCGGGGATTTATCGGCCTTCAATCCCATCAATTTCCCTAACAATTTCCTGCCTAATAAGGATTTCCTTCGGTTCCTCCTTCACACTAGACCCTCAGTCCCCTAATATTTCCAGAAGGTTATTTGTGTCTTCCTTCATGAAGACAGAACCAAAGTATTTGTTTAACTGGTCCGCCATTTCTTTGTTTCTCGTTATAAATTCACCTGAATCTGACGACGGATCTACATTTATTTTCACTAATCTTTTTCTCTCCACATATCTATAGAAGCTCTTGCAGTCAGTTTTTATGTTCCCAGCAAGCTTCCTCTCATACTCTACTTTCCCCATCCTAATTAAACCCTTTGTCCTCCTCTGCTGAATTCTAAATTTCTCCCAGTCCTCATGTTTGCTGCTTTTTCTGGCCATTTTATATATCTCTTCCTTGGATTTAACACTATCCTTAATTTCCCTTGTTAGCCATGGTTGAGCCACCTTCCCTGTTTTATTTTTACTCCAGACAGGGATGTACAATTGTTGAAGTTCATCCATGTGATCTTTAAATGTTTGCCATTGCCTAGCCACCGTCAACCCTTTAAGTATCACTCGCCAATCTATTCTAGCCAATTCACGTCTCATACCATCGAAGTTACCTTTCCTTAAGTTCAGGACCCGAGTCTCTGAATTAACTGTGTCACTCTCCATCTCAGTAAAGAATTCTACCATATTATGGTCACTCTTCCCCAAGGGGCCTCGTACAACAAGATTGTTAATTAGTCCTTTCTTATTACACATCACCCAGTCTAGGATGGCCAGCCCTCTAGTTGGTTCCTCGACATATTGGTCCAGACAATCATCCCTAATACAGTCCAGGAAATCCTCCTCCACTGCATTGCTACCAGTTTGGTTAGCCCAATCAATATGTAGATTAAAGTCGCCCATGATAACTGCTGTACCTTTATTGCACGCATCCCTAATTTCTTGTTTGATGCTGTCCCCAACCTCATTACTACTGTTTGGTGGTCTGTACACAACTCCCACTAGCGTTTTCTGCCTTTTGGTATTCCGTAGCTGCAGCCATACCGATTCCACATCATCCAAGCTAATGTCCTTCCTTACTATTGCATTAATTTCCTCTTTAACCAGCAACGCCAACACCTCCTTTTCCTTTCTGTCTGTTCTTCCTGAATGTTGAATACCCCTGGATGTTGAGTTCCCAGCCTTGGTCACCCTGGAGCCATGTCTCCGTGATCCCAATTATATCATACCCATTAACTGCTATCTGTGCAGTTAATTCGTCCACCTTATGATGAATACTCCTCACATTGAGGCACAGAGCCTTCGGGCTTGTCTTTTTAACCCACTTTGCCCCTTTAGAATTTTGGTGTAATGTGGCCCTTTTTGCTTTTTGCCTTGGGTTTCTCTGCCCTCCATTTTTACTTTTCTTCTTTCTATCTTTTGCTTCTGCCCCCATTCTACTTCCCTCTGTCTCCCTGCATAGGTTCCCATCCTCCTGCCATATTAGTTTAACCCCTCCCCAACAGCACTAGCAAACACTCCCCCTCGGACATTGGTTCCCGTCCTGCCCAGGTGCAGACCGTCCGGTTTGTACTGGTCTCACCTCCAAGAACCGGTTCCATTGTCCCAGGAGTTTAAATCCCTCCCTTCTACACCACTCCTCAAGCCACGTATTCATCTGAGCTATCCTGCGATTCCTACTCTGACTAGCACGTGGCACTGGTAGCAATCCTGAGATTACTACTTTTGAGGTCCTACTTTTTAATTTAGCTCCTAGCTCCCTAAATTCATCTTGTAGGACCTCATCCAGTTTTTTACCTATATTGTCGGTACCTATATGCACCACGACAACTGGCTGTTCACCCTCCCTCTTCAAAATGTCCTGCACCCGCTCCGAGACATCCTTGACCCTTGCATCAGGGAGGCAACATACCATCCTGGAGTCTTGGTTGTGGCCGTAGAAATGTCTATCTAGTCCCCTTACAATCGAATACCCTATCACTTTAGCTCTCCCACTCTTTTTCCTGCCCTCCCGCGCAGCAGAGCCACCCATGGTGCCATGAACTTGGCTGCTGCTGCTCTCCCCTGATGAGTCATCCCCCTCAACAGTACCCAAAGCAGTGTATCTGTTTTGTAGGGGGATGACCGCAGGGGATCCCTGCACTACCTTCCTTCCACTGTTCTTTCTGTTGGTCACCCATCCCCTATCTGGCTGTGTACCCTTTACCTGCGGTGTGGTCAACTCACTAAACATGCTATTCACATCATTATCAGCATCGTGGCTGCTCCAGAGTAAATCCACCCGCAGCTCCAGTGCCACAACGCGGTCTGTCAGGTGCTGCAGGCGGATGTACTTCCCGCACATGTAGTCGTCAGGGACATTGGAAGTGTCCCTGACTTCGCATATAGTACAGGAGGAGCATAACACGTGTCTGAGCTCTTATGCCATGACTTAACCCTTAGATTAACTTAATTTGGCAACAACAATGCTAAAAGGTTACTTACTGATAAATACTGTTTGATGGTAGTCATTTGGAATAGTTCGTGTCTTTGAGACAACAGTCTCCGACTGAGATTCCAGCCTATGGTCTGCTGCTATAAGGAAGTGCTGACTGGGCACCAGGTGCTTCCTCACAGCAAGAACAAGAAAACCAGATGGAGAGTTGCTCTTGTACAGCTCCACAGTGGTCAGTTTCACAATGTTTTGGAGATAATCTGGGAACAGATTGCCCTTCCTCCAAGATGTTGTGTGGATGCCATAGAAGGGGGTTCTCATTATACTTAAATCAAATATTGTGTATTTGAACAATGTATACCTTCAACAACAAACTGGCAGTAGAATTGTGAAAAATTCAATTACCAGGATATTTTGAATGAATATATCCTACTGCCAATTAGGCTGTTACAAATTAAAGATATTTTAATTCATTTGCTTTGCAAAAATGAACTTGTTTCAGCAATCTCAATTTCCCATTACTCCAAAAAGCATCAAATTTGGCAGTTTGACTTCTGTTTGTAGTTCAGTGAAAGATTCGTCAAAATGGATCTGTACTGAGTGTAGGGAAACTAGAACTTGAGAATTTAAATTTAATCAAGCTGCTTTTTGTTTTTCTTAAACTATACATTTTGTTCTCTAGGCTGCTTTTTAGTTTTGAACATTTATTTGGTATAAGTGCTTAAAATGTCCAAGGGAGAATGTTGAATCATTTGGAAGTTATAATAAATACTGAATTTGCAAACCACTTGGGGAAATCTGTAAAAAAAAAAAGAGAATAATAATCATGGGGGATTTCAACTACTCAAATTAATTGGCCAGAAGAGGTTGGTAAAGGGGCTAAGGAAGTGGAGTTCCTACAATGTGTTAAGGACTCCTTTCTAACCCAGAATGTCAGAACATAAGAAATAGGAATAGGCCATTCGGCCCCTCGAGCCTGCTCCGCCATTCAATAAGATCATGGCTGACCTTGTACCTCAACTCCACTCTCCCCTTAACCCTTGAGTCCATTAATATCCAAAAATTTTATCGATCTCTGTCTTGAATATACTCAATGACTGAGCCTCCACAGCCCTCTGTGGCGGAGAATTCCAAAGATTCGCCACCCTGAGTGAAGAAATTTCTCCTCTTCTGAGTCCCAATGGCCAACCCCTTATTCTGAGACTCTGACCCTGGTTCTAGATTCCCCGGCCAGGGGAAACATTCTCCCTGCATCTACCTTGTCGAGCCCTGTAAGAAAGCTGTGTGTTTCAATGAGATCGCCTCTCATTCTTCTAAACTTGAATATAGGACGAGTCGACTCCATCTCTCCTCATAAGACAAGCTCCCCCCCCATCCCAGGAATCAGTCTGGTGAACTTTTGTTGCACTCCCTCTGGCATTTATATCCTTCATTGGATAAGGAGACTAAAATTGTACACAGTGCTCCAGGTGTGGTCTTACCAGAGCCCTATATAATTGCAGTAAGACATCTTTACTTTTGTACTCAAATCCACTTGTAATAAATGCCAACATACCATTTGCCGCCTTATTTGTTTGCTGTATCTACGTGCTAACTTTCAGTGATTTGTGTACAAGGACACCCAGGTCCCTCTGAACACCAACATTTCCCAATCTCTCGCCATTTAAAAAAAAAAAATCTGCTTTTCTATTTTTCCTACTAAAGTGGATAACTTCACATTTCTCTACATTATATTCCATTTACCATGTTCTTGCCCACTCACTTAGCCTGTCTTTCTCCCCTTGAAGCCTCTTTCCATCCTCCTCACAACTTACATTTCCACCTAGCTTTGTATCCACCTAGCAAACTTGGATATATAACATTTGGTCCCCTCATCCAAATCATTGATATAGATTGTAAATGGCTGAGGCCCAAGCACTAATCCTTGTGGTACCCCATTACTTAGTCTGCCAACCTGAAAATTACCCCTTTATTCCTTCTGTTTTCTGTCTGTTAACCTCAATCCTCAGTCCATGCTAGTATATTACCCCCAATCCCATGAGCCCTAATTTTGTTTAATAACCTCTCGTGTGGCACCTTATCGAATGCTTTTTGAAAATCCAAATATACCACGTCCACTGGTTTCCCCCCTTATCTATTCTGCTAGTTACAGCCTCAAAAACTTTTAACAGATTTGTCAAACATGATTTCCCTTTCATAAATCCGTGTTGACTCTGCCCAATCTTCTTATTTTCTAAGTGCTCTGTTACCATGTCCTTAATAATAGATTCTAGCATTTTCCTTACGACTGATGTCAGGGTAACTGCTCTGTAGTTCCCCATTTTCTCTCTCCCTCTTTTCCTAAATAGTGAGTTGCATTTGCTACCTTCTAATCCATGGGAACCATTCTATAATCTATGGAATTTTCAAAGATGACAACCAATGCATCCACTATCTATAGCCACCTCTTTCAAAACCCTAAGATGGACGCCATCAGGTCCAGGAGATTTATCCGCTTTCAGTCCCATTAATTTCTCCAGTACTTTTTTTTACTAATACTAATTTCTTTCAGTTCCTCATTCTCACTAGACCCTTGGTTCTCTATTTCTGGGAGGTTTTTTGCATCTTCTTCCATGAAGACCGACATACAGTATTTGTTTAATTTCTCTGCCATTTCCTTATTCCCCATTATAATTTATCCTGTCTCCGCCTGTAAGGGACCTGCATTTACTTTCGCTAATCTTTTCCTTTTTACATAACTATGGAAGCTTTTATGTCTCTTGCTAGTTTATTCTCATTCTATTATTGGTTCTCCTTTGCTGAATTCTAAAATCCTCAATCGTCAGACTTACTGCTCTTTTTGGCAACATTATAAGCCTCTTCCTTTGATCTAATGCGATCTTTAACTTCTCATTAGCCACGATTAGATCATTTTTCCTATTTGGTTTTTGTGTCTTAAAGGAATGTATATTTGTTGTAAATTATGTATTCATTTTTTAAATGCTAACTATTGCTCGTCTACTGCCATACCTTTTTAATATAGTTTCCCAATCTACCTTGGCCAACATAACCTCATACCTATGTAGTTTGCTTTTAGATTTAAGACCCTAGTTTCGGATTTAACTAAATCTCTTTCAAACTTAAAATAAAATTCTGTCATATTATGGTCACTCTTCCCCAAGGGAGTCCCTTTACTACCAGGTTATTAATTAACCCATTCTCATTGCACAATACTGGATCTAAAATAGCCTGTTCCCTAATTGGTTCCTCAACATACTGATCTAGAAAACTATCTTGTATAAATTCCATGAATAATTCTTCCACATTGCAAGTTTGATTTGTTCAGTCTATGTATAGATTAAAGTCCCCCATGATTATTGTATTACTCTTGTTACATGTGCCTCTAATTTCCTGATTTATACTCTGTCCTACATTACAACTACTGTTTGGGGGCCTATAAACAACTCCCAACAATGTTTTCTGACAATTGCTGTTTCTTGGCTCCACCCAAACTGACTCTACTTGATTTTTTGAGCTAAGATCCTTTCTCTCTACTGTCTTTATCCCATCCTTTACTATCAGGGCTATTCCTCCTTTACCATTTTGCCTATTTCTTCTATAAGTTAAGTATCCTGGAATATTTCGTTCCCCACCTTGGTCACTTTGCAACTATGAGTCCGTAATGGCTATTAGATCAAACCTATTCATTTCTATCTGCACTATTAATTCATCTATTTGTTGCGAATGCTTTGCACATTCAAATATAGTGTCTTTAGCTTTGACTTTTTTCTATTTTTTTTTCCCCTGAAGTCACCTGATGCCCTATTACCTTTGTTGCGCTCTCTGTCCAATTCTGACCCACTCTGCTTATTTTTACCCAAAACTCTGCTCTGCTCTAGAGCCTTGACATTTCTCTTGCTGCTTTTAAATTTACTCTTTCCTGAATCCTCCCATTCCTGCTTCATTAGTTTAAAGTCCTGTCTACTGTCCTAGTTATTCGATTTGCCAGGACACTGGTTCCAGCCCGGTTTAAGTGGAACCCGTCTCAATGGAACAGCTCCCTCTTTCCTCAGTACTGGTGCCAGTGCTGCATGAAACAAAACCCCTGCCACCCACACCACGCTTTGAGCCAAGCATTAAACTTCTAATCTGCTAATCCCTATGCCAGCGTGGCTCTGGTAACAATTCAGAGATTATTATCTTTGAGGATCTGCTTTTCAATTTGGACCCCAGCTCTTCAAGCATTCGCAATAGAATCTCATTCCTAGTTCTACCTAGCCGCTGGTTCCTACAT
The DNA here is from genome assembly GCF_044704955.1 of Pristiophorus japonicus. Taxonomy (NCBI): domain Eukaryota; kingdom Metazoa; phylum Chordata; class Chondrichthyes; family Pristiophoridae; genus Pristiophorus; species Pristiophorus japonicus. Next base: position 251,387,037 of record NC_091980.1, read on the forward strand.
GGACCGCGACAACTGGATCTTCTCCTTCCCACTCCAAGTTCTTCTCCAGCCCGCGAAGAGATGTCATTAACCCTGGCACTGGGCAGGCAGCGCAACTTTCGGAACTCCTGGTCGCGGCTGCAAAGAGCAGTAACTATCCCTATGACTGCACTTTCTCCTACCACAGCTATATTCCATTTCACTCCCCCCACTTGAATGACCTCGTGTACTATGATGCCATGGTCAGCTTGCTCATCCATCCTGCAGGCTTTTCCCTCATCCACACAGGCAGCAAGAACCTCATACCTGTCTACTATCCTAGTTATTCTGCAGAACCTCATACTTGTTGGATAAGAATAAATGCTGAGGTCCCTCCAGCACTGCACCTGGGGTCCCCTTACCTGCCTGAGTTGCAGTCACACCATCCTATTCCTGACCAGACCTGGAGCACTACCTAACACAAGGGGTGTGACTGCCTCCTGGATCAAAGTGTCCAGGTAATTTTCCCCCTCCCTGATTCCCACGATGTCTGCACCTCAGACTCCAGCTCAAAAAATCTGAGCTGAAGTTCCTCAAGATAGACAGGCACTTACTGCAAACACGGTTGTCCGGGATCACAATGCTCTCCATAAACTCCCACATGCTGCAGTTGCGGCACACCACCTGCCCTGCCATCCCTATATGACCTTGTTCTATTTAATTAAATTTGTATCTAAGTAACTTAGTTTATAGTTTAGTTTATACTTAATGGATCTAGATTAAGTTATGGGTAATGAACAACAATATTGACAAACAGTATAGAACAGCAATGGGAAACATTTTAAACTGTTCAACAGAGTCCGGGAAAAATATATCCCACTTAAAAAAACAAGAACAAGCTAAACACTAAGGAGGCACCATCGATGAATAAAGACATAAGGGAAAAATTGAGTGTAAGGGAAGAGGCATACACTAAGTACATGGACAGCAGGGGAGAGCATGACAAGGGAAAATACAAAGAGATTAGGATAGAAGTCAAAAAACCAATTTGGATTGCAAAGAGGAACTATGAAATTAAATTATGAAGGAACATAAAACAGAAAAGTAAAATATTCTGCAGGCACATAAATAAAAACAGGTAAGTCAGGATGGGAATAGGGCCACTAAGGATGGGCAGGATAAAATCACAAGCAGCGATAGCAAAATAGCAGAAATATTAAATAATTACTTTGCTTCAGTATTTACCCTGGCGACGGGGCTAGACAGTTCTTGGTCGTCCGGTGCAGACACGATGGGCCGAAATGGCCTCCTTCTGTGCTGTAAATTTCTATGATTCTATGATTGGAGGCAGATCAGGATGACATGATATCAGAAGATGAGATTAGAAATGCCATTATGGCATTTAAAGGAGAAATATTAAATAAACTAATCAAATTCAGAGGATAAAACCCCTGGTACAGATGGATTACATCCACGCATTTCAAAAGATTCTAGGGAAGAGGCAGCAATGGCACTATTACACATTTAACAATTTGTCTTTTTTTTTAAAAAAGTGTTGCCTGTAATTTTTTGGGGGGGCACCATGCAACCCCTTTAACAGGTTGCGTGGCCCATTCAAAATTTTGCGCATGTGTGGTATCTTTAATTTAAAAGCTGGCTTGCCAGCTGCAAGACAAAGAGAGTGTGGCAGATGAGTAGTTATTTAAAGTGGCAGAAAGTAGAAAGTGGGGTCCCATAAGAATCAGTGCTGGGAGCACTGTTCACAATTTATATTAACAATTTAAACTTTGGAATCAAAAGAAATTTGTGGATGACACCAAATTGTTGGACGAGGAGGAGGGGCTAGTCAATACTGAGGAGGACAGCAACAAAGTACAAGAATATATTAATAAAAATGCAGAATAGGCATATAATTGGTAAATGAATTTCAGCACCGATAAGTGTGAGCTCTTACATTTTGGTAAGAAAAATATTGGTCCAGAAATCCCGGTCGGCTGCTTCCTGCGGGCGATCAGGTAAAAAAGGTTATTTAAAGAAAATATATATATGCGCATTTACCTTATCCTGCTGCACACACATGAGTTCCCGGTCCTGAGGCCTCCACTGACTGCCCGTCGCAGCGCATGCACGTTAAGATGTGCACAGTGCTGGAGCTGGAGTCACATGGCTCTGGGCAGCCAATCATGTATAGTATGTTCTCATTCATCATAATTGGAGTTCCCATTTATTATGAATGAGAAACAGCCCCTAAAACACACGCAACCAATAATAAAAAATAGAAAAAAATACACCACATTTTTATTAATTTAAATTAGTTATTTATGTATTTAAAGAAACATATTTTTCTGACTTTAAACATGGTTTTTTAAGTTAAATTATGGTTTAAAATAAACTTACCATAGTGGGGAGGGTTTTAACAATGTGTTTTTATAATATTTTAAAATGTTTGTGTATTTTAAAACTCTTGCGCCTGATAAAAGCAGGCACATAGCCTATCAGGTGCAAGAGTTTTAGGACATTTGCTGGGCAAGATATGGGTAAATCCTGCAATCTTGCGTTGAATCCTGCGTTGAAAACCAGCTTTTGCGATGCCTTCCCGGGTCTGTAGACACTCAGTATCGACCCGGGAGGCTGGAATTTCTGCCACTAAGGTGGTCACATATTACTTGGAAAACAAGAATCTAAATGGGATGGAGGAACAAAGGGATGTCTGAGTACAACTACACAAATCTAAAAATAGCGACACATGTTAATGAGGCCTTTTTTTTTCTAAATTTAAAAATAAAAGCAAACCAAGCACTCTGGTTTATTTCTAGAGAGAGAGAATTGAAAAGCAAGAAAGAAAGACTTGCATTTATATTGCTCCTTTCACGATCACCGGACCCATGAAGTACTTTTGGAGTTAGTCACTGTTGTAATATAGGAAACGCGGCAGCCAATTTGCGCACAAGCAAGCTCGCACAAACAGCAGTGTGATAATGACCAGATAATCTGTCTTTTTGTAATGTTGATTGAGGGATAAATATTGGCCAGGACATCAGGGATAACTTCCTTGCTCTTCTTTGAAATAGTGCCATGGGATCTTTTAGGTCCACTTGAGAGAGCAGACGGGGCCTCAGTTTAACATCTGATCCGAAAGACGGCACCTCCGACGGTGCAGTGCTCCCTCAGCACTGCACTGGAGTGTCGGCCTACATTTTGGGGGGGGCCTCAAGTCCCTGGAGTGGGACTTGAACCCACAACCTTCGGACTCGGGCGCAAGTGCTACCCAATGAGCCCCAGCTGACACTGTAGAGAAGTTACGCTAAACTTGTATCAAACCTTGGTTAGACCACACTTGGAGTACTGTGTACAGTTCTGGTTGCCATATTATAAAAAGGATATCGAGGCATTGGAGAGGGTGCAAAAAAGATTTACAAGAATGGTACCAGAAATACGAGGTTATAATTATCAGGGAAGGTTGAACAGGCTGGGGCTCCTTTCTCTTTAAAAGAGAATGCTGAGGGGTGACCTTAATAGAGGTATTAAAAAGAATGAAAAATTTTATTTGAGTAGATGCAGAGAGTGTTTCCACTTGTGGGGAAGAGCAAAATTAGAAGCCATTAATGTAAGATAGTCACCAAGAAATCAAATGGGGAATTCAGAAGAAACTTCTTTACCCAGAGAGTGGTGAGAAAGTGAAACTTACTACCACAGGGAGTGGTTGAGGCAAATACTATAGATGCATTTAAGGGGAGGCTAGATAAGCATATGAGGGAGAAGGGAATAGAGGGTTATGCTGATAGAGTTAGAAAGGGAAAGAAGGGACCAGGCTGAGTGGAGCATAAACGCTGGCATGGACTGGTTGGGTCAAATGGCCTGTTTCTGTGCTATACATTGTGTAATTCGATGTAAAGACTGAACAAGAAATTCCCTTTGACACCAATTAAGATACTGCTTCATAAAGGTCGCAACACTAATCCTAAAGCGGTACTCAGAGTTGGTAAAGAATTCATCCTGGTGAGAAAGAAACCACTATAATTAGGGAAGTTTATTGAGTTATTTCATGTGGAAATTCTTATCAGCAGAACACAGATTTCCACATAGGAACTTCTTGTTTACTGTAGGAAACTGCTAAATCTAGGAGGAGACATTTTAAAGTAGCTTGGACACTTTGCAAGGAGACTGGTGGTGGGAAAAGCTGCATTGTAGCTGTCTATTAGCAACAGAAAGTAAAGAGTGGAACCCGCTGTCAGTAATTTATTCATGTCAATGCTGTGCAGAAGTGGGTTTGGACAAAATCAAAGTCAAATAATTCCTTTTCGCAAAATCACTCTGTCTGTCTTTATTCCTGTTCAGATCACAGCAGGATATAATCACACTGATCATCCATATCCCAGCCAGGATCTTACTAAATGAATGATAGCATTACCCCCACGAGTAAGCTAGATATGTATGCAATTATATGACATGCTCTAAAATACTACATTCCTCCTTTTCTTTGCAAGTTAAATGTTTAACAATGATAAATTTGCCAAACACATGGACTTTGCTAAAACTTCGTAGGTAACTATTAACTTTTGAGGTCATTCAGAAAATAGCATACATTCATGAATCGGATATCCAATCTAGTGCAACAAAATTATCATCTGTAATGTTTTTACACAAAGCAATCAAAGATGGACTAGTGTATAACTGCTATATAGATGAAGAAAGTGATGGACTTGATCCCTGGCCTTTACTGACTTGGGTGATTACAGGTGGGGTGGCAGTGGCGTTATTACAGCTGATCTCAATGTTCCTTGGCTAGAAAAAAGGCATTGGGCTAGAATTTCCATAAAACCTGCCACCGCTGGATTGCCGCCCAAAAGATCGCTAATATTTGTAAATTAATGCTGGCAAAAAATTGCACTAAAAAAGGAAAAAAATACTGCCGGGCGGAAAAATGGATCTTGCATGCAGCTTCTCGGTGGTTAAACACGATCCTGGACAAATTGGGCAGTTCTTAATCAAAATGGGCGGTACTTGCTCAAATTTAGACTGCGGTTGGGCCTAGGGAGGGGGAAACACACACGCAATTTTTTCCAAGAAACAAACAATAAAAAAAAAGGAAACATTCTCAAGACCCTTTTTAACTTAATCACTGTAAAAGAATTTTAAAAGAACTATTAAAAAAAAAAACACTAACTTACCTTTCTTTGCAGGGCTACTTACCTATCACCCAGCTGCTTTTTGTGGGTGTTTTTTTCAATCTTACTTACAGGTCACCGCTGAGCCCAAACTTGGGCAGTAGTGTTTTTTTTCAGTGGTGCACGCCGGCGGTTCGCTCCCCAGCGATATTTCAAAACCACCGGCAGAACTCAAATAGAGTGGAAATTTTCGCCGGGTGTTTTTCCGCCGAAAACGAGCAGTACCGCTGAGAAAACCGGCGGAAATGGAGTGGAAATTCTAGCCCACAGAGAAAGATTAGAGTTCCCTGGTTTGAGGTTATACAGTGAATCTTGTACATGTATAGATGGCTGGTGAAAGCAGGGTTGGACTCTATTGTGAAGACCAGCATATTATATCCTTACTCATGGCCCAGGTTTCAATCTGTAGAATGGTCACTTGGGTGAGGTATGCAAATGACACCACGATCTGTGAACTATACCTCCCTGTGATTTGCTGGAATCAGAAGAGAATTGGGGCTTGAGAGGGAAATATAAGCACACAGATGCATTTTTGCTATCCGAGAGTAGTATAGCTCTCTGGCAAAAAGTTCTCCTTGCCATTAATAGTGCTCTGACATGAGATACATTTCCCCTAAACATTGCACTTTACTTTGGCATTTGGATAATTTATAATGTATCAAAAAGCTAAATAGGATAATTACCCTTTTTTCCCCCCAAAGGAGCAGCGTTTGCGTTATCTGAAACAACAAGAGAGACGCCAACAGCAGTCCATTTCAGAAAGTGACAAATTACAAAAACTAAAAGAACGTATGGAGAGCCAGGAGGCAAAGCTGAAGAAGATACGAGCTATGCGAGGACAGGTGGACTACAGTAAAATTATCAATGGCAATCTTTGTGAGTATTCTTAATTTCAAATAAAGTTTACTTTTCAAGGATTAATCAATTAAGATATTAGTAAAAATGATGAATTCATAGTATTTCAGGACATTGACAATAACCTAGAATATACAACACAGGAAGGGACTGATCAAGTCTGTGCCAGCTCTCGAAGAGCTCGCCACCTGGTCCCTTTCTCTACCTTTTTTAAAATTTTTTCATTTTCAAAATATTTATCCACTTTTTCCTTTTAAAATGAATTGTGAATTCTGCTTCCACATTGTTTCTGTTTCCTAACAACTTTATGCATTTTATTTTTTTTAAAACCTCTAAACTTCTCCCTTCATTCTACAGGTGATGAACTTAAATTTATGTTCTCTAGTCACTAACTCACCAACCCATAGACATCGGTTTTCCCTATTTACCTATCCAAACCCATTGTTTTCAAATATCTGTGTCAGATCTCTTTTGTGGTGAACAGAGACCCAATTTCTCTAGTTTAGCCATAAAACTGTTGTATGCTATCATTTTAATAAATCTCGTCTATCTTCTCCACAACCTTGACATCCTTTCCTAAAGGAGGGCTTCCAACACTGGACATGATATTCTCAATGTAGTCCAATCAGTGCTTTGTATGGCTTTAGCGTTATTGCAGCTTTTTTACTCTCTTACCCCTTTTATAAAATCTAAATCCCATGTTTTTTCTTTACAGCTTTATCAAATTGTCCTCCTACTTCTAAAGGTTTGTGTATTTGAACCCTTAAGTCTCTTTACTCCTCTCCTTGTTAAAGCTTTACCATTCAATGTATATGTCTTCTCCTTTCTGCCAAAAAGTATGGCCTTGTATATAGAAACATAGAAACATAGAAAATTACAGCGCAGAAGGAGGTCATTTCGGCCCATCTTGTCCACGCCGGCCGACAAAGAGCCGCACGACCCTTGGTCAGCAGCCCTGAAGGTTACATATAAACCAATGAACAATGACGGAAAGGCAAAGAGCACCCAGCCCAACCAGTTTGCCTCACACAACTGCAACACCCCTTATACTAAAACATTCCACACTCCACCCCAACCGGAGCCATGTGATCTCCTGGGAGAGGCAAAAACCAGATTAAAAACCCAGGTCAATTTAGGGAGAAAAAATCTGGGAAAATTCCTCTCCGACCCATCCAGGCGATCGAAACTAGTCCAGGAGATCACCCTGGCTGTATTCGATTCCCTGCAGGACTTACCATTAATACTGCGTTGACCAACAAAAGGTCATCCAGTCGAATCCCAATTACCAGCCCTAGGTCCGTAACCCTGCAGGTTACTGCACTTTAAGTGCCCATCCAACCACCTCTTAAAAGTGGTGACAGTTTCTGCATCCACCACTCTTGCAGGCAGCGAGTTCCAGATCCTCACAACGCTCTGCGTAAAAATTTTTTAAAAAAAACCCCCACCCCCCAAATCCCCTCTAAACCTTCCACTACCCATCTTAAAACTATGCCCCCTCATAATAGACCACTCCACCAATTGAAATAGGCCCTTACTATCCACCATGTCCAGGCCCCTCTATTTTGTACACCTCAATGAGGTCACCGCTCAACCTCCTCTGTTCCAGTGAGAACAAACCCAGCCTATTCAATCTGTCCTCATAACTAAGATTCTCCATTCCAGGCAGCATCCTATTAAATCTCCTCTGCCCCCTCTCTAGTGCAATCATGTCCTTCCTATAATACGCTGACCAGAACTGCACGCAGTACTCCAGCTGTGGCCTAACCAAAGTATTATACAATTTAAGCATAATCTCCCTGCTCTTATATTCTATGCCTCGGCCAATAAAGGCGAGCATTCCGTATGCCTTCTTAACCACCTTCTCCACCTGACCTACTTTCAGGGATCTGTGGACAAGCACTCCAAGGCCCCTTTGTTCATCTACACTATTAAGTGGCTTACCGCTTAATGTGTAAACCCTTTCTTTATTAGCCCTCCCAAAGTGCATCATTTCACACTTCTCTGAATTAAATTCCATTTGCCACTGCTCTGCCCACCTGACCAGTAGATTGATATCCTCCTGCAGCCCATGATTTTCTTCATTATCAACCACACAGCCAATTTTAGTGTTGTCTGCAAACTTCTTAATCATACTCCCTATATTCAAATCTAAATCGTTGACATATACCACAAAAAGCAAGGAACCCAGTATTGAGCCCTGCGGTACCCCACTGGAAACATTCTTCCAGTCACAAAAACATCCATCAACCATTACCCTTTGCTTCCTACCTCCAAGCGAATTTTGGATCCAACTTGCCACTTTTCCCTGGATCCCATGGGCTTTAACCTTCTTGACCAGTCTACCATGTGGGACCTTATCAAAAGCTTTGCTAAAGTCCATATACACTACATCGTATGCACTACCCTCATCGACCCTCCTGGTTACCTTCTCAAAAAATTCAGTTAGGTTAGGTCAGGCTGAGGAAAAATTCATCTCAGCATTAAATTTCATCCAACAGCTCTGTCTAATCTAACCTATCTATGTCCTCCTGTAGTTGCTTGAAAATCCATATACAGGTTGAACCCCTCTTATCTGGGATTTCCTTATCCGGCACCACCTCTCGTCCGGCTCCATTCGGTGGCTGCCAGGTGGCGCATGCGCAGAGCGCAGCCAGTCAAAATCCTCCTTCCCTGGTCTCCGAACATAACTTTTAAAAAATACAATTCGTGCAGGGTACTCACCAATATAATCTTTCTCCTTGATGTTGGAGTTATCGGCTGCCTCCGCCTCGTCGCCCTGCTGGAACCCTGGTGAAATGCACAGACACATGGCAGAAGCATTTTAATGCTGATAAGTGTGAAGTGAAACACTTGGGGAGAAACAACCTAGAGAGAAAGTATAATCTAAATGTTACTATTTTGAGGGGGTGCAAGAATAGAGGGACCCTGAGGGTGCATATTCACAAATCTTTGAAGGTGGCAGGGCAAGTTGATGAGATGATTAAGAAACCACATGGGATACTTGGCTTTGCTAAACCTTTACAAATCTCTGGTTCGGTCTCGGCTGGAGTATTGTGTACAATTCTGGGCACCACACTTTAAGAAGGATGTCAAAGCCTTGGAGAGGGTACAGAGGAGATTTACCAGGATGATCACGTGGATGAATGACATAAGTTATGTGGAGAGATTGGAGAAGCAGAGATTGATCTCCAAACATAGAGACCTAATAGAGGTACAGGGTATTCATAAGTTATGAGTGGTTTTGATCGAGCAAGTAGGGAGAAATAGTTTCCTCCAGCAGATGGGTTGATAACCAGAGGTGATAGATTTTTTAAAATTGGCAAAACAACTAGATGGAAATTTATTCAGAGTTAAGATCATCTGGAACGCACTGCCTGAAAGGGTGGTGGAATCAGATTCCATCGGAACTTTCAAAAGACAATTGAACATGTACTTGAAGAGAACCAATTTGCAGGGTTGTGTGGGACTAAATTGGACAGTTCTTTCAAAGAGCAAACACAGGCCGAATGGCCTCCTTCTGTGCTGTAAGAATCTATGGGCCCAAGTTTCGGGTCGTGCCCCGACCTGGACGCCCGTTTATCACGCCACAAAGTGCGCCTAAAAAAAACTTACAGATTCTCCGGCTCCCTGCTGGTCCTCTGGAGCCGGGCGCGGCGCAGCACGAGCTGTGGGGGGCGGAGCTTGGTCCCTGCGCTGAAAACAGTGCCGGGACCTCTGCACATGCGTGCTACAGTGGGTGCGCATGTGCAGTAGCTCCGGGCGCCCAAAACTGTGTGGGAGGGGTCCGAAGCACGCAGCCCCTAGCCCTGGCCGAATGGCCTCACTGGGGCTGCATGCATAAGGCTGCCTCCCACGCCCAGCTCCTGCTTCCTCCCGACCCGACTCCCGCTTCTCCGGCCCCCCGGACCCGGCCCTCCGGACTGGACCCGACCCGCGCTCCCACCCCCACCCAACCTGACCGACCCGACCCGAACCGAACTGACCTCCCACCCATCCGGACCCAACCTGACCTCCCAACCCCCGCCCCCGACAAGAACCGACCCGACCTCCTTCGCCTCCCCCCGCTTCTCCTCTTGGGCCCGGCCCGTTCAGTTCCCCCCCCCCCCCCCTTCCCCATTACTCCCCCCTTCCTCCTTCTTCTCCCCCCCCTTCCTCCTTCTTCTCCCCCCCCTTCCTCCTTCTTCTCCCCCCCCTTCCTCCTTCTTCTCCCCCCCCTTCCTCCTTCTTCTCCCCCCCCTTCCTCCTTCTTCTCCCCCCCCTTCCTCCTTCTTCTCCCCCCCCTTCCTCCTTCTTCTCCCCCCCTTCCTCCTTCTTCTCCCCCCCTTCCTCCTTCTTCTCCCCCCCTTCCTCCTTCTTCTCCCCCCCCTTCCTCTTCTTCTCCCCCCCCCTTCCTCCTTCTTCTCCCCCCTTCCTCCTTCTTCTCCCCCCCCCTTCCTCCTTCTTCTCCCCCCCCCTTCCTCCTTCTTCTCCCCCCCCCCCTTCCTCCTTCTTCTCCCCCCCCCCCCTTCCTCCTTCTTCTCCCCCCCCCCCTTCCTCCTTCTTCTCCCCCCCCCCCTTCCTCCTTCTCCCCCCCCCCTTCCTCCTTCTCCCCCCCCCCCTTCCTCCTTCTCCCCCCCCCCCTTCCTCCTTCTCCCCCCCCCCCCTTCCTCCTTCTTCTCCCCCCCCTTCCTCCTTCTTCTCCCCCCCCTTCCTCCTTCTTCTCCCCCCCTTCCTCCTTCTTCTCCCCCCCTTCCTCCTTCTTCTCCCCCCCTTCCTCCTTCTACTCCCCCCCTTCCTCCTTCTTCTCCCCCCTTCCCTCCTTCTTCTCCCCCCCTTCCTCCTTCTTCTCCCCCCTTCCTCCTCTCTCCTTCTTCCCCCTTCCTCCTTCTTCTCCCCCCCTTCCTCCTTCTTCTCCCCCCCTTCCTCCTTCTTTCTCCCCCCCCCTTCCTCCTTCTTCTCCCCCCTTCCTCCTTCTTCTCCCCCCCTTCCTCCTTCTTCTCCCCCCCTTTCCTCCTTCTCCCCTCCTTCCTCCTTCTTCTCCCCCCCCTTCCTCCTTCTCCCCCCCTTCCTCCTTCTTCTCCCCCCTTCCTCCTTCTTCTCCCCCCCTTCCTCCTTCTTCTCCCCCCCTTCCTCCTTCTTCTCCCCCCCCTTCCTCCTTCTTCTCCCCCCCTTCCTCCTTCTTCTCCCCCCCTTCCTCCTTCTTCTCCCCCCTTCCTCCTTCTTCTCCCCCCCTTCCTCCTTCTTCTCCCCCCCTTCCTCCTTCTTCTCCCCCCCCTTCCTCCTTCTTCTCCCCCCCTTCCTCCTTCTTCTCCCCCCCTTCCTCCTTCTTCTCCCCCCCTTCCTCCTTCTTCTCCCCCCTTCCTCCTTCTTCTCTCCCCCCTTCCTCCTTCTTCTCTCCCCCCCTTCCTCCTCTTCTCTCCCCCCTTCCTCCTTCTTCTCTCCCCCTTCCTCCTTCTTCTCTCCCCCCTTCCTCCTTCTTCCCCCCCCTTCCTCCTTCTTCTCCCCCCCCTTCCTCCTTCTTCTCCCCCCCTGCCTCCTTCTTCTCCCCCCTTCCTCCTTCTTCTCCCCCCCTTCCTCCTTCTTCTCCCCCCCTTCCCCTTCTCTCTCCCCCCCTTCCTCCTTCTTCTCTCCCCCCTTCCTCCTTCTTCTCTCCCCCCCTTCCTCCTTCTTCTCTCCCCCCTTCCTCTTCTTCTCTCCCCCCTTCCTCCTTCTTCTCTCCCCCTTCCTCCTTCTTCTCTCCCCCCTTCCTCCTTCTTCTCTCCCCCTTCCTCCTTCTTCTCTCCCCCTTCCTCCTTCTTCTCTCCCCCCTTCCTCCTTCTTCTCTCCCCCCTTCCTCCTTCTTCTCCCCCCCCTTCCTCCTTCTTCTCCCCCGCCCTTCCTCCTTCTTCTCCCCCCCCTTCCTCCTTCTTCTCCCCCCCCTTCCTCCTTCTTCTCCCCCCCTTCCTCCTTCTTCTCCCCCCCCTTCCTCCTTCTTCTCCCCCCCCCTTCCTCCTTCTTCTCCCCCCCCCTTCCTCCTTCTTCTCCCCCCCCTCCTCCTTCTTCTCCCCCCCCTTCCTCCTTCTTCTCCCCCCCTTCCTCCTTCTTCTCCCCCCCTTCCTCCTTCTTCTCCCCCCCTTCCTCCTTCTTCTCCCCCCCTTCCTCCTTCTTCTCCCCCCCTTCCTCCTTCTTCTCCCCCCCCTTCCTCCTTCTTTCTCCCCCCCCTTCCTCCTTCTTTCTCCCCCCCCTTCCTCCTTCTTTCTCCTCCCCCCTTCCTCCTTCTTTCTCCTCCCCCCCCTTCCTCCTTCTTTCTCCTCCCCCCCTTCCTCCTTCTTCTCCTCCCCCCCTTCCTCCTTCTTTCTCCTCCCCCCCTCCTCCTTCTTTCTCCTCCCCCCCTTCCTCCTTCTTTCTCCTCCCCCCCTTCCTCCTTCTTTCTCCTCCCCCCTTCCTCCTTCTTTCTCCTCCCCCCCTTCCTCCTTCTTTCTCCTCCCCCCCTTCCTCCTTCTTTCTCCTCCCCCCTTCCTCCTTCTTTCTCCTCCCCCCCTTCCTCCTTCTTTCTCCTCCCCCCTTCCTCCTTCTTTCTCCTCCCCCCCTTTCCTCCTTCTTTCTCCTCCCCCCCTTCCTCCTTCTTTCTCCTCCCCCCCTTCCTCCTTCTTTCTCCTCCCCCCCTTCCTCCTTCTTTCTCCTCCCCCCCTTCCTCCTTCTTTCTCCTCCCCCCCTTCCTCCTTCTTTCTCCTCCCCCCCTTCCTCCTTCTTTCTCCTCCCCCCCTTCCTCCTTCTTTCTCCTCCCCCCCTTCCTCCTTCTTTCTCCTCCCCCCCTTCCTCCTTCTTTCTCCTCCCCCCCTTCCTCCTTCTTTCTCCTCCCCCCCTTCCTCCTTCTTTCTCCTCCCCCCCTTCCTCCTTCTTTCTCCTCCCCCCTTCCTCCTTCTTTCTCCTCCCCCCCTTCCTCCTTCTTTCTCCTCCCCCCCTTCCTCCTTCTTTCTCCTCCCCCCCTTCCTCCTTCTTTCTCCTCCCCCCCCTTCCTCCTTCTTTCTCCTCCCCCCTTCCTCCTTCTTTCTCCTCCCCCCCTTCCTCCTTCTTTCTCCCCCCCCCCCTTCCTCCTTCTTTCTCCTCCCCCCCTTCCTCCTTCTTTCTCCTCCCCCCCTTCCTCCTTCTTTCTCCTCCCCCCTTCCTCCTTCTTTCTCCTCCCCCCCTTCCTCCTTCTTTCTCCTCCCCCCCTTCCTCCTTCTTTCTCCTCCCCCCCTTCCTCCTTCTTTCTCCTCCCCCCCTTCCTCCTTCTTTCTCCTCCCCCCCTTCCTCCTTCTTTCTCCTCCCCCCCTTCCTCGTCCTCGCTGTGAGAGATAGAGACACTGACAGACACACGGGTGGCGGGGGGGCATCCCAGCACACTGTTGGAGGGCTCCCGGTGCTGCAGTCAGTAAGTAGAAAATGTTTTATTTATTGATTTAAAAAAAAAAAATTCTTTCTTATTAATTTTTTTTTGATTGATTTATTGGTTGATTTATTGATGTTTTTATCATTTATTATTGATGATGGCTATTTATTTGTAAAACTGAAGTGTTTAATGTTTGTAAACTTCCCTTTAAACCGCGCCCCCCATTCCCTACGCCTGATTTTCTAAAGTGTAGACAAGGTTTTTTCGAGCATACAAAAATCTTCACTTTCACCATTCAAAGTTAGTTTGGAGTAGGTTTTCACTGCCGAAACTTTGAAAACAGGCGTAAGTGGCCGGACACGCCCCCCTTTGGGAAAAAAAAATTCTGTTCCAAAGTGAAACTGTTCTAACTGACTAGAACTGGAGCAAACTAAATGCTGAGAATTTGAATTTCTAAGATAATCCGTTCTACATCAGTTGCTCCAAAAAATCAGGAGCAACTGAGGCCGAAACTTGGGCCCTATGGCCCCAAGTTTCCACACGCGGCAAAACAGGTGCCCCTCCGAGCTGGGCGCCCGTTTTTCGCGCTGAAAACGGCACCTGAAAAAAAAACGTGCTATTCTCGAGCGCTTTGCAGCTCGATGTCTGCTTGGCGCGGCGCACAGGGGGCGGAGCCTACCGCTCATGCCGAATTTGTAAGTAGGAGGGGGCGTGTAGAATTTAAATGAGTTTTTTTCGTGCCGGCAACCCTGCGCGTGCGCGTTGGAGCGTTCGCGCATGCGCAGTCTGAAGTAAACATTGGCACTCTGCCATTTTAAAAAGTGCTGCAGAAAAAGTAAAAATTTGTTTATTGAACCCTTGCAAAGGCTTGCATTTTAATTTTCTTGATATTTCTGTGTGTGAGGGTGAGGGAGTGCATTCTGTAATTAAAGATAGACTGTGATAAATGGGACACATGCACTTGTTTGAGACTATTCAAATTCTTTGTAGCTGTTCAATTTTAAAATTTTTTTAATAAAACCACATTGCCCTTCCATGATCAGCACTGAGGCTTCTTGCAGCTTTCTCCCCCTGCCGTCCGTCGGTCCCGACGGCAAACGGCTGCCTCAAGTACTGAGGCTTCCTGCAGCTTTCTCCCTCCCTTCCCCCCTCCTCCCTCCTGCCGTTGGTCGGGCCCGACGGCAAACCGCTGCCTGAAAGGCCTGCCTGAAGCACTTTCACACAGGTAGGAACATGGTTTATTTAATCTTTTCTTTGCTTATAAATTTTTATTCAGGTTGGATTTATTTGTATAATATTTGTATAAGTATAACTAAGGATTTATTGTAGAATTTAATGACTTCCCTTACCCCCACCTCGTTCCCGACGCCTAATTTGTAACCTGCGCCTGATTTTTTAATGTGTAGGACAAGGTTTTTTCAAGCCTACAAAAATCTTCACTTACTCCAAACTAACTTAGAATGGAGCATGTTTTCACTGTGGAAACTTTCAAATCAGGCGTCAGTGGCCGGACACGCCCCCTTTTGAAAAATAAATTCTGTTCAAAAGTGAAACTGTTCTACCTGACTAGAACTGCAGAAAACTTAAATGTGGAGAATTCAGATTTCTAAGATACTCCGTTCTCCACCAGTTGCTCCTAAAAATCAGGAGCAAATCATGTGGAAACTTGGGGCCTATGATTCTAAGTCATCCGGCACAACTTCTATATGCAAGGCTGTTTGAAAGATTGTGGCCAGAGCATCCGCTGTTTCCTCTCTGACTTTCCTCAAAACTCTTTAATGAATGCTGTTGGGGACTGGTGCTCTTTCCACTTTTTAAATTTGCAGCAACCTTTTTCAATATTCAGTCCTTATCTAGTTATCCTATCTAATTGCTCTACCACCTCCTCCTCCTTGTGACCTTTCATTCCCACTCCCTCAAACTTTTATAAAAGTTAAAGCAAAATTCTTATTGGTATCTCCATTATTCCTTCATTCTCAATTTATTTTTCATCTCTAATAATCTGTGCCCTTTTTAAATCTTTTGTGTTTATAAGAACATAAGAAATAGGAGCAGGAGTAGGGCATACGGCCCCTCGTGCCTGCTCTGCCATTTAATACGATCAAGGCTGATCCGATCATGGACTCAGCTCCACTTCCCTGCCTGTTTTCCATAACCCCTTATTCCCTTATCGTTTAAGAAACTGTCTAATTCTGTCTTAAATTTATTCAATGACCCAGTTTCCACAGCTCTCTGAGGCAGCGAATTCCACAGATTTACAACCCTCAGAAGAAATTTCTCCTCATCTCAATTTTAAATGGGCGGCCCCTTATTCTAAGATTATGCCCTCTAGTTCTAGTCTCCCCCATCAGTGGAAACATCCGCTCTGCATCCACCTTGTCAAGCCCCCTCATCATCTTATACGTTTCGATAAGATCACCTCTCATTCTTCTGAATTCCAATGAGCAGAGACTCAACCTCTGCTCATAAGTCAACCCCCTCATCTCTGGATGAACCTTCTCTGAACTGCCTCCAAAGCAAGTATATCCTTTTGTAAATCTGGAAACCAAAACTGCATGCAGTATTCCAGGTGTGGCCTCACCAATACACTGTACAACTGTAGAAAGACTTCCCTGCTTTTATACTCCATTCCCTTTGCAATAAAGGCCAAGATACCATTGGCCTTCCTGATCACTTGCTGTACCTGCATACTAGCCTTTTGTGTTTCATGCACAAGTACCCCCAGGTCCCACTGTACTGCAGCACTCTGCAATCTTTCTCCATTTAAACAATAACTTGCTCTTTGATTTTTTTTTTGCCAAAGTGCATGACCTCACACTTTCCAACATTATACTCCATCTGCCAAATTTTTGCCCACTCACTTAGCCTGTCTATGTCCTTTTGCAGATTTTTGTGTGTCCTCCTCACACATTGCTTTTCCTCCCATTTTTGTATCGTCAGCAAACTTGGCTACGTTACACTCAGTCCCTTCTTCCAAGTCATTAATATAGATTGTAAATAGTTGGGGTCCCAGCACTGATCCCTGCGGCACTCCACTAGTTACTAGTTGCCAACCAGAGAATGAACCATTTATCCCTACTCTCTCTTTTCTGTTCGTTGGCCAATCCTCTGTCCCTGCTAATATATTACCCCCAACCCCATGAATTTTTATCTTGTGCAGTAACCTTTTATGTGGCACCTTGTCAAATGCCTTCTAGAAGTTCAAATACACGCCCATTTAAAACTGATGAGGAGAAATTTCTTCTGAGGGTTGTAAATCTGTGGAATTCACTGCCTCAGAGCTGTGGAAGCTGGGACATTGAATAAATTTAAGACAGAGATAGACAGTTTCTTAAACAATAAGGGGTTATGCGGAGCGGGCGGGGATGTGGAGCTGAGTCCATGATCAGATCAGCTATGATCTTATTCAATGGCGGAGCAGGCTCGAGGGGCCGAATGGCCTACTGCTCCTATTATGTTTTTATCTTCCCAACCACAGATGTTAGGCTAACTGGTCTATAGACCCTTTACTCTTTCCCTTTATGTTCCCTGCCAGTCTGTCTTCTTGCCTCTTCTTAGCCTTTCAAATGTTTTTGATCCCCTGTAGTTTCTGTACTATGCTTCCTGTTTCTCATATTAACAGTATTTTTTGTTATATCTCTCATTTTCATTTTAATTTCTCTACTTGCTCAAGGAGCTCCAGCTTTTGCTGCATCTCTTTACTTCTAGGACTGTATCTAGTTAGTACCCTATATTTAGCTCTTTTGAAAGTTTCCATTTGTTCATCCAGTATCTTATCTGCAAAGTTTGGTTTCCAATTTTATTTAATCTTACTGAAATATCCTTTTGCCTCGTCAGAAAGCTTTCATTTTGACTTCCCTCTGCTTTTCAGTTTTTCTGTTAAACCTAACTGTTATGGTTACTGTTTTGTAGATGTTCCCCATCAACTAGATCCAGGCTCATCTCCCACCTTGTTGGCTAAAAACATACTAATCTAGAAAGCAACAGCAATCCCACCCCTTCTTTGCCGCCTTTTACGTCTGTCTCTATCTTTGAATAATTGAAATCACTTATTTCCCTATTAGAAAAAACAGAAAATGCTGGAAATACTCAGCAGGTCAGGCAGTATCTGTGGGAAGAAAAACTGAGTTCACATTAACTCTGTTTCTCTCTCTCTCCACAGATGCTGCCTGACCTGTGTATTTCCAGAATTTTGTGTTTTTATTTCAGATTTCCAGCAACCACAATATTTCGCTTTTGTAATCGTATTGCCCTGTTGGTTCTGCATTTCTTTTCTAATTACATATGTTTTTCTCTATTTCCTTTCCAATTTTCAAAAGAGGAGTTTCGTATTCCATAACTCTTTTTTTCTTACCAAATAGATTTTGAATTTTCACCATTGCATTCTAGAGCTGTAATCGAATCTTTGATTAATGCTGCCACCTGTTCTCTCTCTTTCCTATTCTATTCTTCCTGAATATTTGTAATTAGGAATGTTTAGCTTAATCTCCTGCCCTAGATGAAGGCACATCTCTATTGATATAATTGCATATCTTCTATCATAATAATCTGTGCCTCTAGTTCACCAATTTTATTCAAAATACTTTGTACATGTACATATAAATAATGCAAAACTGTCTGTCTCTTTGGAACTTTTACTCATTTTTCAGGCTCCTCCTTTGGACTTGCTGTTATTTTCCTATTATTCTCTCATCCTTGTTGGACCTCTTTCCCTTTGCGTTGCTCTCTGCTTTGTCTTGTTTGTTCTTCCCATTCACTCTCGATTAATATAAACTCTCCCTTGCATCATTAATTAATATCCAATGAGGAAATTGATCCTAGCCTTGTTATAGAACTGGCCTCAATGTCCCATGAATCTCAAACCGTCCCTCCTATACCATCTTTTTAGCTATGCATTTATCTCTCTTGTCTTAGTATTCCTATACTGACTAGCCCATGGCATCTGGAGGAATCTTGACTTTATTACTCTTAAAGTCCTGCTCTTAAAATCCTGTTCTTTAATCTATCTCTTAATTCGTGAAATTCCTTTCAGAGCTTTAATGAACCACAGCTTCTCACCGTTCCCCTTCCCCCCCCCTCAAACATTTTTATACTGACACTCTGGTATCCTTTACCCTTGCGTGTGGGAGGCAACACACCATTTAGGACTCTCAGCTGTGGGCAAAAAAAAACACCCACCTATTCCACTGGTTTATGGAATTCCATATTACGACTGTGGCTCTGCATTCCATACCACTTTGCAACCAATTGGTCCAAGATGTCATTGCATTGCCTGTGTTGCACTCCTCTGAGTTGCTGTCTTTGTCGTAGTTTTTCAGCACTGGTCAATTCAACACTCTCTATCCCTGGACTGCTCGTGTTGTCTTTTTTTGTCTTAATGGATGGTCACCTTGTGACTTCCTCTGCTTGTAAGGTGACAACTTCCTCAAATGTGTGTTTGAGAAATCTTTCAGACTCTCGTATGTGATACGGTGCCCTCAGCGTCTCAAGCTCAGAAACTTTAAGGGCAAGCAGTTGGAGACCCTTCCAGCATGTGGTCATCCCAGGCACTCATCGCATCCACTACCTCATGCAACCTTTGGCTACTATACATTCTGGGTTTTAGCTATTTTCCCACACACTAAAATATACTGTTTTCACTTAAAAGTTTAGTAAAATCAAGCACAATCTGTAGTCAATCAATCACAAGCACAGTAGTGATTTAACCCTTCAAATATGATATTAGACCAACCTAGTGGTTATGTTACTGGGTGTGTAATCCAGAGGCTTGGACGAATGAATCGGAGACGTGAGTTCAAATCCCGTCATGCCAGCTGGGGCAGTTAAATTCAGTTAATTAAAAAGTATCCGTAATGGTGACCATGAAACTATCGGACTGTTGTTAAAAACCCATCTGGTTTACTAATGTCTTTTAGGGAAGGAAATCTGCCGTCCTTACTTGGTCTGGCCGATCTGTCACTCCAGGCCTGCAGCAATGTGGTTGACTCTTAACTATCCTCTGAAAGCGGCCTAACCACTCAGTTGTGTCAAACCGCTATGAGAAACAATAATTTAAAAACTGGACGGACCACCCGGCATCGATCTGGGCACTGGCTTCGGACACGACAACGGTACACCCAGCCCACCTGGGAGCACCATTGGAGCAGGCCGGGGAATGGAAGGAGCAGCGTAGCGGCCTAGCCCAGCAGTCTGCGTGGCCCCCGGCCTGCGAGCACCATCGGAGTAGAAGGAGCAGCGTGGCAGCACACCACTCCAGGAAGCAGCACATACTGGAGCAGGAGAACAACAGCAGTGAAAAGGGACGTCACCAAGGTGCAGGTCGGTGATTGGAGCGGGAGCAGATACAGCAGGAGTGGTGAGGCCGGGGCGAAGGAGCGGCAAGAGATTGTAGAGGGACGTGATCGTGGCCCAGGAGAGGCATGAGTTTGGGGCCCAGAAGAGGCGAGGGCCCAGAGGCAGCACGGGCCATCCCACACTGGGCGGGGGGGGGGGGGAGGGATTCAAATTCCTGGGACATTGGAACCAGTTCTGGGGGAGGTGGGACTCGTACAAACTGGACAGTCTGCACCTGGGCAGAACCGGAACCGATGTCCTAGGCGGAGTGTTTGCTAGTGCTGTTGGGGAGGGTTTAAACTAATATGGCAGGGGGATGGGAATCTACACGGGGAGGCAGAGGGAAGTAAAAAGGGGCAGAAGCAAAAGGTAGGAAAGAGAAAAGCAAGAGTGGAGGGCAGAGAAATCAAAAAGGGCCACATTACAACATAATTCTAAAAGGGCAAAGAGTGTTTATTTAAAAAAAAACAAGCCTGAAGGCTGAGAGTCTCAATGCGAGGAGCATTCGTAATAAGATGGATCAATTAACTGCGCAGATAGCTGTTAACGGATATGATGTAATTAGGAATACGGAGACATGGCTCCAGGGTAACCAAGACTGGGAACTCAACATCCAGGGATATTCAGTATTCAGGAAGGATAGGCAGGAAGGAAAAAGAGGTGGGATAGCGTTACTGGTTAAAGAGGAGATTAACGCAATAGTAAGGAAGGACATTAGCTTGGATGATGTGAAATCTATATGGGTAGAGCTGCGAAACACCAAAGGACAGAAAACATTAGTGGGAGTTGTGTACAGACCACAAACAGTAGTAGGGAGGTTGGGGATGGCATCAGACAGGAAATTAGGGATGCATGCAATAAGGATACCGCAGTTATCATGGATGACTTTAATCTACATATAGATTGGGCTAACCAAACTGGTGGCAGTACTGTGGAGGAGGATTTCCTGGAGTGTATGAGGGATGGTTTTCTGGACCAATATGTCAAGGAACCAAATGGAGAACAGGCCATCCTAGACTGGGTGTTGTGTAATGAGAGAGGATTAATTAGCAATCTGGTCGTGCGAGGCCCCTTGGGGAAGAGTGACCATAATATGGTCTTCATTTAAGATGGAGAGTTGACACAGTTAATTCCAAGACTAGGGTCCTGAACTTAAAAAAAAAAAAAGGTAACTTCGATGGTATGAGATGTGAATTGGCTAAGGTAGACTGGCGAATGATTCTTAAGGAGCTGACGGTGGATAGGCAATGACAGACATTTAAAGATCACATGGATGAACTACAACAATTGTACATCCCTGTCTGGCATAAAAATAAAAAGGCTAAGGTGGCTTAACACTATCCCTCACAAGGGAAATTAGGGATAGTGTTAAATCCAAGGAAGAGGTATATAATTTGTCCAGAAAAAGCAGCAAACCTGAGGACTCGGAGAAATTTAGAATCCAGCATAGGAGGACTAAGGGTTTAATTAGGAGGGCGAAAATAGAGTATGAGAGTAAGCTTGCAGGGAACATAAAAACTGACTGCAAATGCTTCTATAGATATGTGAAGACAAAGATTAGTGAAGACTAATGTAGGTCACTTGTCAGAATCAGGTAAATTCATAATGGGGAACAAGGAAATGGCAGACCAATTGATCAAATACTTTGGTTCTGTCTTCACTAAGGAAGACACGAATAACCTCCCGAAAATAATAGGGGACCAAGGGTCTAGCGAGAAGGAGGAACTGAAGGAAATCCTTATTGGTCAGGAAATTGTGTTAGGGAAATTGATGGGATTGAAGGCCGTTAAATCCCCAGGGCTGATAGTCTGCATCCCAGAGTACTTAAGGAAGTGGCCCTAGAAATAGTGGATGCATTGTTGGTCATTTTCCAACATTCTATAGACTCTGGATCAGTTCCTATGGATTGGAGGGTAGTTAATGTAACCCCACTTTTTAAAAAAGGAGGGAGAGAAAACAGGGAATTCTATGACATCGGTCGTGGGGAAAATGTTGGAATCAATTATTAAAGATGTAATCGCATTTGGAAAGCAGTGACAAGATCAGATCAAGTCAACATGGATTTATGAAAGGGAAATCATACTTGACAATTCTTCTAGAATTTTTTGAGGATGTAACTAGTAGAGTGGACAAGGGAGAACCAATGGATGTGGTATATTTGGACTTTCAAAAGGCTTTTGACAAGGTCCACAAGAGATTGGTGTGCATAATTAAAGCACATGGTATTGGGGGTAATGTATTGATGTGGATAGAGAGCTGGTTGGCAGACAGGAAGCAAATAGTCGGAATAAACGAGTCCTTTTCAGAATGGCAGGCAGTGACTAGTGGGTTTTGCAAGGTTCAGTGCTGGGACTCCAGCTATTTACAATATACATTAACGATTTAGACGAAGGAATTGAATGTAATATCTCCAAGTTTGCAGATGATGCTCAGCTGGGTGGCAGTGTGAGCTGCGAGGAGGATGCTAAGAGGCTGCAGGTTAGGTGAGTGGGCAAATGCTTGGCAGATGCAGTATAATGTAGATAAAAGTGAGGTTATCCACTTTGGTGACAAAAACAGGAAGGCAGAATATTATCTGGTGACAGACTGGCAAAAGGGGAGGTGCACAAGACCTGACGGTACATTAGTCATTGAAAGTTGGCATGCAGGTACAGCAGGCGGAGAAGAAGGCAAATGGCATGTTGGCCTTCATAGCGAGAGGATTTGAGTATAGGAGCAGGGAGATCTTGCTGCAGTTGTACAGGGCCTTGGTGAGACCACACCGAGTATTGTGTGCAGTTTTCATCTCCTAATCTGAGGAAGGACATTCTTGCTATTGAGGGAGTGCAGCGAAGGTTCACCAGACTGACAGGACTGACATATGAAGAAAGACTGGATCGACACGGCTTGTATTCACTGGAATTTAGAAGAAAGAGGGGATCTCCATAGAAACATATAAAATTCTGACGGGATTGGACAGGTTCGATGCAGGAAGAATGTTCCCGATGTTGGGGAAGTCCAGAACCAGGGGTCACAGTCTAAGGATAAGGGGTAAGCCATTTGGGACCGAACTGAGGAGAAACGTCTTCACTGAGAATTGTGAGCATGTGGAATTCTCTACCACAAAGTTGTTGAGGCCAGTTCGTTAGTTATATTCAAAAGGGAGTTAGATGTGGCCCTTACAGCTAAAGGGATCAAGGGGTATGGAGAGAAAGCAGGAATGGGGTACTGAAGTTGCATGACCAGCCATGATCATATTGAATGGTGGTGCAGGCTCGAAGGGCCGAATGGCCTACTCCTGCACCTATTTTCTATGTTTCTGTTTCACACTGTGATACGTGTGCGCACTAGGCCCGTGTAGCAGAGCTGGTCTCCAGTCACCTTGTTTAATCCTTCCTACTGGACCAAGACCTAGCTCTGTTAAGTCCGTGTTGTGGCTGGTGTGCCACGGTCACCATACGTTTTTTTTTTAAATTCACACACTGGCATCTTCCATCCTTCAGGATGTAGTTCGGGACCTGGAATTTTAGGTCCTTCATTGAAACACCTGTGAACTTTTTGATGTGGAAGCAAGTCATCCTTGATTTGAGGGACTGCCTATGATGATGATGATGGCACCCAGCCCAGTTGATCTGGCAAAGTCCTCCTCACTAACATCTGGAGACTTGTGTCAAAATTGGGAGAGCTGTCCCACAGACTAATCAAGCAACAGCCTGACCTAGTCGTACTCACAGAATCATACCTTTCAGCCAATGTCCCAGACCCCTCTTGTGTGTCCTGTTTCTCAGGCAGGACTGACCCATCAGAGGTGGCAGCACAGTGGTATACAGTTGGGCGGGTGGCCCTGGGACTCATCAACATTGACTCTGGATCCCATGGGCAAGGAAACCATCCTGCTGATCATCACCTAGCTCCCTCACTCAGCTGATGAATCAGCACTCCTCCATGTTGAACATCACTTAGAAGAAGCACTGAGAGTAGCAAGGGAACGGAATGTACTCTTGGTGGGGGACTTCAACGTCTATCGCCCTGAGTGGCTCGGAAGCACCACTACCGACTAAGCTGGCCAAGTCATAGTTGCCAGACTGGACCTGCGGCAAGCGGTGGGAGAACCAAAACGAGGGAAGAACCTACTTGACTTCGTCCTCACCAATCATGCATGTTTAACAGCGGAAACAGCATGCTATATACAGAGCTAATGGATGAGATCAAAGCTCTGCCGTCCTCTCATCCAGTCGTGAGTGATGGTGGACAATTAAACAACTGATGGGGGTAGGAGGAGACGCCATGAATATCCCCATCTTCAATGATGGCAGAGCCCAGTACGCGATTGCAAAACACAAGGCTGAAGTGTTTACAACTGTCTTCAGCCAGATGTGCCGAGTGGATAATCCATATCTGCCTCCTTCTGAAGTCCTCACTATCACAGAAGCCAGTCTTCAGCCAATTTGATTCACTCCATGATACAGCATCCCGGTTATCGTGCTGAAGACTTCTGCTCCAGAACGAGCTTCGCTCTGGTCAAGCTGTTCCAGTACAGCTACAGCACTGGCTCTACTCAGCAATGTGGAAAACTGCCCAGGTATGTCCTGTCCACAAAAAGCAGGACAAATCCAATCCGGCCAATTACTGCCTCCATCAGTCTACTCTCAGTTATCAGCAGAGTGATGGAAGGTGTCATTAACATGCTATCAAGTGGCACCTACTCACCAATAACCTGCTCACCGATGCTCCGTTTGGGTTCCGCCAGGACCACTCGGCTCCAGACCTCATTACAGCCTTGGACCAAACATGGACAATGGAGCTGAATTCCAGAGGTGAGAGTGATTGCCCTTGACATCAAGGCAGCATTTGACTGAGTGTGGCATCAAGGAGCCAGAGTAAAATTGGAATCAATGGGAATTGTGTGGGTGAGGGGGTGAACTCTCCACTGGCTAGAGTCATATCTAGCACAAAGGAAGATAGTTGTGGCTGTTGGAGGTCAATCATCTCAACCCCAGAAGATTGTGTTCGGAGTTCCTCAGAGCAGTGTCCTAGGCCCAACCATCTTCAGCTGCTTCATCAATAACCTTCCCTCCATCATAAGGTCCGAAGTGGGGATGTTTGCTGCTGATTATACAGTGTTCAGTTTCATTTGCTGCAACTCAGAAAATGAAGCAGTCCATACCTGCGTGCAGCAAGACCTGGACAACATTCAGGCTTGGGCTGATAAATGACAAGTACCATTTGTGTCACACAAGTGCCAGGCAGTGACCATCTCCAACTAGCGGGAGTCTAACCACCACCCCTTGACATTCAACAGCGTTGCCATCGCTGTATCCCCCACCGTCAACATCCTGGGAGGGTCACCATTGACCAGAAACTTAACTGGACCAGCCACATAAATACTGTGGCAACAAGAGTGGGTCAGAGGCTGGGCATTCTATGGAGTGTCTCACCTCTTGACTCCCCAAAGCCTTTCCACGATCTACAAGGCACAAGTTAGGAATGTGATGGAATACTCTCCACTTGCCTAATTTGAGTTCAGCTCCAACAACACTCATGAAGCTCAACCATCCAGGACAAAGCAGCCCGCTTGATTGGCACCCATCCACCATATTAAAGAGTCACACCATGCCTGCAGTGTGTACAATCTAAAAGATGCATGTCAGCAACTCCCAAACCCGTAACCTACCACCTAGACAAGGGCATCAGACACATGGGAACACCATCACCTGCAGGTTCCCCTCTAAGTTATACACCATCCTGACTTGAAAATATATCGTCATTCCTTCATCTCTGCTGTGTCAAAATCCTGGAAGTCCTTCCCTGACAGCACTGTGGAAGTACCTTCACCACACAGACTGCAGCGATTCAAGAAGATGGCTCACCACCATCTTGAGGGCAATTAGTGATGGGCAATAAATGCTGCCAGCGATGCCCACATCCCAGAACAAATGAAAAAAACTGCACCTCAAGGAGGAACTGGTGAAACTAAACATCACATTTAACTTACCCTTTGTATTCCGCTGAGGTCTCACTGCTCGGTGAACTTAAAGCAAGCTTACTTTTTTGTACAGAATTTTTAACTTGTTAAATAAAGTTTGACAAACTCACTTTAATATTGGAGTGATGTCCTTCTACTATTTTCTTAGTTTGATATTCATTCTCTGCAAATGCTTCCCAAAATGATATTTAAAGTGCAAATCATTTTAGCAGCAAGCAAGTTTGTAGGTCTCTAGTTTTTCACTTTCATTTTTTCTTTTCACAGCAGCTGAAATTGAGCACATTAATACTATGTTTCATGAGAAGCAACGGGAGTTACAATCGGCTGTGTTGAAAGTTGATCAACTGACCCAGCAACTCGATGACCTTAGGAAAGGAAAAACAAATGGGTTACAGTCTTACAATGGACAAGTGCCAGGACCTGCTGCAGTTGAATTGAAGAAGCTATATCAGGAGCTGCAGGTAAAGTACACTGAATGAACTAAAGTACTAATTTCTATAATGCTGTATTTGGGATACAAGCAAAAAAATTGTTTTCTATCAAGGGAGCCAGGATTCTTGTAGTTATGTTTTGATAGCATGGGAAAGCTGAGTGTTATAAAGTGAAAAGCTACATTTATCTTGATTTTTACAGTGAAGGGGGAAATGGGAAGGCTTCTCTTCCCACGAGCGGGCCCTTTGATATAAAGGGTTGACGCTCGTCCCAACCCTCGTAGCAGCCCTGAAAATATTAGATGGAGACAGATGGCAAGATATAACCATCTTTAATTACGGACGTCCGGGAACACTTCTCATCGCAGCCGCCTGTGAGTGGAGATGTTCCCTGAATAGCAAAATTGTACATCATTTATACATTTCATGGATCCCTTCACCCCCCGGTACGACCTCCCTCGATCTCTAATTGGGTTACCTTATTAGTAATATTTTGGATTGACAGACCAAGATCTCAAGGCAACTTTTAGACCTTAACTGGGATGACCTCATTGGGTTAGAATTTGCTGATCGTACGTAGCGCCTAAAAGTCTGTTTAGAGTCTTTTCAGAGTCTTATCTTGTCGGACTGGACGTACCTCAATGTTATCTAATGTTTTGGTACATCAATGTTGAATCAGAGGCCTCTGAGTCCTTAATGCTGGAATATATCAGAATGTGAGGTCAGCCACAGACTTTCTGGCCCTTTTGCTGAGCCAATGTAGAAATCGGCACTTTAAACCTTATTTCGCTTATACCCCTAATGCCAATTTTTTTTTTACAGTAGCAAAGCTGAGGGTCATCACTTGATTGAAGAAATTCTTTATAGAAGTATAAGATTTTTTTAACAAATTTAAAAAATATATACTATTTCATCCTACTTCCATAAATTTATTTCACAGATTTTAACAAGGCAACAAAATAAATCAGACTACCATGTGGCTGATTCACTAAAGCCAGCCATTAGGAAGACTAGTTGCTTTTTTAAAAAAAAAATCATCCTGGCAGCAAGCCTCGCCAATCTGGCAACTTTGGTTTGGGTTTGGTGCTGGCTGCACCACACCAACAGCAGTGCTGGGAGCCAGTATCATTAGCATAGCTCTCCTATAACAGAAAAGCAGTAGGTTTGACACTCTAACTTTCCCTGTCCAGCTAAAGAAACTTGAGCTTGCTGATGGGTTTATAAACAAATTATGAAACCAAACATTTTAATATTTATGGATTTACTGCCCTCTTTAGATTCGCAATAAGCTTAATCAGGAGCAAAATACTAAACTTCAACATCAAAAGGACCTGCTTAACAAGCGGAACATGGAAGTGACTATGATGGACAAAAGAATCAATGAACTTCGTGAACGCTTGTGGAAGAAGAAAACTGATGCACGTCAAAAGGAAAACATCCCTGTATGATGCTGATTTCTATTTTTGCCTAACATTTTGAACAATGCAAATATTCTTGTATGTAATTGAATGAATTGTACACAGTTCTACGATGAAAGTACTTAAGTTTTGAACTGCTGTATGATTTGTGATCGCAATGTTCGTTCCAGCAGATTTTTAAAAAACATTTAGTCTGGATACTCGTTTCCTAAGAGGTGAAAATGTAACTAATTTTATTTAATTAATATGTAAATGATAATGTTATGGCATATTGTTGCATCTTCTGTTTCCCAATGAGGAGTTGTTCAACAATTGTGATAAAATACTGACTGTGGAGCCACTTACATTATCAAACCCCATGTAACAATCTGTTTAATTGAAAGTCATGCATCTATTGTGCATCATTAACATGATTGTCCAGAGGGCAAAAAACCCATGAACAGCTCATAGCTATCCTATTAAGTTATATGTGCTGAATGGTTCGCATGTAGTCAATGGATATTTAAGCCACTCCGAAGCCAATCTCATTTACTAGGTAGGTAGGAAAAGTTAGCATAAAACAAACGTATAAAGGTAAAAGTATATGTAGGCAATAGGAAAATACTTGGCTTGGCAGCCTGTGTCACTCTGTCTTCTTGCTCACTGCAGCTGTTGCCATCACTTTCTATATATCTTGCTTCTTCCAACTACTGCCAGCCACAGCTCAATCCTTGGCATGCTCCATTCTTTTGTGTTCTTCCCCCCCCCAGGAATTTTTTTCAACTCCAGTCCTACTAGACCCCCAGCATTCCCAGTTCTCCCATACCTCCCTGCCATCCTACTACGATAGCATAACCTCAAATAAAAACAGAAAATGCTGGAAATCTCAGCGGGTCAGGCAGCATCCATGGAGAGAGAAACAGAGTTAATGTTTCAGGTTGATGACTCTTCAACCCCATAACCTCAACCCCATTGTAATCAATGCAAAAGGTGATCTGCTAGTTGCCCTAATTGTCAATCATTAACTTTGTCAACAAACTGTGCTGTGATGATGCAAATTTACTGTAGTAGAGCAGTTAACCTATTAATATTTGATATTGATGTTTATTTAACAAACTTGTTTTTCCTCTAGCAGCTGAATCGGATTAATGGCACACCAGCACCCCAGACACACTTGAATACCTCGGGCCGTGTAGCGGCCGTGGGACCCTACATCCAAGTTTCTACTACAACTAGACCAGAAGGTAACCAGTCGTCATCAGGAGAGATCTTGAAACCGCAGACTCTGACCGTGACTAGCAATGGTGGCCATGCTATAACTAGAGCAAAATCTGGTAAGCAGTGGATTAACTTGTTTTTATAAAAAAAAAATATTATGCACTGGACTGAGAATAACCTGATTAAGAGCTAAAGCATCGCAGAAAAGCTTAATCCTCAGTTCAGATTGATATGTTTAATTATGTGCTTGAGCAATAGGGAATTAAAGTGTCACATCATATTTAAATTAAGAATTCCTATTCCAGAACAAAACAATGTTGATTTCCAATCGATGTAAAACTTTTAGCTGTATTTGTCAATTAAAACCATATTTTCTCTTGCCTCTCGGTCCTTTCCCACTCCCAGATAATACAGCATATCCTGTATCAGTCTTCTCTGGATGAGCCTGTAGATAAGCAGCCTATGCCCAGGCTTCTGAATTCTGCTTTTGGACAGCAAGAGGTGTGAATTTAATGATTTTTCTTTCCTCCCTATGATTGTCATGATCCGTCTCTATCTATTTTTGAAATGGGGAACTAGCTAAGGAGTGAATTGTAGGCAAGAATCTGGATTTGCAAATGGCAGCATATTGGAAGACCAATGTACTGCACTTCTATTTCATGTGAACTTATGATTGTGGGCAGCAGTTGCTACAGCAATTTAGAAAGCTTGTAAAAATGAAAAAAAAACAATTATACCCATCAGTATGCCACAACACGCACACCACACCTATCTCAATTTTTGCTCAACACTCCTCAGTGAGGCAAAACCTTACTTTAATGTCAGCCATGCCTCTCAATTGACCTGCTTTAACCCCAATATCCTGATTTTAAGAACATAAGAAATAGGTGCAGGAGTAGGCCATATGGCCCTCGAGCCTGCTCCGCCATTCAATAAGATCATGGCTGAACCTTTACATAAACTCCACTTTCTTTCCCTATCCCCATATCCCTTCATTCCCCAGTGCCTAAAAATCTATCAATCTTGAGTATATTCAACGACTGAACATCCACAACCCTCTGGCGTAGTTTACAACCCTTTTTGAGAAGAAATTTGTCCTCATTTCAGTCCTAAATGGCCGACCCCTTATCCTGAGAATATTACCCCAAGTTCTAGACTCTCCAACCAAGGGAAACAGCCTCTCAGCAGCTACCCTGTCAAGCCCTCTAAGAATTTTATACATTTCAATCAGATCACCTCTCATTCTTCTAAACTCCAGAGAGTATAGGCCATTCTACTTAATCTCTCCTCATAGGACAACCCTCTCATCCAAGGAATCAATCGGGTGAACCTTCGTTGCACCCCATCTAAGGCAAGTATATCCTTCCTTGGGTAAGGAGACCAAAACTGTACACAGTACTTGAAGTGTGGTCTCACCAAAGCCCTATAAAAACTTTTAAAGGACAATTTCAATTCTTTCCCAAATTTTAAAATGTTTCTCCGATTTCCTCCAAGCTGTTTTGTTTTATACTGGTTTTATAACATTTATTTTGGGGTTACAGGAGTTGGAAGACTGAATTGTGCTTGATTTGTTTTTTCCCCACACTTCATTTGAGGCATAACAACTTAGTGTATTTTGATACAATATTTAAATCTTAAATTACCAACGGATACAAACATATTACGGTATTAATCCATCTGATGGGCTCAAGTTTCGGCTCGAGTTGCTTCTATTTTTTTGGAGCAACTAGTTTAGAATTCAGTATCTTAAAAATTGCAATTCTCGGCATTTAGTTTGCTCCAATTCTAGTGAGTTAGAATAGTTTTGTTTTAGAACAGTTTTTTTTCAAAAGGGGGCGCTACCAGCCACTTACGTCTGTTTTGCAAGTTTAGGCAGCGAAAACTTACTCCAAACTAACATAGAATGGAGTAAATGTAGATTTTTGTACGTTCAGAAAAACCTTGCCCACACTTTATAAATTAGGTGCAGGGAACGAGAGGTGGGGGGGAGGGGGTTGGTGGTGAGGGAAGTTAAACACTAAACTTTTACAAATAAAGAGCCATCAATAATAGATAAATAAATCAACCAGTAAATCAATCACCATAATGTTTTGAAAATGATTACACCATCCCACACCGTAACTATTTTTTGACGTCGTAAATTTGCTAATTAACTGTTGACATGCCTAATCACAACCGACTATCTCAGCCAGTTCCTCCGAACGTACGTCTTGGATTACAAGCTTACTGCTTCATGCATTGCTAAATCAGACGTACTTCAGAACTGCCCCTCCTTTACCATATTGATTGCTTTTACAGAATCCTAGGTAAACTAACACAAATCTACATGCAACAGGTAGGTGAAGATAAAAGCTGCATAAATACTTGAAAACATTCAGTAAGACAGGATCTTTATACCCTCAAGTGATTTTTGTATAGTTTCTCATTATTTGAAGCTGTCTGCACAACAATACATTTTTAGCTTTGTCATTGTAAACCCCCAAATGGCTGAGCCACTGAGAAAGCTTATTGTAATTGCTTCTTCAGAAATTAATGCAAAAACACACAACTCCATGGGGTGGGGGAGAACAGACACATGTTTAGGAACAAGCCCATCCCTTTTTAAATAATCTCAACCCCAGAAACCCAGCTTTTCCCCATACCCTTCAATCATTTTCTCTCCAGAAACTTACCTTAAACTCATTTATATTATTACTCTCTGTTGCTCTCTCTCAAGTAACTTCTTCCACAACATCATTACTCTTTGTGTAAATAAATGCTCACCGACTTCCTTCTTTGTTCCATGATACAATAATAAGGCATGGATTCGGGATGGTGCAGGCTTGATGATTCAAATGGACCTTTCTCATTCCAGACTTTATGTTCTTTATAGTACTCCCGGCTGAACGCAGCAGTCACTGTTCCCACAGGTCGCGGCGGGGAGCCCATTTGGTCAGGGCTAGGGACGGCGTGCTTCGGGCCCGTCCCACACAGCCTGCACAGATTTGGGGGCGAGGAGCTACTGCACATGCACGCACACTCTAGCGTGCATGTGCAGAGGTCCCAGCACTGTTTTCATCACAGGGTACTGGCTCCGCCCCCTGCCCCTTGTGCTGCGCTACGCCGAGGGCCTTCATCGTTCCAGCTGCGGGGAGAATAGCAAGGTAACTTTTTTTAGTCATGGTTTTTGTTCGAAAAAGTCGCCGCACCTCATGGAGGTGCGCCGTACTAAGCGTGGCGGCAAACTTGGACCCCATAAGTTAAGCGCATTACAGACTGTAACTCTTAACTTGAGCAACTTATGACCTGCAATATGCATATTTATTTACACAATCAGATGGCTTAAAAGTACAAGATCCAGCCCAAAATGACGACAAATGCAGAAAACACTGTATAGTAAAACATAATCACGCATCTTGCCTACTTCCAAAAAGTCACTTCTACTGGGCTCAAATTTTTGGTGCTGAATTCTCTGTCCCAACCCCGATAAACTTGTTTGATTTTGACTTTTGTTCTTTTGTCAACTTGGCTGAGTGATAACACTCTCATAGAAACATAGAAAATAGGTGTAGGAGTAGGCCATTTGCCTCTTCGAGCCTGCTCCACCATTCAATAAGATCATGGCTGATCATTCACCTCAGTACCCCGTTCCTGCTTTCTCTCCATACCCCTTGATCCCTTTAGCCGTAAGGGTCACATCTAACTCTCTTTTGAATATATCTGACAAACTTGCCCCAACAACTTTCTGTTGTAGAGAATTCCGCAGGTTCACAAATCTGAGTGAAGGAGTTTCTCCTCATCTCGGACCTAAATGGCTTCGCCCTTATCCTTGGACTGTGACTCCTGGGTCTGGACTTCCCCAACATCGGGAACATTCTTCCTGCATTTAACCTGTCCAATCCCGTCAGAATTTTAT
This sequence comes from Pristiophorus japonicus, assembly GCF_044704955.1. NCBI lineage: Eukaryota > Metazoa > Chordata > Chondrichthyes > Pristiophoridae > Pristiophorus > Pristiophorus japonicus. The sequence continues at coordinate 251,419,587 of NC_091980.1, forward strand.
GTTTCTATGAGATCCCCTCTCATTCTTCTAAATTCCAGTGAATATAAGCCTAGTCGATCCAGTCTTTCTTCATATGTCAGTCCTGCCATCCCGGGAATCAGTCTGGTGAACCTTCGCTGCACTCCCTCAATAGCAAGAATGTCCTTCCTCAGATTAGGAAACCAAAACTGGACACAATATTCAAGGTGTGGCCTCACCAAGGCCCTGTACAACTGCAGTAAGACCTCCCTGCTCCTATACTCAAATCCTCGATGAAGGCCAACATGCCATTTGCTGCCATCCGTCTGCTGTACCTGCATGCCAACTTTCAATGACTGATGAACCATGACACCCAGGTCTCGTACCTCCCCTTTCCCTAATCTGTCGCCATTCAGATAATAATCTGCCTTCCTGTTTTTGCCACCAAAGTGGATAACCTCACATTTATCTACATTATACTGCATCTGCCATGCATTTGCCCACTCACCTAACCTGTCCAAGTCACCCTGCAGCCTCTTAGAATCCTCCTCACAGCTCACACTGCCACCCAGCTTCGTGTCATCTGCAAACTTGGAGATATTACATTCAATTCCTTTGTCTAAATCATTAATGTATATTGTAAATAGCTGGGGTCCCAGCACTGAACCTTGCAGTACCCCACTAGTCACTGCCTGCCATTCTGAAAAGGACTCGTTTATTCCTACTCTTTGCTTCCTATCTGCCAACCAGTTCTCTATCCATGTCAATACATTACCCCCAATACCATGTGCTTTAATTTTGCACACTAATCTCTTGTGTGGGACCTTGTCAAAAGCCTTTTGAAAGTCCAAATACACCACATCCCCTGGTTCTCCCTTGTCCACTCTACTAGTTACATCCTCAAAAAATTCCAGAAGATTTGTCAAGCATGATTTCCCTTTCATAAATCCATGCTGACTTGGACCGATCCTGTCACTGCTTTCCAAATGTGTTGCTATTACATCTTTAATAATTGATTCCAACATTTTCCCCACTACCGATGTCAGGCTAATTCCCTGTTTTCTCTCCCTTTTTTTTAAAAAGTGGGGTTACATTAGCTACCCTCCAATCCATAGGAACTGATCCAGAGTCTGTAGAATGTTGGAAAATGACCACCAATGCATCCACGATTTCTAGGGCCACTTCCTTAGGTACTCTGGGCTGCAGACTATCAGGCCCTAGGGATTTATCGGCCTTCAATCCCATCTATTTTCCTAACACAATTTCCTGACTAATAAGGATTTCCTTCAGTTCCTCCTTCTTGCTAGACCCTCAGTCCCCTAGTATTTCCAGAAGGTTATTTGTATCTTCATTAGTGAAGACAGAACCAAAGTATTTGTTCAATTGGTCTGCCATTTCTTTGTTCCCCATTATAATTTCACCTGATTCTGACTGCAAGGGACCTACATTAGTCTTCACTAATCTTTTTCTCTTCACATATCTATAGAAGCTTTTGCAGTCAGTTTTTATGTTCCCTGCAAGCTTACTCTCATACTTTATTTTCCCCCTCCTAATTAAACCCTTAGTCCTCCTCTACTGAATTCTAAATTTCTCCCAGTCTTCAGATTTGCTGCTTTTTCTGGCCAATTTATATGCCTCTTCCTTGGATTTAACACTATCCTTAATTTTCCTTATTAGCCACGGTTGAGTCATCTTCCCCGTTTTATTTTTACGCCAGTGGCAGGAAGGTGTAATTATACCAGGCCAAGTTTACATTGGCAGTTCCCATTTTAAATGTGGATATAGGAATTTATAATTGGTAAACGGTTGACCAGAAGTGAGGTTTTATAGACAGGAAGTATGTGCGGACATAAGATTTTTAATAGATTTCGTTTTTTTTTTTAAAACAGTATTTATTTAGATTTGTGGAAACAACAAATGTAAAGAAAAAAAAGACTTGCATTTATATAGCGCCTTTCACGACCACCAGACGTCTCAAAATGCTTTACAGCCAATGAAGTACTTTTGGAGTGTAGTCACTGTTGTAATGTAGGAAACAGGGCAGCCAATTTGTGCACAAGCAAGCTCCCACAAACAGCAATGTGATAATGATCAGATAATTTTTTTTGTTATGTTGATTGAGGGATAAATTTTGTCCAGGACACCGAGGATAACTCCCCTGCTCTTCTTTGAAATAGTGCTATGGGATCTTTTACGTCGACTTGAGTCTTTTACGTCCACTTGAGAGAGCAGACGGGGCCTCGGTTTAACGTCTCATCCGAAAGACTGCACCTCCAACAGTGCTCCCTTAGCACTGCACTGGAGTGTCCGCCTAGATTTTTGTGCTCAAGTCCCTGGAGTGGGATTTGAACCCACAACCTTCTGATTCAGAGGCGAGAGTGCTACCCACTGAGCCACAGCTGACACTGTATTAGTACAGAAATGAAATATTAGGTTCTTTGAATTCTCACGATATTACACGCATTGTAAAAGTCTCCCGAATTTTGGTCATTTGTTTGGGAAACATTTGACCTGTTTGTGATTTTAAATTTGCAGGTTGAGAGGTATGATGTCAGCAGTACCCAACATGAAAGTTTATCATTGCACATTTACCCCTTTCCCTATCTCTCTTAACATTAACGGGTGTTGTCCATTTAGTCCTTAGAGCCTGTTCCACCATTCAGTGACATCATGGCTGATCTGTGACCTAACTCCATATATCTGCCTTTGCCCCATATCCCTTAATACCTTTGGTTAACACACATCTTTCAATCTCAGATTTAAAATTAACAATTGACATAGCATCAACTGCCGTTTTCAGAAGAGAGTTCCAAACTTTTACTACCCTTTTCATGTAAATTGTTCCCTAACTTCATTCCTGAAAGGTCTGGCTCTAATTTTTAGGTTATGTCCCCTAGACCTCAACTCGCCAACCAGCAGAAATAGTTTATCTCTATCTACCCCATCATTTCCCTTTTAAGATCTTGAAAACATCAATCAAATCACGCCCTAACCTTCCAACTTACGGGGAATACAACCCTAGTTTGTGTAATCTCTCCTTGAAATTAAACGTATCATTCTGGTCCTTCTAAGGCCAATATATCCTTTTGAGATGTACTCCAGCTGTGGTCTAACTAGGGCTTTGTTTAGCTGTAGCATAACTTCTGTCCCCTTATATTCTAGTCCTCTAGATGTAAAACCCAGAATTCCATTTCCCTTTTTGATTATTTTGTGTACTTATCCATGACATTTTAATAATCCATGTACATTGACCCCCAAGTCTCTTTGGACACTTACTGTTTCTAGCTTTTCACAACTTGACCTCTCACTTGAATACATTGGGCAAAACTGCGCCAAATGGATTTTAATCACTAAACCTATTAATATCTCTTTGTAATTTTATGCTTCCATCTACACTGCTTACAATGCTGCCTATCTTTGTGTCATTGGCAAACTTGGATAGGTGGCTCGCTATCCCATCATCCGAGTCATTAATAAATACGATGAAAAGTTGAGGCCCCAACACAGATCCATGTGGGACATCCTGCCAATTAGAGTACCTGCCCATTATCCCTATCTCCTAACCAGGGGTGAATAATTTGCCTTCAATTCCATGAGCTCCAAATTTAGCTAACCATCTCTTATGAGGGACTTTATCAAATGTCTTCTGGAAGTCCATATAAATAACATCCACATTCCCCTGTCCACTACTTCAGTCACCTCTTCAAAAGATTCAATCAGCTTCGTCGGGCATAGCCTACCCTTTACAAAACCGTGCTGGCTCTCTCCGATCAGCTGAAAATTTTCACGGTGTTCAGTCATTTTAGCCTTAATTATAGATTCTAATAATTTCCCCCCAACAGATCTTGGGCTAACTGGTCTATAATTCCCTGGCTTCCCCCTCTTACCTTTCTTAAATACCAGAGTGACGTGTAATTTTCCAAACTAAAAGAATGGTTCCTGAATGAAGAGAACTTTGGAAGATTATATTTAGGACATCAGAAGTGTTCTCACCTACTTTCTTTAAAAACCAAGAGTGGAAATCATCTGGTCCTGGGAATTTGTTGCTGTTCAGTGCCATTATTTTTTTCATTACTGTTATTTTGCTTACATTAATTTTGGTGAGTCCCTGTCCCTGATTCAGTATTATTTTCCTTGGATGTCCGGTGTGCTTCCTCGATGGTAAATACGAATGCCAAGTAATTATGCAACATGTCCGCCATTTCCTTATTTTCATTGACAATATCACCATTATCATTTTTCAAGGGGCCAACATTGCTCCCGACCACCCTTTTATTCCGAATATCATTTTAAAATATTGTGCTGCTTTTGATATCCCTTGCAAATTTCTTTTCATCCTCCTTTTTGCCATCTGTTTTGTCACCTTTTGTTTTTTGTGTCTGTCTCTGTCGCCAGGATCTGTTTTTGCATTTTTGTATGCTTTTTCTGTTAATTTCATGTTGTCCTGTACCTTGTCCATGGCTGTTTTTTTTTTTTTGGAACACTTTCTACTGCTCTTCTGTCGATTTACCCATTAACAGATTTGCCCAGTTTACCTCATCCTGTTGAAGTCAACCTTGCCTAAATCTAGATCCTTAGTAGCTGTTTTATGTTTCTCCCTTTCAAACATAACGTTGAACTCACCATATTATGATCACTGTTATATAAAAGTTAGGCTGTTTACTAAATCTGGCTCATTACTCATTATTAAATCTAATATAACCTGCCCCCTTGTTGGTTCTAGGACATATTGTTGCAGGAAACTATTCTGAATACACTCAAGAATTTACTACGTTTCTGACTTGTTAGTCTGCTCATCCCAATCTAAATGCATATGTTTTTTTTAAAAAAAAGTTAAAATATATATTCAAAATCACCTAGTATTGGGCAGTAGTAGTTTATTCTACAAATTGATGACAATTATACTAAGGAACTAAGAGGCCTGATGTCAGCAGTGTATTTCTCCATAATGCATCACTTCCTGATGTTTATCCTCTACATTTAAATGGATTGCTTTTGACTACTTTGCCTTGGAGGATTTTGGGATAAATTACTATAAAGATGTTGCTGTTAAGTTAAATTAAGTTCAAGGAATTAAATCCACAGAACAATCTGGGAAAACTGATTTCGACCTATTAGTTGGGACCAGATGAAATATTTGATAAAGGATGCAAGAAACACCTTTCTATCATTGAGACAGTGTGGTTTGTTAATGCATTTTGGTGACATTCATGCATAATATGTTTAAAAGGACTCATTTTATTTTAACACAAAAGGAAGGTAGCTGCCAAGAGACCTGTACCTAGGAGGGTGATAGCAGGTTTGATTGGTAGTTCAGCTGGTCAATCCCCAACAGGGACAGCTGAGGAAAGTCAAAGGTGAAGTCTTCAATTTCCTGTCGAGCTGAAGCTAAGTTCGATCTGCAGGAGCTTGGATTTTAAAACTGTCAGATGGAGAGAACTCTTCTCTCTCAGAATATAGGCAATCAGTTCAGCAAATACAGACATAAAAGTGAAACTCAGCCTGTATCAGTGGCTATATTTGCATAATTTGTTTTTGCTATTGCAAGGAGCAATGGGGATTAGATTGAATATCATGGAAAAGTCTGTTCTGGTGGTCTTATGTTTTGTATCAAATAAACAAACTTGTATGTTTACGATTGGTTGGGCTCGCCAGAGTGGATAGGAGAAATGCACATGGGGCCATGTGCAAGATTATAGTATCAAGTATACACAGTGAGGAGTTTCATTGCTTTGACTATCGGGTCATGTTATCTTATGACTTTAATATCAAGCAGTAAAGGCAAACTTCTGATCGTGGGGTGGGGAAGGGGAAGGGTTCACCAATGGCAAGTATCAAATGGCACCAAACTGAACAGACATTTGGATCAGGAAACTTTGACAGTCTTAAGATTTTTTCTTTCTTTCTTCTACCCCCAAAGATGGATCAGTTTAAACAAAAAGCAAAATACTGCAGCTTTAATCTCTCCATGATGCCTCTCGACCCCTCCACTACCTCTGTGCTGTCAGAGTACTTGTCCAACATCCAGTCTTGGATAAACCACAATTTCCTCCAATTAATCACTTGGAAGACCAAAACCATCGTCCAGCTCCCACCACATACTCTGTACCCCTACCACTGATTCTGTTCCTCTTCTCGGCCATTTTGTCAGGTTGAACCAGGACTGCTTTCAACCTCGGCGCCCTAGTTGACCTCCCCCAGCTGAGTTTCTGACTTGATATCCTCTCCATCACAAACATTGCCTCTTTCCACCTCTATGACATCACTCCCCTCCACCCTACATCTGCTGCTGAAATCTTCATCCATCCCTTTGACACCTCCAGAATCAACGATTCAAATGCTCTCCTGGATGGCCTCCCATCCTCCATTACCTTAAGCTCATCCAAAACGCTATTGCCCGAATCCTATCCTATAACATGTCCTCTACCCATCACCCCTCTTACTGATCAGCATTGGTGGCACACCAGTATGGAAGTTGGTCAGAGTCGCTGCAAGTACAACAACAACTTGCATTTATATTGTGCCTTTAATTATATAGTGCATTTAACATAGCAAAACATCCCAAGACGCTTCACAGGAGAGTTATAAGACAAATAACATAAGTATGTTTGAGTTTGTGTATGTATTGGCACATGCGGCAGAGCCTGGTCTTTAGTTGTCTTGGATCCCCTTGCCACTAGACCAAGACCGTGCTCAGTCAAGCCCATGTGGTAGCTGGTGTGCAACGGCCACCGCACGTCAAAAGAATTCATACACTGGCATCTTCCACCATTTAAAATGAGTTCATCAGTCAGCTGAGTACTCATTGATAGTGTGAAAGCAAGTCATCCTCGACCCCGATGGACTGCCTATGATGATGATGATGACATTGCCACACGGTCCCCAATGCCTCCAATTCAAAATTTTCATCTTCAAATCCCTGCATGGCCTTGTCACTCCCTATCTCTGTAATCTCTTCCAGCCCTATAACCTCTGCCCCAGAACTCTGTCCTTCAGTTCTGGCCTCTTGTCCATCCCTCCCTCCCTCCCCTCTCCAACATTGGCAGCCAAGTCTTCAGCTGCCTCGGTGTTGCGCTCTGGAATTCTCTCCCTAAACCTCTGCCTCGCCACCTCCCTCTCCTCCTCCTTTAAAATGCTCCTTAAAATCCACCTATTTGACCAATCTTTTGGGCACCCCTCCTAATATCTCCTTTTGGCTCTGTGTCAATTTTTGTATGATTTATACCTCTGTGGAATGCTTAAGGACATTTTTTATCTCTATCTCCCTTTCTATATATATTCCTATCTCTCTACATACACTGTAGTAGAATTACATAGTATTTACAGCAGAGAAACAGGCCATTTGGCCCAACAGGTTTATGCTCCACACGAGCCTCCTCCCACCCTTCTTCATCGAACGCCATCAACATATCCTTCTATTCCTTTCTCCCTCGTGTTTATCTAGCTTCCCCATAACTGCATCTATGCTATTTGCCTCAACTACCTCTTGTGGTAATGAGTTCCACATTCAATCACACTCTGGGTAAAGAAGTTCCTCCTGAATTCCCTATTGATTTGTCATTGACTATTTGGGTACACTCGTGAGACGGCTCCGATTTAAATTAATGCCTTTTTCGGGTCTTTATGTCGCTCGTTCACTGTGCAAAGTCCAACGAATGATCACAGGCCAAGGAGGGCTGTGGGTACTCTGGTGTTACGGAGGACCAGGTAGATTTTTGTGAATACAGGCGGCCAGCACGGGTCTCGCCCAAGCATACAAGCCACCACTAAGGTAGAGGCAAAACTAAGTCAGTGTCGTGAGGATAAGATTATTCGCCCTTTAGTCATCAGCTGATGTGTACGAAGCTTTATTATAACAGACACGTGTTATTATAAAAACAATCCATCAATGATAAACAAATAATCAAACCAATGATAAACAAATAACCAACCAAGTACAACAGCAACTATTTACACTCACGCTCCTGTGTAGGAGCCGACCTGGTTCCATACCCATAACTTGGGGCTCTGGTAGTGAAATCTCGGACAGTTTTTGGATAGCGCAGTCTCTTCGACTGTTTCTAGGGGTGCTTCTCCTCGGTGTCCTTTTTGACATCATTAACTTGGAAAATTTTCTCGTGGCCCCTGATCCCTTGGAATGGCAGTGACTTCCTATCCAGGGTAACCTGAGTTGATTATCCGCTGTTGGTTGTGTTCAAATAGTCTTTACTCTTGCCTGGACACGATCTTGATTGGCAGAGTCTGGTTTGGTCAGCCTTAGGTGCGAGTTTGATGTAGGGCTTTTGTCTGGGGCTCATCCCAGTTTGAACATCCAAAGGGTATTAAAAACGAACCATTTTTATTAGGTTTGCTATCCCCTCCTATAGGAAGCATGATTGCCGCCGATCATTGAATTACTCGGCCAGTCAATTTGGCGACACTGATGTGTTGCCGGTCAGGACTGCATACAGGTATGACTCACTGTGGCTTAGAACTCAAAAGATGGCCACAACTACATTGTAACACTTGACTCCCAACATCAAGATGGAAAATTTACAGGCTTGAGACCGCCACAAAAGCCCTGTGGTAACTCCTAAGAGGTCGAGGGATTTGTGGTTATCCTGCCTATTTTGAGTGACTCGTGCAGTCGTTTTGCCACCATTGAAATGTTGTCCAGTGGGACCCACGTGCCGGTACGACTCTCTATGACTTAGAACTCAAAAGATGGCTACAGCTACTTTGTAACCCTGAACTCTGAGAATTATAGTTACTACTCTTATATTTATGGCCCCTAATTCTGGTCTCGCCCATAAGTGAAAACATCAACATATCTATCTTTCGCTATATGTAAAATGGAACCATGATCTGATGTCCTTTGCTAATAAATAGAAGTATAATTTTTACAATTCAATTTTCTGGTTCAAGTTTATTAGTTAGCTGATATTTTAATCAGAGTGTCCTAATTGGATCAATCCAGTTTTAGAAGCCATAAATATTCTAAGTTGAAGATTTTTGAAACCATATACTCTGAAATTAATTAGTCATATCCATTTATAATTAGTGTACTTAGTAATATGTTGTTTTTGCATTACTAAAATGTAACTTTATGATTTGGGAACTGAGTGGTGCAGTGACCTTTCACTTCTGAGATTTTGGATAGAATCCAACCCAGGCTAATCAAACAAGTCTTCGCTCTCTGATGGTTGTAAGGGTCCTATGTGAAAATAGTTTGGCTGATTACCATTTAGTTCTTAAGCCCACAATACAAAACCGTTGCTAATTTGGCACAAAATTGGCAATTTTGCTTGAGAGGCTGCAAGATGGTTCATGGAGAAAATGGAAAATAGCACACGAGTTAAAGGCTAAGGCATGTTGTTTGGGAAGAATTGCAGAAGCTTTATTCTTATTGTGCTATACCAGATCTAGGAATGCTTGATGCTGACACAAGGGAAATAGGAAAGTTAAATTTCTTGCCACTAAATCCGTCCCCTCAAAGAGCTCAAAAATGACTTTTTTTCCACTAAACTATTATACCATACCTACCTCGGTGTTTAATTCTTTGATACTGTACTCATAAAGCTCTTACCAGTTATTAGCAAGTCTTCAAGAACATTTTTACTGTGTCATATTTTAAATTTATAACTAGTATTTCAAATTTCTTTTAACCTTTCTCTGTTACATTGTATTCATTATATTCTTTGTGTTCTTGTACTTTTCTTTTACTTTATCACTGGGTCCTTCAACGACTCACTTTGCTTTGACTTCTTGGACAGAAACAGATGGGAATTTGAAAAAATCTCCAGGCATTTGGAAAGTTTCTGATTTAGACATCATAGTGGAGCCTGTTTTATTTTCTTCTGCCTCTCTAAAGTCTCCAGATCATAACGTGATCCACTTGGCAGCTTCTGTTCCTGACAAACTACATTGTGAGTCTCTGGAACTCTACTGACTTTACTTAAAGGACATATTCTGCTGTATAGCTTTTTAAACTTAACTAAGACAATCTTTCTCCTTGCCTTAGAAGTGGCATTGGAAAATACTTGGCTAAATTGAATATTTTTGTTGCAACATGATCCTATGAATTATTGTAGATACAAGTAAACACAATTGTAGAGCCAAATGTATGTATTCATTCAAAAAACACAATTACAAAATTTGAATCATGTTTTAACAATGCATTTAATATTTGAGGTGATAAAATTTAAACTAATGAGTTCTACAATTTTCTTCTATTTTCTGTTGGTTATACATAGATGAAATTCTTAGACACAAGCTGACCGGCTCCTGGGTGGTGTCTGATTTGGATGTGGGTCTTGACTCTGGTTCATCCTTGCATTTTAAAAACTATGAAAGCAGATGCTTGGGTTGTACGTCTTTATACAGTTCTGCTTTTTGAATAGACTGACGTAAATGGTCAGAATTCTGAATGTTACAAGCCCTAAAATGCATCCATAATTAAAACTGGCTTCCTGTCTGGGGATTTTTGAAACTTATTGTACTTAGTATACCTAACTGCACGTGTTTGTGTGTATGCCTGGTGCATGAAGCTTCCAAAATGATTGGCTGCTAAAATACTATAAACTGAAACCTTTTGTACCCACTTAACTCCCCAAAACCGCATCTTTCACAAATGATTATAACAGCCTGCCATTGAGTGTAATGGTATGGTGGTATAAAGTGTTACAAATCCCATGTAATGCTTCTGATCTAAATGTAATGTGACAGTTAATCTTGCATAGAACATACTCTTGTTTTGCAGTATTTAGTATGTTATGCAAAGTCATGTTTTCATTTATTTACAGTAAGAGATCCATTTGTGAAAGTAACAAGTGCAAGAGAGCTGAGGTATAATGAGATGTTGGATGCTGGGAGGACTGCAGGTTTTGCAGATGGAAAAGCTAAGATGGGCTTAATGACCTTGCTCATCCATGTTTATCTTGTTGATCTGGAGTAACAGTTATGTTGAGCACCTTCATTTGACCCGCTAGTAATGTCTTGATTCCAATTTTAAAAAAATGTTGCCCTCTTATATCTCAGCTTTAAATCTAGATCTTGTGAAAGCAAAATATTTATGTTCCAAATTCTATACTTTAAATAATTTTGCAGTTGTCCTGGGCCTTCCTTTAAAGAGTTTTTCTTTAAACTCTGCTTTCAGAGGCACAATTATAACAATTTATTTTACTATTTGTACCGTAATTTTAACAATGTTTTAAAACTGTTTTAAATTTACAAACTAGAACAGGAAGAGTTGATTTTCATTTCAAAAATGCCTGCTTGCTTTAGTCTTTTACAAAATGATGATAATCCCATCAAAGTAAAAAAATAGATTTTCTTTTTAAAGAGAATAACCACAATACTACTGTAAATGTACAACGGAACAAGATTTAACAGGATGGGTTGTGTTCGTTTAAACAATTCTTGAGGTAAACCTTGTGGTTCTGTGGAGCATTGTTGAATTTGCCATAACTAAGACTGTTGGACTTAAGTATGACACTTTCCCATACCATTTGTATTATGAACTATAACGCACTGTGTAGTGCCAAATAAAGTGAACTAGTTTTGCCCCCCCGCTCTCCCCCAATGACTTAGCAAAATTTCTCAATGAGTAACTCTGCTGTACATATCAATACAATCCCAGATTTGATGAGTGGTTGGTGCTGATTTAGCTGGTCTCAGCTTGAGTGGGATCTACAATAAGCCTTAGTGCCCTTTGGATGGGGGGAGGGGGGAAATTGTCATTGGTACCTACTTCTGATTGCTATCCAATGACACTCTCTCCTCTCTCTCACTGGAAATGTACATGTGGATGTCAGATAAGAATAGCCATGATGGTTATCCTCTCCTTCCCAGTCCACCCCAAGGTAAACAGTCTTTGAACACACTGTCAAGGCTTGTATATTAATCGTGAGCAAGGTAAGCAAGGGATTATGTGATGGAACCATAACGTAGCAAAGAGCTGATGCTTTCAGAAGTGGAGGATGCTCAGAAAATTGGCAGAGAAAACTGGGGATTTTATTTAAAAAGTTAAATAAATTTCCTTTTTTATTGCTCTTGTTGAGAATCAACCATGGCATTGTAGACAAATGGGATATGTGCTTTGCCCTTTTAGAGATGTATGGTAAAATGATGGTATAAAACATTTGGATTGTATTGCTATTTTTTTTAGTTTGAACTGTATGATCGTATTTACAGAATAATTTTACACTTTTGAACAAACTTAAAACTTCCATCATTGAATAGAACAACTGATGAATTTGAGAAGTATTTTTGTAACTGACATTTTATAAAGCACCATTTTTCCATTTGATTGCTTTTCATTTGATAGCACCATTTTATTATGTGCCATTTCCTAGAAAGTAGGTGAGCTTAGTAGCCTATTCTCTGCTGCTAAAGTACAGCCATAACAGAGGCATGGGAGCAATTGTGGATTGATGTCCTATCCATTCCTTTTTTCTTTGATGGGCTAGTTAAGATAAGAAATTCTTCATCTGTGAGGAATTTGTTAATGAGGACCCATAACTAACAACACAGTAGCTTACTATATTAGTGTGTTAAAATGCTGACCCATTCTGCCTTTCGATGCCAAGTAAATGCTTAGGAAAATGATTTCCCCCCACCCCCCCCGCCTTGTTGTAGTAATGTATATTGTGTGACAAGTGACATCTACTATTGGTATTTAGAGGGTCATTGCTTTTATCGTAGGTCTGCTGAGTGAATAATTATTCAGTATCTAATCATCAGTTTGTAACTAAACTCAACTGCTTGCATGTGTCATGTACATTAGTGGCATTAGGAAATTACATTGTCTGTTTGTTCCCAAAATGGCTGCAGTGATTGTGCTTGAACAATAGCTGGTGCATTCTCTCCCACCCTGCCCCACTGCAGTGACAGAATGGGAAAGCTTGAATATTTACTAACTGGCTGTGATCAATTTAACTAAAATAAATAGCTGTTTGAATCAATTTTTTTTTAAATAACACTTATTACATATTATGCAATTTTTCATGTCCTAATCAGCTAACGATGGAAATTGGCCAGCACTCCCACAGGGATCTGTTACCACAGGGAAACCACCTCCAACAGCAAACAATGACTGGAAGGAATCCAATATGGATACAGTTTTGAAGCCAGGAACTGGATCAAGTCAGGCCCTGTCCACATCCTCAGCTATTTCAAGCAATGAGAAAATGGTGGTAGGTTTTGGCAGTGCTTCAAAGTGTTCTTTGATTTACTGTGGAAGCTTTCTTTCCCTATTTTATTTTAATTTAGCAAATTAATTTCAAGGTACGGTCAACTCTAGATGGCAACATACTTGTACTTCTCTAGGTCAAAAAACTAAATTTGTTTTCTTTTGAATCCAAACTTTTATATTTTTTATATATTGAACAGCTTGAATAATATGAATATGGTAGACGTTTTTCGTAGAAGACTGAATTCATAATTTAATGTTTTCAAAAATGGCCATTAATTACAAATTGGTTAAAATAGCTTAGGTTTGGGTATTATAAGCTGGTTCTGAATAGTTTTAACAATATCTTCTTTAATTTAGGGTATTGAAACAGGAAAAGTACCACCATCTGTGCCCAGTGCAGTAAAGCAGCTGCCTCAGTCTTATGGACCTCACACAAAATCTTCTCTCATGGCCATTGGCTCTACAAATTCACTGGAAAGGATGAAAGACAGCACCCAGCCTCGGCCTAGTATGGGTTCAGTCTCTAACATAACTTCAGCAAACTGGCAGAGACCTATCCAGCCTCCCCCACCTGCAAGCACATTTCAGGCTAGTGCCTCGCAACAAATTCAGCAGAGAATTAATGTGCCCCCAAGTCCGACTTATCAACCTACTGGTTCACCATTGTTCCCTGCTGGAGATAACAGACCTGATCCACCACTAGCAGTGGCTGTAAGGCCATTCTTGGCTGATAGAGGTTCTAGACCTCAGTCTCCGAGAAAAGGGCCTCAAACCGTGAATTCAAGTTCAATTTATTCAATGTACCTTCAGCAAACTACTCCACCAAAGAACTATCAGCAGGCTGCATATAATACCCTAAACAAAACACATACTGTTAAAGCAAGTAAGTGGTTTAAGTTATTTAAATGTTTGAACAAAGCCATTAGTAATTTGCTAGTTTTATAGCATTGTGTCTATAATAAAGTATAATTATTTCATTTGGTTTACTAAAGAAGTTTTTCTTCTCCTTTCTAGTGTATGGGAAGCCAGTATTGCCATCTGGATCTGGTTCTGCTTCACCGTCTCCTTTGCCTTTTACTCATACCCAGCCTTTTCCAAGTTCACATTCTCAGACCAATGATGAAAACCAAACTAGTAATGAAAAAGACCTAGAACATGGGACCTTGCCACCTACCAACTCAAATGTTGAAAACATCCCACGCCCTCTCAGTCCAACAAAACTATTGCCTATTGTGCACTCACCATTACGGTATCAAAGTGATGCTGACCTAGAAGCTCTAAGGAAGAAACTGGCACATGCACCAAGGCCTCTAAAGAAACGCAGTTCTATAACCGAACCAGAAGGCCCAAGTGGACCAAATATACAGAAGTTGCTGTATCAGCGTTTTAATACACTTGCTGGGGGTATGGATAACATGCCATTTTATCTCCCTAGTAACACACAGGACTATGTAGGTGCTTTAGCAGATGTTGATAATGGTAACACCAGCCTAGTAGAGTCTGGTTCTGTGCAACCTGAACCAATAACTCAGCCCGAACTTCAACCATCATCTGATGCCAATGATAACCAGCTGCCTTCTCCTCCACATTCTGAATTGATTCAGACAGATAACAATGAGATCTCTGCGACAATAGAGGACAATAACAATAATCCCGCTGTCGTTCAAACGGATCAACTACCAAGCCCTATACCAGAGATCATATCACCAGAAGATGATGTTCCACTACCATCTGCTGTGCCACCAGCCCCTCTTGTAAGTTTTGTGTTGCATCTAGTATAACTATAAACAAAAGGTAATATCAGTACAATCCATGGATATTTTTTTAAGCTGCATGTCCTGGGACTGAATAGCATAGCAGATACTTGTCCATTCCAGCCTGGGCTGATGGATGCAAATCTATTTGCTGGCTAGGAATGTTCTATATGAATTGAGTTTGGATTGTTTCAGCTGGATATGCACCTACAAGAAGTCTGCCTCAAATTTGGCATTAGATTGGGAATTTATTTTAGCCTACATGTGCTCCTGATATGGGAGGTAAAACTGATGTGGCAGAGGAGCTTTTCTGAGTTTGGGAGCGAATAGAGCGAGGCTTCACTTTGCATCTAGCCACACTGATAACGTGGATATCATTTCACAAGTTTTGTCCAAAACTCTAGAAATCTTGATCATTGCTATTAAAGAATGTTACTGAGAATTGTCTGAAGTGCAAGGTACAGTCTGTATGACTGCTTCCGATGTATGTAGATGATTTGGATTTAGACAGGGAACACAATATTGACATTTACTGATTACACAGAAGTAAAGGGGATTTGGCAAACAGTGGAAGTAGATGGGTATGGGGAATTGCCAGACAGATAACTGGTACAATTTACATAGAAATTCATAGGTTATAATACATAAACTGGCCATTCAGCCCAACTAGTCCATGTTAACGTTTACATTCCATGCGAGAAAATAATGCTAGTCACATTTACTCATTCCTTCATCCATCTATCCAATCTAATCTTTAATCTTGAATGTTGACATCGTTTCTGCCTCAACCACTAATTCTGGAAGTGAACTCCACAACTTTATGGGCCCAAGTTTCGGGCCGCGCCTAGAACAGCGCAGCCCCGACCTGGATTCCCGTTTTTCGCGCCACAAAGTGCGCCTAAAAAAAAAAAAAACTTGCCTATTCTCTGGCTCCCTGCAGGCCCTCTGGAGTTGGGCGCGGCGCAACACAAGCTGTGGGGAGCGGAGCCAGGTCCCTGCGCTGAAAACAGTGCCGGGACCTCGGCACAGGCTCGCTAAAGTGGGCGCGCATGTGTGCAGTAGCTCCAAGCGCCCAAAATCTGTGTGGGAGGGGCCCGAAGCACGCAGCCCCTAGTCCTGGCCGAATGGCCTCACTGGGGCTGCGTCGATAAGGCTGCCTCCCATGCCCAGCTCCTGCTTCCTCCGAACCGGGACCCGACCCGACCTCCGCTTCCCTCGCTCCCGATCTTCTCTTCCCCCACAACCCCCCCAACCCTCCGCTCCCGACGACTCCCCCCCCCGACCGACCTCCGCTCCAGACACCGCCCTCCCCCTCCCCCCCCGACCGACCTCCACCCTCCCTCCTTTCTCGCCCCCGCCCCTCCCTCCCCCGCCCCCTCCCTCCTCACCCCCCAGACACTGACACAGACAGAGAGATAGAGACACTGACAGAGACGCACGGGGGTGCCGTCCCAGCACGCTGTTGGACTCCCAGTGCTGCAGTCAGTAAGTAGAAAATGTTTTTTTTAATTAATTTTTTTTGATTGATTTATTGATGTATTTATCATTTATTATTGATGGCTCTTTTTGTAAAACTGAAGTGTTTAATGTTTGTAAACTTCCCTTTTAAAACCTCCCCCATTCCCTACGCCTGATTTGTAACCTACCCCTGATTTTCTAAGTGTAGACAAGTTTTTTCTGAGCGTACAAAAATCTACACTTACTCCATTCTAAGTTAGTTTGGAATAAGTTTTCACTGCCTAAACTTTCAAAACGGACGTAAGTGGCCAGACTCGCCCCCTTTTTTAAAAAAAAAAAATCTGTTCCAAACTGAAACTGTTCTAACTGACTAGAACTGGAGCAAACTAAATGCCGAGAATTGCAATTTCTAAGATACTCCATTCTAAACCAGTTGCTCCAAAAAAACAGGAGCAACTCAGGCTGAAACTTGGCCCCAAAAACTCTAAATGAATTTCTCTTGCTCCCTGCATACAATACTCTGTCTTAAAGTTTTGTGTAGACTCATCATTACCTATTATATCTAAGATGTGTCTTTGTACTGCCAAAATGGCCATATAGCTTGACCTATTGCTGATTGGTCTCCTTGGAGGATAAGTCGCACCCTGAAGTTCCTCTGGAATGTGTAATTGGAACTGCCCAGCCCAAGTTCTGACTGACTTTCCAATTTGTAATTCGATCCATTTTGACTTCAGAAGCCAGAGGCTAGATCTCTCCAAAAGCCACCAAGTTCCAGCCGAAGTCCCTTACACCAGCGCAAGTGCTGCTTCCCCCAGCCGAAGTCCCTTACACCAGCGCAAGTGCATAACCTTACCCCCTCCTCATAGATGGGGCATTGTGTGCGGATTGTTCACAGGTTTATTGGGTATGAAATGAATAGTGACCGTGTCGTGACTTCTGGATTTCATCCACTCCAATGATGTCCCTTGTAAAACATGCACCAAGCTTTGAGATAAAGGGGATTGGAAGAACCTTTCTCCCCTCCAACTCCTCTTCGTCTCGCGCTCTCGCTCGCTGGCTCTCTCGCTCTCGCTGGCTGGCTCTCGCGCTCTGGGTCTACTTCTGTTCACCGTATAATTACTGTTTTTTAATCAAAATGTGTCGCATCACACCTTTGTCATTTATTTAGCCTGTTTCCTTCATCTTTTCAATATCTCTTTGCAGTTTTCTATGAGTTTCTAAAGAATTAACTATACCTCCTATATTGGTATCTGTAAATTTCCACACCATTCCTTCATTGATGTACACATTGAACCAAAGTGGCCCCAGAATGAACCCTGTGGGACATCACTCTTGTACCCTCCAGTAATAATCTGTGTGGTACCATGCCAAAAGGTTTTCCTAAAGCTCATGTACACTACATCCACTGCATTTCCTCCCATGTCTGTTAGTTCCTCAGAAAATTCTGAGGCTTGTCGAGCACGATTGTACCTTCTGAAATCCATGCTGGCTACTTTTATTTTTATCTATCTATATCTAGATATATGGTAATTTCAACTTTACTTACTCTGAAGTTTTCCTACCACAGATGTTAAGCTAACTGGCCTGTAATTTTCGAGATTGACTCTGTCTCCCTTTTTAAAAAAAAATGAACACGTCTTAAATCTGGCTGCCCGAAAACCGACATTTTTGAGAAAATCCCATTTGATAGTCAGTAAAATAAAATCCGGAATTATTGTCCAAAAACCGGCGGGCCGGGCTAGTTATCAGTTTCGCCGCTATGTTTTAAATGGCATGCGATCAGTCCAAGCCTTGCTGAATGACACCCGGTCTGACCTGACCCAAGCAATTATTAGTACTTTGTCTGTCTTGGTAGCATTTTCTTGTCCGAAATCCGATCCCAAGGTTGCTGGATTTGAGACGTTGTACTGTACATTGTCCACTCTCCAGTCCTCCAGCATGCATCCACACTCAAAAGAGCGCTGAAATATAGTTTCTAGGGCCTCTGCAATTTCTTATCTATCTCCCTCAAGATCCTAGGATATATCCTATCAGAGGCTGGAATTTGTCTTCCCTTAGCTTAATTAATTTGTCCAGTGAATAAAATACTTTTGTTTTGTTTGATGGTTTGTGAAATTTTTCCATCACACTCCCTCTTAGCTTTTTATCCTATTAACCTCTTTCCTTATTTTCTAATATTTTCTTTTAGTTTTTTTCATTTTTATTCTTATTGTCTTTACATCCTGTACTTCAATTTTAATTGGTTTCTAACCTCTTAAGTTATCCATGGCATCTTGAAACTTCTAGTAGTTTGCTTTCTAAATGTAATCTGTACCTTTGCAATTTTTAAAAAAAAACATCCCACTGTTGCTCTACAGACGTGTGTGCAATATTTTCTTCCACTTTCCACTTGCTCCTCATTTTTTTCTAAAATCTGCACTGATCCAATCTGGTGGTCTAGTTTTTGTACTGACTTTCCCCTTTCTAGTTGGATGTTAAACCTAATCCTATTGTAATCAGTGCTCTCACTGTGTTTAAATCACATTTATTTCATCTACCTGATCTATTTCTTAACACATACCAGATCTTGCAATGCTCTGTCCTTGTAGGATTATTAGCAAAGTGCTCGAGGGATGAGTCCTGAGGAAAGATTTTGGGAATTCCATTTACTACACTGTCCTAATCAATAAATGGATAATTAAAATCTCCCAGAACAATAATTTTGATATTCCTACTCATCTCAGATTAGAGAGACTGACTGGAGATTTCCTCTTCTATTTCATTCCCACAATTTGAGGGTTTGCAATATATCCCTACTAATGTTGCAAGCCTTTTTTTAATCTTTCAGCTACATCCATTTTGACTCTGTACACCTCCATGTCTACACCAACCCCCTCTATAGCATATATTCCCCCTCATCAATGTTATTGATATGGCTCCATTCTTAGCTTTTCTATCCCTTCTAAACATGTTTATTGCAGAGTAGCGTGAAGTAATGAACCTTGGGCGAATAAGCAAAGAATGAGTGAATATACTCAATGGAAAGATATTGGAGGGACAGTCACTCTGGCTTCATAAACATAATTCCTTAAGTTCAGTGGATCAAGCCATTGAAAAAGGGTTTTCATAAAACCCAAAATTATGAAGAAAAACAGGTAACCATAATTTTTTTTACAAGGCCATAGTTAGCCCACATTACAACAGTGGCATTTCAAAGGCACTTTATTGGCTATGAATACATTGGGATGTCCCGAGGACATGAAATCCACTATATAAATGTAAATTAATTTGCTCTTTCTCTTCCTCTGCCATAATTGGGGTACTGACTATAGTTTTAGACATGTCATTATTTAAGCCATAGAGAGCATACAGCTTAGATTCACTGAGATGATACCTGGGATAAGAGAAACTGTAGTTAATGAGAAGAGACTTGTGATATTGGGACTATTTCCACAGGAGAAAATAAGGCAAAGGGGAGATTTAATAATGGATTTTAAGTTAACAAAGGCTTTGTTAGGTTGAACCAGTAAAGACTTATTTCCTTTGGTTGCAGAGTCAGTGATTATGATTAAGTGAGAACAGGTGTTAGAAAAAATGTTTTGTATAGAAAGTTGGTAAGTATAGTTATGAGGTAGTAAGGGACAGACCATAAAATTTTACGGGTAGAGTTGGAAACTTTTGAAGCAAAGGCAGATATAGGGCTATGGGAATAGAGTCTTGATCCCCTGCTCTGTGCTGAATTAGTTGATCTCAAGCAGGGTGCATTTTGGGTGCTGCAGGAAGCCTTAGCACTGCTGGGTTAGTTAAGGAAAAATTGGAGGTACTGTACCTAATTGAGCAGCAGAAGAGACAAAACTGGAAAACAAAACTAGGGGAGTGCATATTTTATTGCATGTTCTGTTGGATTTAGATTTAGCATCACTAACAGAAAAGAAATTGGGGGAATGTAGCTTTAATTTTGAGCAAGTCACTTGTTGCTGATATTTGCAGATCATGACTATGAAAGGGCAGTACTTTATAAGAACATAAGAAATAGGAACAGGAGTCGGCCATATGGCCCCTCGAAGTTGCTCCGCCATTCAATAAGATCATGGCTGATCTGATCATGGGAGTCAGCTCCACTTCCCTGCCCGCTCCCCATAACCCCTTATAGTTTAAGAAACTGTCTATTTCTGTCTTAAATTTATTCAATGTCCCAGCTTCCATCGCTCTCTGAGGCAGCAATTCCACAGATTTACAACACTCAGAAGAAATTTCTCATCATCTCTGTTTTAAATGGACGGCCCATTATTCTAAGATCGTGCCCTCTAGTTCTCGTCTCCCACATCAGTGGAAACATCCTCTCTGCATCCACCTTGTCAAGCCCCCTCATAATCTTACACGTTTCGATTAGCTCACCTTTCATTTTTCTGAATTCCAATGAGTAGAGGCCCAACCTACTCCACCTTTCCTCATAAGTCAACCCCCTCATCCCTGGGATCAACCTAGTAAACCTTCTCTGAACTGCCTTCAAAGCAAGTATATCCTTTCGTAAATATGGAAACCAAAACTGCACGCAGTATTCCAGGCCTGGCCTCACCAATACCTTGTATAGCTGTAGTAAGACTTCCCTGCTTTTATACTCCATCCCCTTTGCAATAAAGGCCAACATTCCATTGACCTTCCTGATCACTTGCTGTACCTGCATACTATCCTTATGTTTCATGCACAAGTACCCCCAGGTCCCGCTGTACTGCAGCACTTTGCAATCTTTCTCCATTTAAATAATAACTGGCTCTTGATTTTTTTTCTGCCAAAGTGCATGACCTCACACTTTCCAACATTGTACTCCATCTGCCAAATTTTTGCCCACTCACTTAGCCTGTCTGTGCTTTTGCAGATTTTTGTGTCCTCCACACACATTGCTTTTCCTCCTATCTTTGTATCGTCAGCAAACTTGGCTACGTTCCACTCAGTCCCTTCTTCCAAGTCGTTAATATAGATTGTAGATAGTTGGGGTCCTAGTCCTGATCCCTGCGGCACCCCACTAGTTATTGGTTGCCAACCAGAGAATGAACCATTTATCCCAACGCTCTGTTCTGTTAGCCAATTCTCTATCCATGCTAATATATTACTCCCAACCCCGTGAACTTTTATCACCACATATTGTGCCATATTATGTTAAATCTTGATATTATTAAAAATGGATGAGTTTATTAAAATGATTGCTTAAACTAAAGGGATTAGTGATTTTCTTTTTAAACAGTTGGTAATTTATTGAACATACTATTGCATTCCATAAACCTAGACTTTGGTTTTCCTCAGCATAAAATCTGGAGATACTGCCATCTAAAGCATATAACTTTAAATACTACAGTAACAATTTTACACTTTTAAGATTGATGTTTTAATTTTTAAGACAAAGCCATTGGACTAGAAATTGGTCTTTTGGTGATGGCAGTATTTTTTTGGCAAAAATACCATTTTAAAATACCGGTTTGTTTTAAAGGCCTAAAATTGGCCAAAAAATGTGCCTGACGGTAAAAATCGGTGTTGCACGAGGATTCGCAGTGGAATCCGCAGCCCTCACCAACTTTAGTCCGAGGCCGCTTACCGCTAAAATGACAGGCCCTGGAATAGGGTAAACACGCAAAAAAAAATTGCAAAAAATAAAAAAATTGCAAAACATTCACAAGTTACATTTCAGCAAATTGCTGAAAAAGAATTAAAAAAATAAAAACTTTAACTTAGCTTTTTTGCAGATCTTCATACTGCTGTTTCTGGGGCTGCAACGCAGGCTTTTCTCACGTGTTTTTTTTCCACCCAGAATCATCATCATCATAGGTGGTCCCTTGTATCGAGGATGACTTGCTTCCACGCCAAAAAGGGATGAGTTCACAGGTGTTTCAATGAAGGACCTAATATTCCGGATCCCAAACTACATCTTGAAGGGTGGAAGATGCCTGTGCATGGATTTTTTTAACGTGTGGTGGCTGTTGCACCCCAGCCACCACCCTGGCTTGACAGAGCTAGGTCTTGTTCCAGTGGCAAGGATTAACCAAGACAACTGGAGACCTGCTCTGCTGCACGGACCTAGTGCGCGCACACATCGCAGTGTGGGCTGGCCCGTGCTGCCCCTGGGCCCTCTCCTCTTCTGGGCCCCCATCACATCCCTCTATGAACTCTTGCCATTCCTTCGCCCCAACCTCGTCACTCCTGCTGTACCTGCCTGCACTGCAATCAGCCGTCGCCCTCCTGCAGCAGCACACACTGCTCCCTGAAATGGCATGCCGCCGCACACTGCTCCCTCTAATGGCCCTGGCCTGCTGATGACATCCGAGAGTATGTGCAGTATAAACAGATCAAAGCTCAAATCACCAGGCTCCCAATACAGAAAACACACACGTTTCATAGTGCCGAATAGCCAATTTAAAACTATATTGCTTTTTTTTTGTCTTGCACAATGGTGGTCTGCTTTTCAGTGGTATTGCAAAACAGTTAGTGCACAACTTTGGCCAATTTAGGTGAACACCCTTTTCCGTCAAAAAACGGGCACAAGGCTGGCCAATTTTTAGCCCAATTGTGAGATTGTTCTCACTTTGCAACCATGTAAGTTATCTCCTTCACTGTCCTCCTCCCTTTCTTACAGAACTCTGTTGCTAAATGGTCATGGGAAAATGAGCTTCAAATGTCTATTGTGCGAATTGTTAAGTTTTTGTCTAATATTGCTGTCTTTCCTCAGATTAAACGTACAAATTTAAAAAAGCCAGATTCAGAGAGGACGGGCTGTGGGATGAGGGTAAAATTCGATCCTCTAGCTTTACTCCTAGATGCTTCTTTAGAAGGAGAATTTGATCTTGTGCAACGCATCATTTATGAGGTAGCGTTTCTACATCATTTTTGCATTGTCATTTGTTACATTCTGCATTTGAAATTCCTACACAATAGAATATAATGTTTTAACAGTTAGTTGATATGTTCAGCATTCAAAGTTGTTTGTTTTTGGCCAGGTTAATGATCCCAGCAGACCTAATGATGAAGGGATTACACCATTACACAATGCAGTGTGTGCTGGTCACCATCACATTGTGAAGTTCCTTGTTGATTTTGGTGTAAATGCAAATGCAGCAGACAGTGATGGATGGTAAGTTTTATGGAAATTGAAATATAGTGTTCTTTTCTTTGAAGAGATGTTCTTATTGACATGAATATTGGTTGAATATAATTTTTGCAATGGGGATTCTAAGAAAAGGGCACATAGTCTTAAAAATTAGAGCCAGACCTTTCAGGAGTGAAATTAGGAAACACCGATGGGTGGTAGAAGTTTGGAACTCTTGCGCAAATGGCAATTGATGCTAGATCAATGGTAAATTTTATATCGGAAATTGATAGATTTCTGTTAACCAAAGGTGTTGAGGGATATGGGCCAAAGGCAGATATATGGAGTTAGATCACAGATCAGCCATGATCTCATTGAATGGCTGAACAGGGGTCAAGGGACTGAATCAACTACTCCTGTTCCTAGTCAAATAAATGTTTAGACCATGCTGATTGAATCTGTCCTCAATTGAACTTTAAAGCTTTCCATATAATTGTAAATTTCTATAATGCATTAATGTAAACGTTTCCAATTAGGTGATCTAAACTAGACTTATAATTTTATGAACTCTCTTGCATGCGATGCGCGCGCATGCATGCACACACATTAAATACATTTCCATTGTGTAAAGCATAGGATTGTTGGTAAATAAATGACTGGCTATATCCATACCTTCAGTGATGCTCTGTACCTTGGGGAAGCAAGTAGTGTGGTAAAAATGTAGCTGCCTCTGCTCTTCCTGAGTTGTTTGTAGGCAAGTGAATGCTGAAATAGGATTTTCATTACAAAATGAGTTTGACAAAGTGTGTATGTGGGCAGAATAATGGCAGATGCAACTTTATGCAAACAGGTGGATAATACTGTCTATAGGAAAGAAAGAGGTGCCATATGTACTCGGGTGTTGAGATAGCTGAATGTGACTTGGGAATCTTGGTAGTTTTGATATTAAACATGTCTAAGCAGTGCAGAGAAGCAATCAACAAAACAGTAGAATATAATTTAGAGGAAATAGTGATCAAACTGTAGAGTACTATGGTCAGACTGTACCTCGAATACTTGCACTCAGATGTAATTCAAAGGCGGTGGCTGGGATTCGAATCTTACCAGCATCAAGCCTCTGAATGAAGTACAAGTTCGGTTTGTATTTGCTTCTCTTTCCCTACCACTCCCAACCATCCTCCCACAGCGATGTTCCCCTTTAAATTTTATGATCTGTATATGTTTGCTGTTGAAGTGATTATGATGCGAGTCAAACTCATATTGCACATAATAACTACAGGGTATTTTGGAGAATCTTTAGCTATGTAATTTTAAACACAATTAGGAAAACTGCCCTTATAGTTAAATGATTATGGTCTACGTGTGGAAATATGGTTTACATAATTCTAAGACTGTTTGTATGCTTAACTAACTTGGCATATCTGAGTGATTTTAATCTGGAAGTTGTCTCAAACTGTACTGCTGTCTTTTCAGGACACCATTACACTGTGCTGCTTCCTGCAACAGTGTCCAACTCTGCAAACTGCTTGTAGAATCTGGTGCTGCTATTTTTGCCACTACTATCAGTGATGTTGAAACAGCAGCAGATAAATGTGAGGAGATGGAAGAAGGCTTTGTACAGTGCTCACAGTTCCTTTATGGCAAGTATCTGTAAACTTTGTAATTCTTTTACAAAAATGTATCATCTTTTCGTGCGCATGCTTAACCTCTTTTTTTTAAACTTTGTTGTCAAAATAAACTAAGCAGTACTTAATGTTGCAGTATGTTCACTGTCAGTTTATTAAGTTTCTCTGCCATGTGTCAAATGTTCTATCTCCACTAACTATACACTGAGCCACTGCAACTCTAACCAATATCTAGATTGATTCAATGCTCTTCTTCCTCCATGATGGTATTCAGTCTCTGCCTCTCAAGCTTGCTGTGATCAGGAACTTGTCATTTGGGGACATATACCAATGTCCGATTTTTTGTTCAGTGAATTAATACACCCAAAGCAGTCCTGCCATTTTTTCTTTTACTTTTGAAAGGTTTATGTAATGCAAAATTGAAAGAGTTACGTGTGCAAATCAGTGTCATCTTTAAAGTATCTATAGCAACAGAAACTTAATTGTGTAGTAATGCTTGTTTTAGTCTACTGTTCTAACAGTTTGACGATGCCTCAAGAAGGTGGTCAGGTTTGAGACTGGAGGCAACTTGCCACTTGAACATATCTGCAGTGGGCAGATTTTATGTCCAAGGCCACATAATGGATTGCCAATTGACAACAAAGCATTCCCTTTTTGAGAGGGGAGGTGGAGGAGATTTAAAAAAAAAAAATTCTGGACCCATCCAGTTCTAATTCCACAATAGCATTTGTGGTCAAGTCCAGAGACTATACTGTTCTGTTCTCTTAACTTTAGAAGAATGTATGATGATGAGTAGCCTGATGTGTTTTTAAAAGTCTATATGCATATATAGACTTATGGTCTACAGGGCAGTAGTGATACCCACCCTCTTATATCGCTGAGACGTGGACTATATACACCAGACACCTCAAAACGCTGGAGATGTACCACCAGCACTGCCTCTGCAAGATTCTGCAAATCCATTGGCAGGATAGACGCACCAACGTCTGTGTTCTCGCTCAGGCCAACATCTCCAGCATCAAAGCATTGACTGCGCTCAATCAGCTCCGTTGGGCGGGCCACATTGTCCTCATGCCCAAAGCAAGTGCTCTACTCAGATCTTCGACACGGCAAGTGAGCCCCAGGTTAATTTCAAGGACACCCTAAAAGACTCCTTGATAAAGTGCAACATTCCCACCGACACCTGGGAATCCCTGGCCCAAGACCGCTCAAAGTGGAGGAAGAGCATCCAGGAGGGTGCTGAGCACCTTGAGTCATTGCCGAGAGCAAACAGAAACCAAGTGTAGACAGCGAAAGGAGCGTGTGTCAACTCAGGCTCCCTACCCTTTCCTTCAACCACTGTTTGGTCCACCTGTGACAGAGATTGTAGGTCCCATTGGACTCTTCAGTCACCTGAGAGCTTACTTTTAGAGTGGAAGCAAGTCATCCTCGACTCTGAGGGACTGCCTATGATGATATGCACATATTAGCATTTATAGGTATTATAAATTGTCATGAAATCCTCGCGGTAAGCTTTTTAAAAACAATGCCTGCTTGAATGCACACTTTGGAAGAAGGCAAAAAACCTGTGCTTGATCCTCTAAGTAGAACTATATAGCGTACATTTTGTAAAATGACCAGCCGACATGTTTGTCCATTCCTGAGGTAATTGAGAATTATTTTCAACCCACAATAGGAGTGCAGGAAAAAATGGGTGTCATGAACAAAGGTGTGGTTTATGCTTTGTGGGACTATGAGGCCAAGAACAGTGATGAATTATCATTCCATGAAGGAGATCCTCTGACAGTCGTGAGGCGTAAAGATGACAATGAAACAGACTGGTGGTGGGCTCGTTTGAATGACAAGGAAGGCTATGTTCCTCGCAATCTGCTAGGGGTAAATATAACCTAAATTTTCTGTAACTTTATAATTATTCAATAAAATGTAATCGTGCAAGTGAAACAGCTTGCGGTAATACCAGCTGGCGAGTAGTAAAGGATCCCCTCGGAATGAGTGATCATAGCATAATTGAATTTCTTATTCAGATGGAGGGTGAGAAAGTTGGATCTCTAACCAGCTTACTCGGCTTAAATAAAGGAGACAGAAGGTAAGAGGGCAGAGTTGGGTAAAGTGTAGGACGGTTGATGAACAATGGTGTACATTTAAGGAGATATTTCACAACTCTCAAGAAAAATATATTCCAGTGAGGAGGAAAGTGTAAGAGAAAAGATAGCCATCTGTGGCTAACTAAAGAAATAAAGGATAGTATCCAATTAAAAACCAGGGCATACAAAGTGGCCAAAACTAGAGGGAGGACAGAAAACTGAATCTTTTAAAAGCCAGCAAAGAACGACGACTAAAAAAAAATGATTAAGGGAAGATAGACCATGAAAGTAAACAAGGGCAAAATATAAAAACAGATGGCAAGAGTTTCTATATGTATATAAAAAGGAAAAAGGTGCCTAAAGTAAATGTTGGTCCCTTCGAGGATGAGACCAGGGAATTAGTAATGGGGAAGTTGGAGATGGCAGAAATGCTGAACAAATATTTTGTATCAGTCTTTACGGTGGAAGACACTAACAATACTCTTGACAGTGGATAGTCTTGGGGCTATTGGGGCGGGGGGAAGAATTTAACACAATCACAATCACTAAGGTACTCTAAGATAATGGGACTAAAGGCAGATAAATCCCCTGGACCTGATGGTTTGCATCCTAGGGTCTTAAGGGAAGTAGCGGCAGAGATTGTGGATGCATTGGTTGTAATTTACCAAAATTCCCTGGATTCTGGGGAGTTCCCAGCAGATTGGAAAATTGCAAATGTAACGCCCCTATTTTTTTTTTTTAAAAAGGAAGCAGACAAAAAGCAGGAAACTATAGACCAGTTAGCCTAACATCTGTGATTGGGGAAAATGTTGGAGTCCATTATTAAAGTAGTAGTAGCAGGACATTTGGAAAAGCAAAATTCGGTCAGGCAGAGTCAGCATTGATTTATGAAGGGGATGTCATGTTTGACAAATTTTCTGGAGTTTTTTGAGGATGTAACGAACAGGGTGGATAAAGGGGAACCAGTGGATGTGGTGTATTTGGACCTCCAGAAGGCATTTGACAAGGTGCCACATAAAAGGTTACTGCACAAGATAAATGTTCACGGGGCTGGGGGTAATATATTAGCGTGGGTAGAGGATTGGCAAACTAACAGAGAACAGAGAGTCGGGATAAATGGTTCATTCTCTGGTTGGCAACCAGTAACTAGTGGGGTGCTGCAGGGATCAGTGCTGGTACCCCAACTATTTACAATCTATATTAAACTCAGTCCCTTCTTCCAAGTGGTTAACGTAGCCAAGTTTGCTGACGATACAAAGGTGGGAGGAAAAGCAATGTGTGAGAGGACACACAAAATCTGCAAAAGGACATAGACAGGCTAAGTGAGTGGGCAAAAATTTGGCAGTTGGAGTATAATGTCGGAAAGTGTGAGGTGATGCACTTCGGCAGAAAAAAAATCCAAAGAGCAAGTTATTATTTAAACGGAGAAAGATTGCAAAGTGCCGCAGTACAGCAGGACCTGGGGGTACTTGTGCATGAAACACAAAAGGATAGTATGCAGGTACAGCAAGTGATCAGGAAGGCCAATGGTATCTTGGCCTTTACTGCAAAGGGGATGGATTATAAAAGCAGGGAAGTCTCACTACAGCTATACAAGGTATTGGTGAGGCCACACCTGGAATACTGCGTGCAGTTTTGGTTTCCATATTTACGAAAGGATATACTTGCTTTGGAGGCAGTTTAGAGGAAGTTTAGAGGAGGTTCACTAGGTTGATTCTGGGGATGAGGGGGTTGACTGATGAGGAAAGGTTGAGTAGGTTGGGCCTCTACTCATTGGAATTCAGAAGAATGAGAGGTGATCTTATCGAAACGTATAAGATTATGAGGGGGCTTGACAAGGTGGATGCAGAGAGGATGTTTCCACTGATGGGGGAGACTAGAACTAGAGGGCACGATCTTTAGAATAAGGGGCCGCCCATTTAAAACAGATGAGAAATGTCTTCTCCTGGAGGGTTGTAAATCTGTGGAATTCGCTGCCTCAGAGCTGTGGAAGCTGGGACATTGAATAAATTTAAGACAGAAATAGAGAGTTTCTTAAACGATAAGGGGTTATGGGGAGCAGGCGGGGAAGTGGAGCTAAGTCCATGATCAAATCAGCCATGATCTTATTGAATGGCGGAGCAGGCTTGAGGGGCCGTATGGCCTACTCCTGTTCCTGTTTCTTATGTTCTTATTAAGCCAGAGGGTCCAGCCAAATATGGGACTCATCAGGGCCCCCATGCAAATTCGTTTCATTTAAACATAGTATATAGTGATATGATTTGAGTTTAATATAAGTGTGGCATATTCTGATTGTTTATCAATATTTCATGCATTTTACGACATGTTTTAGTGGATTGAGGGTGGAATTTTGTGTTGAGGGAGGGGCCCGAATGTGCTTAATTCAACTCTATCAGCTGATCAGATCAGTAGCTAAAGAGTCTGGAAGACTGTAAAAGGTCAGATGTTAGGGAAATCTTCTTGGGGACAAATCCCAGAAAACAGAAGTTGGTGTAAAGAACGAGCACCATAATTGAATAAATTGTAGCCACTAACAAATGATGCACCATTGGACTTTACAGGTCAGTTATTGGTTTGTATGTGCTGCTGATCCATGTGGGCCATTAAATTTTATCGTGTATTCTGTATTTGTGGAACCGTCACCACATCAATTACCACATGATACTAAATGTTACAAAGGGAAATATCATCTGTACAACTGCAATAATTCTACCTTTTGCTTTTCAAAACTGCTGATTAGAGGCAGACTAGAAACAGATTCAGTGTAAAATTCAAAAATGACAACATGAAGTTTGGCTCCACAATCCTCATTTATGATATGATTAGTGCTAAGCTGTGTGATGTTGCAGGGAGATTTCTGTAGCTGCTATTGTACTTCTAACTAGCACATGATGAAATAAAGAAAACTGAGACACCTTGTAATTATTGCCTTTATAGATCAGTTAAGTTTTGATTACTATAGAAGTCAAACATTGCTGCTTCGGACAAATACTGATTTAGATTAAATAGCAACAGCTTAGTACTGAGAACAAAAACCTGAGAATGCAGTAGAATTTAATGGCTAGTTGATGTAATCAATTTATATTTTAAATTAGGACCTGTATTAATGCATTGTATTTAAAGCAGCAAGTACAGAGCGCTCCTGATGGCCAATAGAGTTTATCCAGTTAATAGATGAGCCAGAGGGACCAAGGAGATCCAAATTTGATCAAAAGGAATGATAATTGGCATGAGGGAAAAAGTAGCATGTGTAGATTTTCTACAGGTGTTAAACTATATAAGAATTTTAATCTAATTTGTTTAAGAGCATTTATATTGATAGTTTAATTATTGTCGGAATAGTAATATGAAAAGGATAAAGTTCATTATGTTTGAATCAATAGCCACTTTATTTGCTCGCCATAGTCACAAGATTGATTTTAGATGTAGGAATAGGTAAATTACTAATAACTAACACATTATGCCTCAAAATGTAGGCCAAACAGATGGCAGAGCATTCACTTAAAGTTTTTTTATCACTGACTTTCTACTGAGGTTTTTCCAAATGATCAAAGTTCAAACCTTGTCTTGACTGTCTTTCAAACTGTACTGCAGGTCTAATTTGCTGATGTAATGTTTGGCGTGTGGTGGGGCGGAGATGGAGGAAGATTAACTAGGAGAAAATTCATTGCACAAAGCCGAGCAGACTGGACTATTCCAATGCTGTCCTGGCTGGCCTCCCATTTTTCATCCTCCATAAACTTGAGCTCATCCAAAACTCTGCTGCTTGTATTCTAAACTACACCAAGTCCTACTCACCCATCACCCCTGTGTTAGCTGACCTACATTGGCAGGCCACCAATGCCTCAATTTTAAAATTCTCATCCCCCTGTTCAAATCTCTCCCTATCTCTCTAACCTCCTACAACCCTCCAAGAACTCTGCGTTTCTCCAACTCCGGACTCTTACATTCCTCACCGTTGCTGGCTGTGCCTTCAGCAGTTTAGGCCCCAAGATGGAATCCTCTCCCTAAACCTCCCTGTCTCTACACCTCGCTCTTTTAAGATCTTCCTTAAAACTTTCCTCTTTGACCAATTTTTTATTCACCTAATATCTCCTCCTTTAGCTCTGTCAATTTTTGTCTTATTACGTTCCTCTGAAGCACCTTTGGGTGTTTTCCTATGTTTTAGGCACTATATAAATGCAAGTTATCAAATCCAGAGTCGTCATAGTATTGACTGTAGGGATGTCCACTGCTCAAGACTGCCTTAACTTTCAGCTGAAGAAAGAAGTACAGTAGGGTAGAAAGTATAAAATGGATATTATAATAAACCATTATTTTAATATATTTTTAAATTTTTGTTTTGTTACAGTTGTATCCTAGAATAAAGCCACGGCAGCGATCTCTGGCTTAGGATTATTCTTCGGCCCTTCTTCTGATCAGAATCTGGAGCAGACATAATACACTACAGAATGAAGGTGTCCTCCTCCCAGACAAGGAAATAGATATTTATGTGCTGTGATTTGGATATGCAGTAGTTTACTTTACGGTGCTTTTTCTCTGAACAAAGTCGCATTGCTACATCCGAAGAACACAAACATGCACATGTACACTCACGCCTGCACTCATGGCCACGCGTGCACGCCTGCACTCCCACGCACACACTCCTGCACCTGCACACACACGCCTGCACTCCCACAAATGCACGCACATACATCTGCGTGAGCCACATACCTGCGCACACGCACACAGACCTATGTGTGCGAGGCCTGCATACACAGGCTTGCGCGCGCGCGCGCACATAGAAGAAGTGGTGTTATCTGAAAACCAGATGACCTCAGTATTGGTATGTGGCATGCTTGGCTGGTAATGGTGGTAAGGGAAATGTTTTAATGTAACTTTAACAGGTTTCAGAGAGGAAGTTATAAGTTTATTGAAAGGCCATGTGGGTGGGCTAGCAAAGTTTAATTTGGTTTTGTGATGAATAGAACTGTTCAAGGATTATGAAATGTATGCTTGGACATGAAGGAAGAATTTTAAGTAGAATGGTAATGCTGCAACTTTGAGATGAACAAGGGTTTTGGTATGGTGAGGTGCACTGTCTAAGTTGTTTGAGGTAAGTGAAGTGTATGTGACTAATGGAGCGACGGATGTGAGAATGAGCAGAGGGTTTTGTCATTGATTAACTTCTGTGTCTTTTATGGAAATGATGCAATAACTTTCACCATGTTTTGGTGCAGAACACTACAGCACTTCATTGAAATAAGTATTCAAGTATATTTCTATATTAAAGAACCTTTCATTTATTTTTCGCAATTACATGTTTCTTTTTGAAATAAAAATTCTAGTCATACATCCTAACAAATGATGAGTTTATACATATAACAAAACAATCTTTGGCTTGTTTACCATGTTTCAAATCTTACCTTTTTCTTAACAAGCAGTTCTGTTAACTGAGCACAGTGTAGTATTGAATGTAAATATTGTGATGTATAAGATTATAACAGTGATGGGCTATATTATGTATGACTAAGTGACTGAACTGTAATTGTTTTCATAGTTGATAGTAATGCACTGCTTAACAAAAATGTTATGTAAACGTGCACAATAAAATACAATGGCATGAATGGCATTTTGCAAATTATATTCATTCTATCTAATGAATGTTCAAAGGTCTTAAGGCCATTTTAATTTATAATGACTGGCTAGAAACCAGTACCTAATTGAAAGCTTGGGTGTTTGGTGTTGAGCTATGTGTTCGTTCTTCATTTCCCTCCGGGGGAAAATACCCAAATTCCTAATTGTCTGTAAATGTCTGAATTGTTTTGGATGTACAGTACTAGTAAACTAATTAAGCAGTCATATTTGCTTAACGCCACTGTGTGCCTAGAATAGTTTTTCTTACTGAAGATAGCAGGCGAAATGTTATTGAATGAAAACCGATTAATCTGGCCAGTTGTAGAAAAAATCCAGTTCTTCTGGGAATTCCTGTCCTTCAATTATTCAGCCGGAACTGATATATTCCCCCTACTCTCTCTACAGCTCGACCCCAAAGAAATTTCTCCTGCAGATGGGCAATTATTGGACTAACTTTTGATGTGGCAGGGTATCTAATGGCATCTGTCAGTTAGACTTATCCTTGCAGGTTTAAGTTATGATATTTTTATGCATGGCTAGTTGCTGAAACTGTGAGCTGATGACTTGAATATATGGGGTATGATTAAGAAGTTTGCAGATGATGCAAAAATATGCTTTGTGGTTAATGTGGAAGAAGAAAGCTGCGAACTGCAGGAAGGTATCAATCAACTGATCAGGTGGGCAGAACAGTGGCCAATGAAATTTAATCCAGAGAAGTGTGAGGTAATGCATTTGGGGAGGGCTAACAATGCAAGGGAATACACACTAAATGGTAGGACACTGAAGTGTAGAGGAACAAAGGAACCTGTGAGTGCAGGTCCACAGGTCCCTGAAGGTAGCAGGTCAGGTGGTTAAGGCGGCATATGGAATGCTTGCATTTATTAGCCGAGGCATAGAACAGAGGACTAAATGGGTTATGCTTGAACTGTATAAAAC
Source organism: Pristiophorus japonicus (assembly GCF_044704955.1). Lineage (NCBI taxonomy): Eukaryota > Metazoa > Chordata > Chondrichthyes > Pristiophoridae > Pristiophorus > Pristiophorus japonicus. The sequence continues at coordinate 251,453,246 of NC_091980.1, forward strand.
ACTGGTTAGGCCACAGCTGGAGTACTGCAGTTCTGGTCACCGCATTACAGGAAGGACGTGATTGTACTGGAGAGGGTACAGAGGAGATTTACGAGGAAGTTGCTGGGAGTGGAGAATCTTAGCTATGAGGAGATTGGATAGGCTGGGTCTGTTTTACTTGGAACAGAGGAGGCTGAGGGGAGACCTCATTGAGGTGTATAAAATGATGAGGGGCCTAGATATAGTAGATAGAAAGGGCCTATTTCCCTTAGCAGAGAGGTCAACAACCAGGAGGCATAAATTTAAAGTAGTTAGAAGGTTTAGAAGGGATTTGAGGGGAAATTTCTTCAGAGGGCTGTGGGGGTTTGGAACTCACTGCCTGAAAGGGTGGTAGAGGCAGAAACCCTCACCACGTTTTTAAAAAGTACTTGGATGTGCAACTTGAAGGTCCGTAACCCCTAGACCTAGAAAGTGGGATGAGGCTGGATAGCCTCTTATTGGTTGGCAAGAACACAATGGGCCGAAATGGCCTCCTTCTGTGCTGTAAACTTTTATGATTTTATGACAGCGCAGCTGGGATCTGAGTGAACAGGGCAAGCAACTGTGTATCTCCTTAACCATAGATTGAAGGATTGTGAAATAAATAATGCAAGGACCGAGAACATAGGAACATGCCATCTAGCCCCTCGAACTTGCTCCGCCATTCAACAAGATCATGGCTGATCTGGCCGTGAACTCTGCTCCACTTACCCGCCCGCTCCCCATAACCCTTAATTCCCTTATTGGTTAAAAATCTATCTATCTGTGATTTAAATACATTCAATGAGCTAGCCTCAACTGCTTCCTTGGGCAGAGAATTCCACAGATTCACAACCCTCTGGGAGAAGAAATTCCTTCTCAACTCGGTTTTAAATTGGCTCCCCCGTATTTTGAGGCTGTGCCCCCTAGTTCTAGTCTCCCCGACCAGTGGAAACAATCTCTCTGCCTCTATCTTGTCTATACCTTTCATTATTTTAAATGTTTCTATAAGATCACCCCTCATCCGTCTGAACTCCAACGAGTAAAGACCCAGTCTACTCAATCTATCATCATAAGGTAACCCCCTCATCTCCGGAATCAGCCTAGTGAATCGTCTCTGTACCCCCTCCAAAGCTAGTATATCCTTAAGTAAGGTGACCAAAACTGCACGCAGTACTCCAGGTGCGGCCTCACCAATACCCTGTACAGTTGTAGCAGGACCTCCCTGCTTTTGTACTCCATTCCTCTCGTAGTGAAGGCCAACATTCCATTCGCCTTCCTGATTACCTGCTGCACCTGCAAACTAACTTTTTGGGATTCATGCAGAAGGACCCCCAGGTCCCTCTGCACCGCAGCATGTTGTAATTTCTCCCCATTCAAATAATATTCCCTTTTACTGTTTTTTTTTCAAGGTGGATGACCTCACATTTTCCGACATTGTATTCCATCTGCCAAATCTTAGCCCATTCGCTGAACCTATCTAAATCTCTTTGCAGCCTCTCTGTATCCTCTACACAACCCGCTTTCCCACTAATCTTTGTGTCATCTGCAAATTTTGTTACACTACACTCTGTCCCCTCTTCCAGGTCATCTATGTATATTGTAAACCATTGTGGTCCCAGCACCGATCCCTGTGGCACACCACTAACCACCGATTTCCAACCCGAAAAGGACCCATTTATCCCGACTCTCTGCTTTCTGTTAGCCAGCCAATTCTCTATCCATGCTAATGCATTTCCTCTGATTCCGCGTACCTTTATCTTCTGCAGTAACCTTTTGTGTGGCACCTTATCGAATGCCTTTTGGAAATCTAAATACACCACATCCATCGGTACACCTCTATCCACCATGCTCGTTATATCCTCAAAGAATTCCAGTAAATTAGTTAAACATGATTTCCCCTTCATGAATCCATGTTGCGTCTGCTTGATTGCACTATTCCTATCTAGATGTCCCGCTATTTCTTCCTTAATGATAGCTTCAAGCATTTTCCCCACTACAGATGTTAAACTAACCGGCCTATAGTTACCTGCCTTTTGTCTGCCCCCTTTTTTAAGCAGAGGCGTTACATTAGCTGCTTTCCAATCTGATGGTACCTCCCCAGAGTCCAGAGAATTTTGGTAGATTATAACGAATGCATCTGCTATAACTTCTGCCATCTCTTTTAATACCCTGGGATGCATTTCATCAGGACCAGGGGACTTGTCTACCTTGAGTCCCATTAGCCTATCCAGCACTACCCCACCTAGTGATAGTGATTGTCTCAAGGTCCCCCCTTCCCACATTCCCGTGACCAGCAATTTTTAGCATGGTTTTTGTGTCTTCCACTGTGAAGACCGGAGCAAAATAATTGTTTAAGGCCTCAGCCATTTCCACATTTCCCATTATTAAATCCCCCTTCTCATCTTCTAAGGGACCAACATTTACTTTAGTCACTCTTTTTTCCGTTTTATATATCGGTAAAAGCTTTTACTATCTGTTTTTATGTTTTGCGCAAGTTTACTTTCGGAATCTATCTTTCCTTTCTAGTCATTCTTTGCTGCCGTTTAAAATTTTCCCAATCTTCTAGTTTCCCACTAACCTTGGCCACCTTATACGCATTGGTTTTTAATTTGATACTCTCCTTTATTTCCTTGGTTATCCATGGCTGGTTATCCCTTCTCGTACCGCCTTTTTCACTGGAATATATTTTTGTTGAGCACTATGAAAGAGCTTCTTAAAAGTCCTCCACTGTTCCTCAATTGTGCCACTGTTTAATGTGTTTCCAGTCTACTTTAGCCAACTCTGCCCACTGTAGTCCCCTTTGTTTAAGCATAGTATGCTCGTTTGAGACACTACTTCCTCACCCTCGATCTGTATTACAAATTCAACCATACTGTGATCACTCATTCCGAGAGGATCTTTTACTAGGAGATCGTTTATTATTCCTGTCTCATTACACAGGACCAGATCTAAGATAGCTTGCTCACTTGTAGGTTCTGTAACATACTGTTCTAAGAAACAATCCTTTATGCATTCTATGAATTCCTCCTCCAGGCTACCCCGTGCGATTTGATTTGACCAATCGATATGTAGGTTAAAATCCCCCATGATTACTGCTGTTCCTTTTTCACATGCTTCTATATTCCCTTGATTATTGTCCGCCCCACCGTGAAGTTATTATTTGGGGGCCTATAAACTATGCCCAGTGACTTTTTTCCCCTTACTATCTCTAATCTCTACCCACAATGATTCAACATTTTGTTCATTAGAGCCAATATCGTCTCTCACAACTGCCCTGATGATATCCTTTATTAACAGAGCTACCCCAATTCCTTTCCCTTCTTGTCTATCTTTCCGAATTGTCAGATATCCCTGTATGTTTAATTTCCAGTCTTGGCCACCCTGCAACCATGTTTCTGTAATGGCCACAAATCATACCCATTTGTAATAATTTGTGCCGTCAACTCATTTACTTTCGGTAAACACACGCAGCATTCGAAATAGTGTTTTAATACTAGTTTTTAAAGCATGATTTTTAGTTTTGACCCCTCCTGCAGCCCCTTTTATATTCACACACATTGTCCCTTCCTATCACCTTGTGGTTTATACTTCCCCCAGTGCTATTCTGCTCTGTTGTCTCCTGCCTTTTGCATTCTTTCTTGGGGTCCTGTTCATCTGAGCTCTCACCCACTCTAACTAGCTCAGAGCCCTCTCCTGGGTTCCGAATACTCCTCGTGTTGAGGCAGAGCTTTCAGGCTTGCCTTTTTATTACACTTTGACCCTTTAGAATTTTGCTGTACAGTGGCCCTTTTTGTTTTTTGCCTTGGGTTTCTCTGCCCTCCACTTTTACTCATCTCCTTTCTGTCTTTTGCTTCTGTCTCCATTTTGTTTCCCTGCATTGGTTCCCATCCCCCTGCCATATTAGTTTAACTCCTCCCCCAACAGCACTAGCAAACACTTCCCCCTCGGACATTGGTTCCAGTCCTGCCTAGGTGCAGACTGTCTGGTTTGTACTGGTCCCACCTCCCCCAGAACCGGTTCCAATGCCCCAGGAATTTGAATCCTCCCTGCTGCACCACTGCTCAAGCCACATATTCATCTGAGCTATCCTGCGATTCCTACTCTGACTAGCTTGTGGCACTGGTAGCAATCCTGAGATTACTACTTTTTGAGGTCCTACTTTTTAATTTAGCTCCTAGCTCCTTAAATTCGTCTCATAGGAAGTGTAAATTAGAGTGGGTGAATTCAAAGAGAGAGGGAAAGTAAGATTGGATTAAGAGGAAAAAGAAATGGAAATTAAGTTTTTTTTTTAAATTTAAAGTTTCACACTTTTTAAATCTCCAACAATTAAAATCTGAAGGAATAAGACTTGCGATGTAGTTAATTTTCAGTGGCAGAGAGGTTGATTAGCATAATTAGCACATCACATTGTTTAATTTGAAATGACATGTAATTTTCTGTGGGGAGTTTAGTTTCTAATGTACAAATACAGCAACTTCAGAGGATTTCGATAATGAGGCAGCCAGCAAGATGCCATTTTCACAAACTTTTGGATATCCACATTTAACTATGTATCTGCCCCTCGCCTGAAGTTGCTACACCATTAACCTAGCCTCACTTATTTTGAGAGCAAGATCTGGCCCATTGTATCATATGAGGCTACTTGTTATTTCTTTCTCCACCCCTCACTGAAAATTTGTCGTCATCATAGGCAGTCCCTCGAAGTGAGGATGACTTGCTTTCATGACAAAATGGAGTAAGTTCACAAATGTTTCAATGAAGGACCTAATATTCCAGATCCTGAATTACAGCTTGGAGAGTGGAAGATGCCTGTGCATGGATTTTTTTGTGTGGTGATTGATTGTTGCACACCAGCCACCACATGGGCTTGACAGTTAGGTCTTGGTCCACTGGCAAGGATTACCAAAGATGACTGGTGACCAGCTCTGCTGCACAGACCTAGTGCGCACACATCGCAGTATCAAGCAGTTAGTGTGTTGTAAAACATGAAAATTGTAGCCGAGGAGTACATTGACAATGGTGGACTTAGCCAAAAAGCTTTGAAGATCAGGAGTTTTTTTGGGTAGGGAAAATAAATTGGGAAATTTCCCTTCCAAGTTCCACAACAGCAATGGTCAGGCACCAAACTCTGCACAAAGCATGCACCTATAGTAAAGTTATCCCTTCATTTGAACAACTGATTATAGGTGTCCCAATCAAAGGTGGTTTAGTCAATGAATGTGCTGAGTTCTAAGGCATCAGTGGAATTTCTAAGTTTTTATTAGTCACCAGTTTCTTTTCTTTTTGCTTCTCATCTCTCAGGAGTTAATACTGCTAGTGGGTGGGTGGATGTTGTACTGTCCATTGGATCAGACAAGCTTGAGGGACCCTGATACTCTGCCCTCATGTTCTAGCCATTATTAATCTGTGAAACTAGAGGATGAGAGCCAATCTTCATGGCAGTTTGCTTCCTCCCTACCCCCTCCCCAAAACATAGATTATTAATCTAACAGGACAGCCAGGAGAGAAATTGTATTTTCACTAATGGTACCCAAATGTATAGATCGTTATTGGATTTTTCTTAATCTCCAGAAACATCACATTCATAAACAAGTTCAATTACTTGTACAGTGTGGCTTGAAGTTTTTAAATATCTTCTGGCAAAGAAATTGGAAAACTGGATGTCTTTGTTAGATATATTGGTGTCTCTACTGGCTTGGCAAGACTGTTCCTTGGTGCTGTCTGCGCAGCTATTGGCCTGCGAGCACCATTGGAGCAGGCGGAGCAGCATGCCACTCCAGGGAGCAGCATATGCTGGAGCAGAAGCACAATGGCAGCAGAGAGGGCAACTGGATTAGACAGTCACCAAGATCCAGGTCACTGATTGGAGCAGCAGCGAGGGCCCAGGGGCAGCACGGGCCAGTCCACTGCAATATGTGTGCACACACAGTCTGTGCAGTAGAGCTGGTCTCCAGTCATCTTGGATAACCCTTGCCACTCGACCAAGACCGAGCTCTATCGAGCCTGTGTGGTTGCTGGTGTGCAACAGCCACACCACATTAAAAAAAAATCCATGCAGGTGCATCTTCCACCCTTCAAGATCTAGTTTGGTACCTGGAATATTAGGTCCTTCATTAAAACACCTGTGAACCTCATCTCTTTTTGGGATGGAAGTCATCCTCAATGCAAAGAAGCACCCATGAAAATGGTGACAGAAAAAGTAAAATTTTTAAAAATAAAATCTCAAGTGTTGAAGGAATGAGACAACACATTTTCAGGACCAGAAATGTTGTTTGGCAGTAATTATGAACATTAATGTTCCCCATAATTTCTTTTTGCCAAACAGCTGCTGTGCTTATAACAGCTGAAGATTTAGCTCCAAGTCCCACCATTTAATACTTGCTATACATTGTTATTGAATAGTATTTTTTCTTGATTTTTACTTAGTCATATCCTTCCTGATTCATTAGGTCTCACTACAACTTCCTGTGCACAGAAATGAAGGCCTGCCTCAGATTGAGTACAATAGAGGGGACAGGGCACAAGAGAAAACAACCTAAAGGTCCAGGGCATGCATATTCCTTAGTATCTCGTGGGTTTGGCTGTCTGAAATGTGAAACCCTTATGCACATAGTTAAACCTTCTTGCAAGCCATTAAATCTGAATGCCCATGAGGCACATAAGTTCTCAGGTACCTCTGGTGAACAAAGTGTAGGAAAGGGTTTCTTTCATCCTAGTTGTTTTAGGACTGCCTGTGTTTCATCATAATCCTGACAACACTAATATGCCTTCAAATCAGGCAGTTGCAAGGGCTATAGTTTGGCAAGAACCTGGGTTTTAAAAAAGAGTCTTAACTGTAGCCAAAAGCCTCATCTCAATTTGTAGCTATAGATCCCTCTGTTTCAAATGCAGTTGATTGCATTATTTAAAAAGAAATGTTAAAACACCGTGTACACACCAGTTTGTATTTGCATTTTATTGAGTATGGATAAGTTTTATACAGAAGGTGCTCAAATAATTACACTAATGAGAAATCCATAAAACATGAATACAGGAACTGACATTGAAATACTGCAATGAAGATCAATCCTTTACATAACCAGAAGTTTCACACTACAAATACTACTGGTAATGTTCATTTGGTCCAGGAAACCAAACTGCACAATGTCAGGTGCCCCCTTTTTCAAATCAATCGCATTGTTACTATTTTCTGGATTATTTTATGCTAAACAGAAAAGGTCACAGTAAAATTGGTTTGTACATTAGTGTCAGTTTCCAAAAAATGTAATTTCAGAGTAATCAAGCATATTGCTGGCCATCTATATATCTATTGGTGAGTTACTGTATTAAAGGGTTTAGGCTTTGTGTAAACAATCAGTTTTCATTTTTATCCAGCCACAGTTTTGGTTTTATGAATATAGTGTACACAGCTGCTAAATTTTTTTTGGACACTACTTTATATCCAATTATATTTTCAACTGCAATTACCAAAGAAGACAAGACAATATAAAAATTGTAAAATAACTCCCTAATCATCCTCATTAACACCCTTACAAAGTAGCAGTACATGAGTGCAGGAACAGACGTAGTTATGTAAAGCATCCACTATTTACAGGTGGTTATTTCCTTTGGTATATTGAAATTAAATTTCACTTTTTTGGAGGGAAGGGGCAAGCAACACAATTTAACTTGGAACTGAAAGATTCATTTATTCTGACTTTAGCATTTCCTGCCAAGAAATTAAAATGTAAACATTTTCTGCCCTCAGCCACTGCAGACAAAACCACCTGCTGAATATAGCTGAAGTTGTAATTTTTCTGATTAATGCAAATTGTACTTATTTCCCACTTTCCTTAATACAATTTTGTAAGTTTATATACTTCATCTTGATTATGTAGTAAAATAAAGCAATCTCCATCAGAAGTGCATTCTGTAACAAAAAGGTGTTTCATTTTAGCAGTCTTAAACTGCAGTTTTCAGTTATTAGTGATAAAAATAGCAAGATTTAACAAAAATACTTAGCAAAAGTTTAATTTAAATGTGAAAGGTTACATTTAAAACATTGTAAATTCTACATATTGCACTATACTTTGAGATACTTAAATGCACCAAAAATATTCCTGGAACATTTGTTGCATTTTCTTAGAAGTGTTTTCAGAAAATCACTTAATACAAAAAGTACTAAAACCCTCACTGTACATCAAAGCAGTGAGCAAAATAAAAAGTAAAACTGGATAAAATGTTTTTTCTCCCCATTTCTCTTCCATTGGACATCCGTTGCAACTTGACATTTTTCAGGAACTCAAAAATGGTTATTGGTCTCTTGATTCATATAGAAGCTTGGCAGCCTATGGAGTTGGGTTGGGATGAGGGGGGGGGGGGGGTGGGAAGAGAAGAGAGAATGACAATAGACAGTGTCAATTAATTCTCAAATCATTATACAATACACATTTGCCGTGTTTTTTTTGCATGTGATTTAACAGGCTAAGCAGTTAATGCTGTTTCATTATTTTTTTGCTAGAAATAGAACATACATAAAAATGGCACATTGTTTCCCCCACCTTTGCCACTAGTGTTCAAACCCAGTCAAGACTGGTGAAATGAATGCCATCAGAATGGAGACAGTGAAGAATCCTGTGAAATTAGTTTGGGCCTTTTGCATTTAGTAGTCACAGGGTGACAGTATAAATGTGTCCACAATTCAGTACAAATTGGTAATCTCACTCAAAGCTCCATAACAGTGTAAGATTGAGATTGGTGCAATACAAGTGCTCTTGTTATAGTTAAAATTTATTCTTCATCTAGCCATGTTTACCTAACTTGAAAATGCCTGATGCAAAAGTGGAAAAGTGTTCCATTATCCAGCACAGAAAAACCTCAATTTAACAGGCACATTATTTTTTAATTTATATACTGAAAAGAAAAAACGCATTTATATCACGCCTTTCATGACTTCAGATTTCCAAAAGCACTTCACAGCCAATAAAATTCCGTTTAAAATATAGCCACTGTTGTAAAGTAGGGAAATACATCCAAAGTAGCAACTAGATAATGTTTGTGATGTATGTTGAGGGACAAACATTGACCAGGAGAGAGAGAACTTCCTTGCTCTTCAAATAGTGCCATGGGATCTTTTACATTCACACAAAAGTCTCAGTTTAACGTCTCATCCAAAAGAAAGCTCCTGACCATACTGCACTGAAGTGTCAACCTGAATTCCGTGTGCAAATCACTGGAGTGGGGCTTGAATCAATGACCTTTTGACTCAGAGGCGAGTGCTACCACTGAGCCAAGGCTAACAGCTGAATGGAGGAAATCGATCATTAGCAAACACCTCAAGAAACCCAAACTACAAATTCCACTTTGAGCTCAGAGACAAAACCGACCAGAGCTCAGAGACAAAACCGACCAAAACTCCACCCACCTACTTAGTCCCACAACTCCAACCAGTTACAACCCAGCAGCACTTGGTAAAATCCATTCTACCTTATTGCCCCCCTCCATCTTGATCAGGAGAGACCCAGTCAGTATGACACATACTACTGACGAACCTTGTGTGATTATAGTTGAAACAGCTACTCGACTCCACTTTTTTAATGAATCGTTTGATGTCATGGGGAAGAAATTGAATAGATGGGGTAACATACTGCAAAAGTGTAGATAGGTAGTCATAGAAATTTACAACACGGAAGGAGGCCATGCCGGCCAACAAGAGGCTATCCAGCCTAATACAAAAGCAAAATACTGCAGATGCTGGAATCTGAAATAAAAACAGAATGCTGGAAATCTCAGCGGGTCAGGCAGCATCCGTAGAGAGAAAAACAGAGTTAACGTTTCGGGTCAACGACCCTGCATCAGAACTGCCGAATGTTCGAAAATAGCTCATTCTTGGGGCTCAATTTTTCCCAATGCTGTTTTTTTTTTGGCGTATTTGAAGAGTTACACCCCCAAAAAAGTTGAGTTTCATCTTGAACGTGGCCTAAGCTCTGTGGGTGGAGCCTAAAATGTGCGGCCAAAAAAAAAAATCGGGTTGCCAGGATAGCGATGGAAACACTGTGGGCTGAGGCTGGAAAGTGAAACATGTAAGACATTCTGGTCAATTCACAGCAACCTGCACAAGCACCTTACCAACATGAATATATTAAAGTCTATTCTGTAAACTGAATTGAATACCCCCCCCCCCACAGAGAACCGGTGCCGCTCCTTGCCCGGGCCAAATGGCCTCCCTCCTCTGGAGCCGTTCCAAGCCCGGGCCAAAAGGCCTCCCTCCCCCCAGAGCCAGTGCTACTCCTAGCCCAGGCCGAAAGGGTGTTATAATTACCCACTCTCTTTGCCGATGGAACTGAATCTTCTGCGTGATTCTTTTACCTGCGCTGATTTTGTTAACTGCCCAGAAGATTTTTCCAGAGCGGACACATACGCCATCTTAAGAAAAATCGTAGTTGGCCAAACTTGCATAAATAGCTAGAATTGGCACAGGTGGCAGGTTACGCCCCCAATGAGGTTAAAAAAAAAATCGTAGCCTTTAAAAAGTGTTTTTAACCTAAGTGAATTACTGGCGCGGAAACTTGGAGATTTTAATTTACTCCAAAATAAGACTGTGCACACCAAAAAAAATAGCGCAGATAATTGGGGGAAATTGAGCCCATTCGCACTGGAAGGGGGAGGGGAATAAAGAACAAAGGGAAGGCAGGAGAGATTGGAGACACAAAAGGGATGATGGCCAAAATGGTGACAGAAGTCAGAAAAAGGTTAATCTGGATCAGGTGTGAATGGCGTAGTAATGACCAGCTGCCATTATAGACAAAGACAAAAAACGAAAAAACCTATTCAGCCTAATCCCACTTTCCAGCTCTAGGTCAATAGCCCTGCAGGTTGCAGCACTTCAAGTGCATATCCAAGTACTTTTAAATGTGAAGGTTTCTGCCTCTACCACCCTTTCAGGCAGTGAGCTCCAGACTCCCACTACCCCCTGGGTAAAGAAATTCCCCCTCAAAACCTTTTACCAATTAGTTTAAATTTATGCCCCCTGGAGTTGAACCCTCTGCTAAGGGAAATAGGCCCTTTCTATCCACTATATCTCAATTTTATACACCTCATTGGAGGTCTCCCTCAGCCTCCTCTGTTCAAAGGAAAACAAACCCAGCCTATCCAATCTGTCCTCATAGCCAAGATTCTCCACTTCTGGCAACATCCTCATAAATCTCCTCTGTACTCTCTTCAGTGCAATCACATCCTTCCTATAATGCAGTGACCAGAACTCCACGCAGCCATGGTAAAACAAATGAGGTATAATTTACATGGGTTGTGGATTCAAGTCCTACTCTTAAAGACCCGAGCACAACATTTAGGCTGATACTTCATGCTGAGGGAGTGCTGCATTGTTGGAAGTGGTGACTTCCAGATGAGACTTTAAAATGAGGCCCTGTCTTCCCTCAGATGGACATAAAAGATCCCATGGCACTAATTGAAGAGCATGGGAGTTCTACCCAGTGTCTTGGCCAATATTTATGCCTCAGCCAACATCACTGAAACAGATTATCTGGTCATTACCTCATTGCTGTTTGGGGAACTTGCTGTGTGCAAATTGGCTGCCGTGTTTCCTACATCACAACAGTGACTACACTTCAAAAAGTACTTCATTGGCTGTAAAGATCTTTGGGATGTTCTTGGGTTGTAAAAGGCCATATTTCAAATGCAAGTGTTTCTTTCTATAAAAATAAAGCTTTCCAAAGATATCCACAAATCAGTATCTAATTCTGAAATTAGTTCAAATATTCTTGGACACAAAGCAGGCATCTGGAAGTTTCTGTATAGCAATATTTAAGAGAACCGAAATCTACTGTAGCAATTGAAAGTTTAAAAAACAGATGTTCACATAACTCAGCTCCACCTGGAAAGGTAGAAAATATTAGCAGTAATGCCTGGGCACCTGCTCCCAGCTGTAGAACAGTACCCTAGCATGAATTATTACTGCTTTAAGAGTGGAGGAATAAGAACAGAAAATTAAAAAAGGAAAATATTGTTATATCCCATCTGGCTGTTTTTTTGAAAAGGAAGTGGTTACTACCAATTGGCTGTGTCGATACCAGTTTACAATAAACACTGCTCTTTTACCCCTCCGTGCCTAAATGGAGATATTTGCAGTGGCACTCAAAACATAACAGCATTATTGAGTTGCTTCACTCATTATCTGGGCAAGCCACCTAAATGTTCACTAATTTCATCTGGTATTATATACTCTAGTTACCCATAACTAAGGTAGCACTGACTGGTCTATTAATTTTCAGCACTTATCCTTTTCCTGAAAGGAATTGGGATATTTGCCACTATTCCTTTAATACAATTCTTATTTCCAAAGATGTTTTTTTTTATTATGGTTAGTGCCTCCATGCCCTCCCCAGTCTCATACCGTGCAAGTCTGATGACTTTTCTACTTTCAGCACCAGTCACATTTTTAAGATTCCTCTTGACCATTTGAGTGACCCTGTCACATTGTCCCACAAGCCCACTTTTACCTTGCGCTGTAAAAACCAAAATATTTAAAGTATCTCCACCATTTTTTCATTCTCAAGTACAAGATGGTAACGTTCACCATGAAGTGATTCCACCCTCTTCTTTGACTATCCTGTTACTTCTTGTGCCTTAGTTCTCCTTTATATTGACCACCAGAGTTTTTTCATAATTACTTTTAGCCTTCCTGGTCCCCTGTTTTGTCCATTCATACTTTGTTTTTGTTTTCTTCTGTATTATTTTTTCTATATTTATACTTATCTTTTATAACTTTTTTTATATAACCTGCGAGGAGCAGGCCGGGGAGCAGAAGGAGCAGCATGGCGGCCTGGCCCAACAGTCTGCGCGGCCCCAGGCCTGCGAGCACCATCGGAGCAAGCCAGGGAGCGGAAGGAGCAATGTGGCGGCCTGGCCCAGCAGTCTGCGCGGCCCCAGGCCTGCGAGCACCATCGGAGCAGGCCGGGGAGCGGAAGGAGCAGCATGGCGGCCTGGCCCAGCAGTCTGCGCGGCCCCAGGCCTGCGAGCACCATCGGAGCAAGCCAGGGAGCGGAAGGAGCAACGTGGCGGCGTACCACTCCAGGGAGCAGCATGTGCTGGAGCAAGAGAGCATGGCAGTGAAAAGGGACGTCATCAAGGTCCAGGTCAGTGATTGGAGCGTGAGCAGGTACAGCAGGAGCAGCAAGGTCGGAGCGAAGGAGCAGCGAGATTGTAGATGGACGTGATCGGGACCCAAAAGAGGAGAGGTCCCAGGGGCAGCACAGGCCAGCCCACAGTGCGATGTGTGTGCGCACTAGGTCCATGCAGCAGAGCTGGTCTCCAGTCGCCTTGGTTATTTGCTCGGTCCTTGCTACTGGACCAAGACCTAACTCTGTCAAGTCCATGTGGTGGCTGGTGTGCAACGGTCACCACACGTTAAAAAAAAAATCCAAGCACAGGCATCTTCCACCCTTCAAGATTTAGTTTGGACCTGGAATTGTAGGTCCTTCATTGAAACACCTGTGAACTTTTTGACATGGAAGAAAGTCATCCTCGATTCGAGGGACTGCCTATGATGATTATAACCTTATTTTCGCTCTTTTTAAATCAGTGGAATTTCACTCTGACACAGCCCTTTTACTCCTTCTCCAAATGTAATTAACCTGTACCTGCTCATGTTTTCTGCTGGTTTACAAGTGTCATCTGTCATTTTTTCCCAACTAACTTATTTGGGCTCGGTCCGGTTTCATTTTATTGAAATAGACTAACTTCCAATCCAAACCTTTACCTTTTTCTTATACGAATTTTCAGTGTGAACATAATTAGGTTATGGTCATTATTTCTCCAGTTCAGATTGCTTATTTGTCCTGTTTTGTTTCCCAGAACCAGATCAAGCAAACTTCGCTTCCTGAACATTCAACATACTGATTAAGGAAGCAGTCCTGGATGTATTCCAAGAACCTCCCCATTTGGACCACAACCCCCCACCCTCCCCCCCCCCCCCAGTTTCCTTTTGCCTTTACCTCACTACCACTTCTCCCAACCCCTCCATGGTCTCTAAATTGTCAGATTGTTGTCCGCCATCCAGTTCTGAATGAGCAGATATTTTCTCCAACTGAATATTGGGAAGACCGAAGCCATTGTTTTCAGTCCCCGCCACAAACTCCATTCCCTAGACACTGACTCCATCCCTCTCCCCAACTCCTGTCTGAGGCTGAACCAGACTGTTTGCAACCTTGGTATCATATTTGACCCCGAAATTAGCTTGACCATATATCCGCAGCATAACTAAGACCACCTTTTTCCATCTCCGTAACATCGCCTGTCTCTGCCCTTGCCTCAGCTCATCCACTGCTGAAGCCCTCGCCCATGGCTATTCCAATGCACTCCTGGTTGGCCTCCCACATTCTACCCTACATAAATGAGATGTGATCCAAAACTTGGCTGCCCGCTTCCTAACTCGCACCAAGTCCCACTGCTCACCCATCAGCCCTGTGCTCACTGACCTACATTGGCTTCTGGTTAAGCAATGTCTCGATTTCAAAATTCTCATCCTTATTTTCAAATCCCTCCATGGCCCTGATCCCTCCCTATCTCTAATCTCCTCCAGCCCAACAACTGCCCGCGCGCCCCCCCCCCCCCCACCCAAGATGTCTACGCTCCTCTAATTCGGACATCCTGAGCATCCCGGATTGTAATTGCTCAACCATTGGTGGCCGTGCCTTCTGTTGCCTAGGCCCCAAGCTCAAACACCCTGCCTAAACTTCTCCGCCTCGCCACCTCTCTTTCCTCCTTCAATACACTCCTTAAAACATACCTCTTTGACCAAGCTTTTGGTCACCTGCGCTAATTTCTACTTATGCGGCTCGGTGTCAAATTTTTAATCGCATAATACTCCTGTGAAATGCCTTGGACGTTTCACAATGTTAAAGGCGCAATATAAATACAAGTTGTTTTGTTTTTCTGTTCTCCAATTCCCAAGCTAATTTTACATTCAAATATGCTGCATTTAAATAATTACATTTTCACTTCCTACAGTAAAGATCAGCTACTCCAGATTGATGAAAGACTCCAGACTTTTTATATTTTGAAGGACGACTCTAGCAGATCTGTTATACTTTACCTTATGCATTGCAGCTAGCCAGCCAACGGACACCTTCTTGTTGCTGTTGAAATCATCAGATGCACTTAACTTCAGCTGTTTCGGTTCTTGGGAGCCCAGAGTTTTGTACTGGACTAGCATCCCTGTGGCACGTGTATTACCTCCTGAAATTGTACAGATAATCAAACTCTTAAAATTCTGTTACAAAGCAAACTGGTAAGTTATCCTCTTGAGTCATCCCACCTAGCAACTTCTCCCAAATACTCACTTTCACAAGACAGTACACAACTTTCTTAAACTTCCCCTTCAGTAATCATTTTAATTGCACGAACATCTGCTTTAATTGTCTTAATTTTTTTCAGGAACAAGGCAAAACAAAGAGAGGAAGAAATAACAATACCAGATGGGAAAGCCAGCACAACTGCTTCCTTTATTCTGTAGCTAATGCTTCCTGTGATCCAATTAGTGTCTGGGATTTGTGGCTGTGAGCCAAAATAAGAGCAGCCCAACAGTTTAAGATAAGAAACCAGGATTTCAAGTGAATCCAACATAATTCAGCATAAAATATGAATTCAAGCACCAAGTCGGTGTTACGTGCAATACAAATGATTGCGCAGGTTAATGAAAAGGTACCTGGTATCATTACTGAATATATAACTGAATTTACTGGATAAATAGGCTGCAACATGTACCCTAAATGAGCAAGACTGCAAAGAAGGCAGGCTAGAAAACCATTCCTTGTCTCATATATTTTTTAAACCAACTATTTCCACTAATACGAATGGATTTTTCCCAGATAAAAGGAATACACGTGTAAACAAAAGGGGCAACCTTCTAATTTTTCTCCCAAGTAGAGTCATGTCTGAATGTGGAAAATTAGTTCATTGGGCTTTTTGACTGTGGGTCATCAAATATTTTCACCCTTTTTTCACCCAGCACCCATTCTATTCAGCAGGAGTTGGATAGCAATCAATCAGCAATGGGAACCCTGGCTGTTCCCAGACTCCATCCCAACTAAGAGATGCTGAATATAATGGTCACCTTGGCTGAAATTGGCTAACACAGCATAAGCCAAAGATGTAAACTGGAACTTTTCTGGTCCATGCAACTCAGCATGTCACACTGCACATTCACCCACTGAACTACATTTAAACACAAAGATGTATTATTCTAAACCATTTAAAGGTAGCTTTCCAGTTACTCATCATATTTGATTCCACTCAAAGTAAAGTTTCAAATAGCCTAAATAGCTGCAAACTATCAAGTCTTTGGCAGCACTATATACTACGGATGATGGACTAGATGGCAATGCAGTGAGTAAAGCACAGATTGCTAGCATGGTACACTTCCAAGCAGAATGCCACTATTTCTGACTGTTGGCAAAGAACACATGCAATCTAAAGCAAGCAAATAAGGAAAAGACAAAACTCTTTGGATTTTGAGGAGTTTGCCTTGTAATTTACAATGCATCACAAAGTCAGCATTAACAATTGAATTCAGCTTAACTGAAGCTGCACGGGGTACTCCTCACAGAAAAAGCATCATTCAGCCAGGCAACTAGTACACAGTAAATTAGAAGCCAAGCTCCTTAGGGCCATATGTAGGGAGATCAGCACATGCTGAGTTGTTGGTTAAGATGACAATCATACTTCTAACCTTCTGTAATGTACGGGTTCTCCAGTAGGCTGGTGTAAGTGTGAATATCTTTCTCTGTATCATGACGATAGGCAGCAGCAGGCATTGAAAAGAAGGATTAGTTTCAGGCCATTCTATCAGGAAAATATGAGCTCCACCATCTAATTCATTACACAAACACCACTTATAATAATTCTAGAAGGCAGCTAACCAAATTTAATTGAAAACAAAAGTCAAATCTCACTTGCATGCTTTAGTTGGGAAGGTTACTCCAGGCCGCTGATTTCCAAAGTTACCAATACTGCCACACAATTGAGTAATAGGCAGCACATCAACTTGCTTTCCTACGAGATGTTTCAACCCGTCCAAACAAAAAGCAAGCACTGATCTAACCAGCCGGCACTGGAACTTGAACCCATGGCAACTCCTTTGGAAAACAATACCCTGCCATTTGCTATAGAAGGTCCATCCTAGCACCTAATTTTTCTGATTATTGTTCCACGCAAATCCCATTTAGCTGTAGCATATTAAGTAATTTTAAAACAATATTTTTGTTGCAAATTCATTTTAATACAAAAAAGAGATTACTGCTGAAATCAGTTACTTGTACAACAAGCATCTACATTACATAAATTTACCTCCAGGAGTAAAACCTTCAGTTAGCACCTGAATACTTATAATTCGGGCAACCTCAATTTCAAAGTGATTTTCTCCATCCAGGTACAGATACCTAGTAAAAATGTAAAAGTCGTCATAATTTTGAGAGAAATGTTTCAGAGTAACAAAGTTCTGAATACTGCAGTCATACATGAATGAGCAAGCAAAATATGCACTCAGTTTTCTTAAATATAGATTTCGCCCACTAGCCCCTCACCAGTTCCAGAAATCACTGACTCTTACTGGCACTGGCTATACCTCACAGGTGAAACTATTTGCTATCAGATTACGGTTATTCCACCATGTGAAGCATCTCAGCCAATCCCAATGCAGTCCCTGTGCAACTCCCATATATGGTGATTTTGCAGCAGGAGTCCTAATTCAAGCTAATTTTGCTCTTCTCAGCTAAAAAAAAAAACTGATGCCAATTTTAGCAGCTTAACCACACCCCAGCAGAGATCAGCTAACTCAGCACAAATCAGGGATTAAACCTGCCATTTTCCTCAGCACCAAATTAGGGTGTCCATTGGTGATAAAGGCTCATCAAGACAATGGGAAGAGGAGAAAGCTAATTCTATTCAACATTTCAGGACAAGATAAAGCTACTTTATATAAAAAGAGCAGTCTGGTTACAACTACTGTGCACATATTACAAGGTTCTTCAAATTAAACTTATTTTTCTCAACAGTAATAATGGGGGAAGCTTAAAATATTCCAGCAAGAGAGATCAATGTATATTTGCTTCTTCTACTTTAGCAATTCAAAGCAGACATTTTAATGAAAAAAAGTGTCAAATTAAGTTACAATTTTTTTTTTAATTAATTGTTTTACAAATGTGTTCATTACTATATTGAGTTTTAATTTGCATTATTCATGGTAAATTTCACCAAAAAAAACAATTCTGGCTTAATTGTAAATAACCTTGGAACACTGCAATGTATTTCCTGTTTGCCCAGGATAAGGAAGAGATTTGCGTTTCCATTTGGATCAGCAAGTTCCCATGTGCTTTTTGGGTTTAGTCTTTTGTATTTATGTAGGAAATGGTCTAGATCCAGTTATCTGTTGTTGATAATAGCTAATTCAGCCTGAGTGCATACACGGACAGCCTCCACAGTGCCCAACCACATGTTGAGTGGAAGGAGGTTCAACGTTTCAGTGAACACACTGCTTGGCTGCAGTCGATACCAGTATTCATCAAGATCACAATGAGGGAATAGACAGATTTACACTTTTTTTTCCCCTCCAAAGACGGCTCTGCTGTATATTTTCAAAAAACCTTCATGGTGCTACACAAAAGACTACCAAATAAGGTGGATCTCATCGGATTGGTGGATAGATTTTGGAATGGATAAGAAACTAGTTGCATTCTCAGATAGAAGATAGTTATTAAAAGGTAGAAGATCTGCATGAGGACCCATTCCGAGTGGAGTCCAACAGGAATTAGGACAGTTACCCATAACCATCTGCATCAAATGATCTGGATGAAACATCAAGGGAACTGTCTGCAAGTTTGCAAAGGATTCAAAGTGTGTGTGTGGGTTGGATGAGGGAAAAAAGGAAGAGACACAGATCTAGATGGGATGGGGAATAGGCCCATATCTGGCAGGTGTCTTTTAAATATACAGTAGAACCTATTTAATTGCAAACACTCGTGACAACTTTGGAAATTACGATAAAATGGAAATTGCTATAAAGCAGGAAGCAATAAAAATTAAGACTAGTTTGGTGCATAACCTTTATTTGCCTAAATTTCACACATCTTACAATAAGGGTGAATACAGTCCAACAGCTTAAAATGAAAGAAAAATGCTCATGTCTTGGGAGTTTTTTTAAAAAAACGTGCTGCAAAGAATTCTGTGATTTCTTTGGTGATGATCAGAGGTTATCAACCTCCAAACATTTCCCTTCCAGTGCATACTTCAAACATTTCACTATCTTTTGAACTGAACTCAGATCATACAGTGCAGAATCTACCTCTCTAACCGTGAGAATTTCCAGTTCTGGCACATCTCCATTTAACATACCCCGCAGCCTCGGTTTCAGAGAAGAAATGATTTCTGCATCAAGCTTTTCTCTGCAGATGTCAAGGTCATCATTCATCAAAACCAAAAGGTCAAACTCCGCCTCACTCAAGCAGGACTGGGGCATTGTTTTCCTCACCAGAAACCAAGTCGCAGCATTCCAAGCTCCGCTAGGAAAATTCATAGCATCCATAGCTTGTGAAATGGCAGTTTCCTCAGGAAGAATCTAAAATAGAAACCATCTTGCGCAGGAATTGCTTCGAGATGTTATGAATGCTACAAATGATCCGTTAGTCCAGGGGTGGATGATGGAAACGGTGTTAGATGGTAAAAATTGGACCATCATGTGTGAAAGATTAAGAGCCATGTTATGACAGATGGCATCATCCATCAAAAGCAATAGCACCTTGTACTGCTCTCTCATCCGGTCACTGAAAGAAAGCAGTCACTTTCCAAAACTTGTTTTGGCCATCCAAGCATTTATGCTGCTTTCATAATCAGTTGATAAAGCTTTCACATTTTAAAACAATGTTTCTTGGTTTTCTCAATCATGCGATTCTTCACTTTATTTGAGCCCGTTTGGTTTAGTGCACAATGTAAAATGCTCCTCATTTTTGCCATAGCTCACCACCTCTCCTTTCTCTCTGTAGTTTTGATCAGACAGAACACGATAGAAAGGTCTGGTCTCGTCAGCATTGTAAATACAGTCGGGTGAATGCCCCGCTAACCCAGCAACACTTCCTCGGTCCATGCACCAGCGGTTTTTTCACCGCACAGCTTTTTGTAAACAGGGTTGTGTCTCACTTTCCAGCAACACAGGAATCCAATTGATGGTGTGGAAAACAGAGTTCTTTGGTAAGCTCATTACCTTTCAACAAGCAACCGTCAAGCAGGATTGAACTCTGATGATTAAGCCACCCAAGTAGCGGTGCAACATCGCCCATTTTACTTTCACGCTCAGTTTCCAGTCTCTGGTCACATTTCTTTCCCAGTTCAAGACGTTCACTTTTGTTTTCAGAATTCTAGAAACCAGAGATTTGGAAATGCCATGCATCTGTGTGACGAGCTTTTGAATCCTCAATTCCTTCAAACTGCTCAAAACATTCACTTGTTCACGTAGTGACAAATCAAGGTGCTATTTTTGTGTAGCCCTACCATTTCTTTCAACAGATACTGCCTGACATGCTGAGTATTTCCAGCATTTTCAGTTTTTATCAAGAATACTGTGTCCAGTTTCAATAATCTCACATGGTGGTTCATATAAAGGCCCCGAAAAAGAATCAGGAGAGCCACTAGATTGATACCTAGTTTCGGGGCCCTCAGTTACCACAATAGGGTTAAAGATTTATACTCTGAACTAAACTCCCAACTAAAAAAAAAAAAAGGCCTCAAGGAGTAGATAGAATTCCCAGCTAAGTACTAAAGCATGGCGGAGAAGTACTCTTGGCACGAATCCACAACCTCATCTCGCTTATCTGGAAGGAGGAGAGCATGCCAGGGGACTTTGGTTCTGTCTTCACGAAGGAAGACACAAATAACCTTCCAGAAGTACTAGGGGACCGAGGGTCTAGTGAGAAGGAGGAACTGAAGGATATCCTTATTAGGCAGGAGATTGTGTTAGGGAAATTGATGGGATTGAAGGCCGATAAATCCCCGGGGCCTGATAGTCTGCATCCCAGAGTATTTAAGGAAGTGGCCCTAGAAATAGTGGATGCATTGGTGATCATTTTCCAACAGTCTATCGACTCGATCAGTTCCTATGGACTGGAGGGTAGCTAATGTAACATCGCTTTTTAAAAAAGGGAGAAAAAACAGGTAATTACAGACCTGTTTGCCTGACATTAGTAGTGGGGAAAATGTTGGAATCAATTATTAAAGAGGAAACAACAGCGCATTTGGAAAGCAGTAACAGAATCACTCCAAGTCAACACGGATTTATGAAAGGGAAATCATGCTTGACAAATCTTCTGGAATTTTGAGAGGATGTAACTAGTTGAGTGGACAAGGGAGAACCAGTGGATGTGGTGTATTTGGACTTTCAAAAGGCTTTTGACAAGGTCCTACACAAGAGATTGGTGTGCAAAATTAAGGCACATGGTATTGGGGGTAATGTATTGACGTGGATGGAGAACTGGTTGGCAGACAGGAAGCAGAGAGTCGGGATAAATGGGTCCTTTTCAGAATGGCAGGCAGTGACTGGTGGAGCGCCGCAGAGTGCTGGGACCCAGCTATTTACAATATACATTAATGATTTAGATGAAGGAATTGAGTAATATCTCCAAGTTTGCAGATGACACTAAACTGGGTGGCAGTGTGAGCTGTGAGAATGATGCTAAGAGGCTGCAGGGTGACTTGGACAGGTTAGGTGAGTGGGCAAATGCATGGCAGATGCAGTATAATGTGGATAAATGTGAGGTTATCCACTTTGGGGGCAAAAACACAGGCAGAATATCTGAATGGCGGCAGATTAGGAAAAGGGGAGGTGCAACGAGACCTGGGTGTCATGGTACATCAGTCATTGAAAGTTAGCATGCAGGTACAGCAGGCGGTGAAGGCGGCAATTGGCATGTTGGTCTTCATAGCTAGGGGTTTTGAGTATAGGAGCAGGGAGGTCTCACTGCAGTTGTACAGGGCCTTGGTCAGGCCTCACCTGGAATATTGTGTTCAGTTTTAGTCTCCTAATCTGAGGAAGGACGTTCTTGCTATTGAGGGAGTGCAGCAAAGGTTCACCAGACTGATTCCCAGGATGGCTGGACTGACATATGAGGAGAGACTGGATCGTCTGGGCCTGTATTCACTGGAGTTTAGAAGGATGAGAGGGGATCTCATAGAAAAACACAAAATTCTGATGGGACTGGACAGGTTAGATGCAGGAAGAATGTTCCTGATGTTGGGGGAAGTCCAGAACCAGGGGACACAGTGTAAGGATAAGGGGAATGCCATTTAGGGCTGAGGAGGAGGAGAAACTTCTTCACTCAGAGTTGTTAACCTGTGGAATTCCTTAGCGCAGAGTGTTGTTGATGCCAGTTCGTTGGATATATTTAAGAGGGAGTTAGATATGGCCCTTACGGCTATAGGGATCAAGGGGTATGGAGAGAAAGCAGGAAAGGGGTACAGAGGTGAATGATCAGCCATGATCTTATTGAATGGTGTTGCAGGCTCGAAGGGCTCAATGGCCTACTCCTGCACATATTTTCTATGTTTCTATGTTTCTGAGACACCATAAACATGAACATCTTCAAGAAAGTGACAAGTCTGACTGCAGTAATTAGAGGAGCTTTCTGCCTTAGGGAAAATCTCAAGAATCCTCCTCAATCGTCTCCTCCGAGTGGCTGAAGAGCTCCTCCCAGAGTCACAATGCAGATTCTGCCCACTAAGGGGCACAACAGACATGATCACCGTGCAACAAATCCAAGAAAAACGTAGGAAGCAGCGTCAACCTCAAACATGGCTTTCTTTAACCTCAAAGACCTTCAACTGAGAGATCATGGAGTGTCCTCCTCAAATTCGGCAGTCCTCAAAAAATGTCACCATCCTGCACCTGCTTCACGACTACATGCAAGCCATGATTCTTACCAACACATTCACCACAGACCCAATACAAGTGCAAACTTGGGTCAAGCAAGGCTGTGTCATTGCACCAACGCTTTTCTCAATCTTTCTCGCTGCAATGCTTCATCTCACCTTTAACAAGCTCCCCACTGGAGTGGAGTTAATCTACAGGATAAGCGAGAAATTGTTCAACCTCCGACGCCTCCAGTCCAGATCCAAGATTGTTCCAACTTTTGTCAATGAATTTCAATATGCAGATGACGCTTGCACTTGTGCAGATTCGGAGTCCGAACTCCAAACCATCGTTGACACCTTCACTGAAGCGTACGAGTCTGGGCCTTACATTAAACATCAGTAAGACAAAGGTTCTCTACCAACCTGCCCCCCTGCCGCCCCCCGCCCCCCCCCCCCCCCCCCGATTATCAAGATCCACGACGAGACCTTGGACAATGTGGACCACTTCCCATACCTTGGGAGCCCATCAGCAAAGACAGACATTGATGACGAAGTCCAACATTGCCTTCAGCGTGCCAGTGCAGCCTTCGGCCTCCTGAGGAAGTGTGTTCCAACACCAGGATCTCAAACCCTGTAACATCCCCACTGACTCTTGGGAAACCCTGGCCCAAGACCGCTCAAAGTGGAGGAGAAGCATCCGAGAAGACACCGAACAGAGTCTCTTCGGTGAAAGCTAAGTACAAAGCGGAAGGAGCTTACGACAAATCAAGCACCCCGCCCACCCGCCCCTCAAACCACAATCTGCCCCACCTGTGACAGAGACTGTAGATCCCGCATTGGTCTCATCAGTCATCTTAGAACTCATTTTAGCGTGGAAGCAAGTCATCCTTGACTCCAGGGTCTGCCTAAGTAATGGGGTTTTATACAAACAACCTTCATAATCAGACTCAGTCCAAATTAATAAGCTCTATGAGCTAAATATGTTAAAGAGGGCCAGGGGACATAATAATAAGTTATATAATCTTGGAACTAGGTTAGATTCTAGGAAATACTTCTTTTCACAGAGATCACGGACATCAAACAAGTTGCCAGCACATGCAGTGAGTGAATTCAATGCAAGCATTCAAAAAGTTTGATGAGTTCCCAAGTGTGGCCAACAAATCTGCATATCGAAGCTTAGTGGGTCATTTGGTAGATGAGTCTCCTGGAACTTGTTTGATCACTTTCAGGGATCAGAAAGGAATTTCTCCAAATTACTTTCCTAAATTGGCCCACGGTTTTTGCCTCTCCCAGGAGATCGTGTGGCTGTGGACGAGGGGCTGATGGGAGCGATGGCATGCAAAAGTTACACCATGCATGTATAGTACAGGCTTAATGGATCAGCTAGTCATTACCTTACTTCTATCTCCGTTGGCTTGATCTAACAGAAGTATTTGATTTGGAGATGGCATGTCACCCTGCTTAAGTTGGTTCTCATCTCTGAAAGCCTGATGGAACCCTTATTGAGATGCAGCCTTGCTAATATCCCATGTTATGATTAATTTCCTCATTGGGGCCTGGTAGCATGTCAGAATTACTCCATATGGGCTGATACAGACACCCCTTGTGGAATGAGGAAGTGGCTCTGCAGATATAAATGGTTGGCTAGACTGAGGAGCTATTGAACATTCTGGAAAAAACAGTAGCTGTGTAACGGGGAAAGATCAATAGTTTTCCTGCTCCTTCCTTGGCAATATTATGGAGTCTTGGCCCATATTACTATTTCATGGGTTTGTGCCACCTAGTAGTGTGCAGTTCAGGAGAGCAAAACCTGCTTCACTTTTTGCATGTTGCAAGTCTTTTCAGACTAATTCTGAATCTTGCCATTCCAGTTTAAAAATAGACTTGACCTTTTATCAACAGTGTTCTTCAGACCACAAGCAGAAGCTCCATTTGGCAGCCATACCTGTAGTTTTGATGCAGTATCTTTATCCTTATTCAAAAATCAGTATGTTAACTACATTGCCTCATACTTTCTCCTCCCCCACATTCATTACTACAATGAGTTTTACAGGCTTGCTTTATGTATTGATTCCTAAAGTTCTAGAAGTGTATTGTTAGTAAAGACATGCATGTACTGTGTAAACCATATTCACACACGACATTTTAATACCACAACATTCAAAATAAATTGTACCTACCTGTGGTTGTTTGACAGCCGACAACCCATTGTCTCACCTTTTTCTGAGGAACCCGAAGTTACAAGGAACGTAGCCCCTTGGCAACAGTTAAAATGTGTGAATGGAAACAAAGATACAACATTAGAGAAAAAGGTCAAATAGAATCATGGAAATTTACAGCACAGGAGGCCATTCGGCCCATTGTGTCCTTGCCGGCTGACAAAGAGCTATCCAGCCCAATCCCACTTTCCACTCTTGGTCCGTAGCCGTGTAGGTTATGGCACTTCAAGTGCATATCCAAGTACTTTTTAAATGCTGAGGGTTTCTGCCTCTATGACCCTTTCGGGCAGTGAGTTCCAGATCCTCGCCACCCTCGGTGAAAAAATTTCTCCTCAAATCCCCTCTAAACCTTCTACCAATTACTTTAAATTTATGCCCCCTGGTTGTTCATCGCTCTAAGGGAAATAGGCCCTTTCTATCCACTATATGTAGGCTCCTCCATTATATACACCTCAATCAGGTCTCCCCTCACCCTCCTCTGTTCCAATCTTTCCTCATAGCCAAAATTCTCCAGTCCAGGCAACATTCTTGTAAATCTCCTCTGCACCCTTTCCAGTGCAATCAAATCGTTCCTGTAATGTGGTGATCAGAACTGTACACAGTACTCCAGCTGCAGCCTAACCAGTGTTTTATACAGTTCAAGCATAACCTCCTTGCTCTTGTATTCCATGCCTTGATTAATAAAAGGCAAGTATTCCATATGCCTTCTTAACCACCTTATCTACCTGGCCTGCTACCTTCAGGGATTTGTGGACATGCACTCCAAGGTCCCTTTGTTCCTCTACACTTTTCAGTATCGTACCATTTAATGTGTACTCCCTTACCTTGTTAGACCTCCCCAAATGCATTACCTCATACTTCTCCGGATTGAATTCCATTTACCACTGTTCTGCCCACCTGATTGATATTTTCCTGCAGTCCGCAGCTTTCTTCATTATCAACCACACAGCCAATTTTAGTATCATCTGCAAACTTCTTAATCATACCCACTATATTCAAGTCTGGATCATTAATGTATATCACAAAAAGCAAGGGACCTAGTCCTGAACCCTGCGGAACCCCATTGGAAACAGCCTTCTAGTCACAAAAACACCCATCAACTATTACCCTCTGCTTCCTGCCTTTGAGCCAATTTTGGATCCAACTTGCCACTTTGCCCTGGATCCCATGGCTTTTACTTTCGTGACCAGTTTGCCATGTGGGACCTTATCAAAAATCTTGCTGAAATCCATATACAAGACATCAAACGCACTACCCTCATCGACCATCTTTGCTACCTCCTCAAAAAAAATTCAATCAAGTGAGTCAGACACGATCTTCCCTCAACAAATCCATGTCTTTCTAAATGAAGGTTTATCCTGTCCCTCAGAATTTTTTCCAATAATCAGAAGCTGCATTACACTGGTAACTCACCGAGAGACTCGGCATTGAAACACCTGGAAGGGCGTGAAGTTGCTGTACCTTCCTACTAGATACCCACTAAACACGGCAGAAAAAGTTAGGGCCTGTCCATTCAAATGTAAGTGAATTTTTTAACAGCGTGATAAGTCTTCAGTACTACCAAGCCACCTATCTGCCACTGAAAATTAACTTTTACATGTATGGAGTCTCACTCCTTCAGATTTAATTATTGTTGGAGGAATTTTTTTTTTTTTTAATTTAAAATTCAAATACATTATACTTTTCTTTTGTTTCTCTTTTAATCCCATCTTTCTTTCCCTCCCTCCCTCTTTCTTTCTGCACATGATTTAGCATGGAAATAAATATTCTAACTGACACTTCCTGGTTCAGACTCTACATGTCTCAGTAAGGATTCTTTATTCTGATAGGTTAATGAAATACACAGTTGCTTGGCTTGTTCACACAGGTTCCAGATCCCCTGTAGAGGGCACCACACTGTTTTGCATTTCTAATCACCAAGTTTCAGTACAAAAGCCCATGGCACTCTGCTGGCAAGCGCAATTAACAGCAGGCGCCGTTCATTCACCACTGACCGCAAATTCTGGGCAAGTGTTTTTGCACCCCACACCTATATTTGAAAGAGATGCATTTAAATTGCTAATTGTTGGCAGATATTTAAAACCCATCATGTTTAATTTCATTATATAAAACTAATAGCATCCCCAATGACCCAGCAAGTTTACCAGTGAGTAGCTGAACCATACATTGTGAGTATGCTGACTGAGCTGAACTCAGCTAGGGCAGCAACAGAGTACAAGCAGTCTTAGGACTTCTGGGTTAAGGAAAGTGAAAATAAGCCAGGACCCCTGCTCCAGATATCTATCCAGCAACCTTTACTGAAAGTGTGCATGTCATCATAGGCAGTCCCTTGAAATCAAGAAAGACTTGCTTCCACTAAAAGTGAGTTCTTAGGTGACTGAACAGTCCAATACATGAATTACAGTCTCGGTCACAGATGGGACGGAGTCGTTGAAGGAAAGGGTTGGTGGGGAATCTGGTTTGCCGCACGCTCCTTCTGCTGTCTACGCTTGCTTTCTACATGCTCTTGCCGACGAGACTCGAGGTGCTCAGCACCCTCCCAGATGCTCTTCCTTCACTTAGGGCGGTCTTTGGCCAGGGACTCCCAGATGTCTGTGGGGATGTTGCATTTTATCAAGGAGGTTTTGAGGATGTCCTTAAGAAGTTCCCTTTGCCACCTGGGGCTCGCTTGCCGTGTAGGAGTTCAGAGTAGAGCGCTTGCTTTGGGAGTCTTGTGTCAGGCATGCGAAATATGTGGACATCTGGCGAGAACAGGACCAAGGATGGCTGTGTTGTGCCTCAATAACCTGATATTCACTGGAGTATATGAATAATAGCTACCTAGCACATGTAGGTATTCTTTATGTATGAGCCTAGAACATCATTGCCAGGAACTTTAGGCAGCATAGGTAGACTTACATTTCAATCAAATTAGTTCAATGTTTAAAAAAAAATGCAGCTTTACAAGCTCATTCATTTCTACAACTTAAGTCACATTACAATAGGAGTTTAACAGAGCTATGGTCTAATGAAGTCACTAATTCCATAAATAAAATGCCAAATGACAAAGTACTTTTAAAACATTTTGTTCACAATATAGGTCACTAACAGTAAATCTTCTAAATATGTTTGAAAGTAACAAGTAATGCAAGTCTTACCATTTATGAGCACCTTGATCTGTTTGTCAAAGAACTCCGATTCCTTTTGGGAGATCAGAGCACATTCGGCACATTGCCGTACTGGATCTATGAAGTACATTCGTGGAAGAGGTACCTTTTTACTGCAACATTTGTCACAGAAGCATTTTCCACATCTCCTGCAGTGATGCTGCCAATTTCAGAATTGTTAAGAGGATTAAAAAAAAAAATCAAAAATTCTACTAGAATACAGATAACCACATTAATTTTAAACAAATTCACAAAACTGAACATTTAAATTAGAGTGCATTCAAAAGAAATCTAGCTTCTTGACCAAACAGGATACACCAGTTTAAAACTATATTTCATATAAATTCCAAGTATCAGTTTTTCCTTTGAGGGGTTGGCAAGATAACAAAACAATTCAAACAGTACAACCAGCAATGCAAAACAGCTAAATTATTTTATACTATCACTCAATATATTATTAAAATGGTAGCAAGTTTCTTAATTCCTTTAATCACAAAAATATTTCAGTGTAGTAAGAGTGTTACTCTATTCAATTAAAAACAGAAAACATTAAGCTCAATTGTCAAAATGCCACGTTCTCTCCTTCTCATGTTTTCGTCCCCATTTACCTGCTCTCATCACACCGTGTATGTTTGAGATGTATAGTTGAAGAGTGTTATACGGGCAGACAACATGCTCCTAGTCCTGATATCATTATAACATCAGCTACTACTGGGTAATGACTATCTCATTTATGTTCCCCCTGGCAAATTGCTGTAATAAATTCTTTTGTATATTGGGTTGCATGCCACAGTGTTGACAAAAAAGTTAACTTTAACATGGAGAAATGGCGTACAAATTTCACGCTGGATTGCTAGAAGCACAAAGACTTGGAAAATAGTGCAAAGATCCACAGCTCACTGTGAACCCAAAATTTATCAACACAACACTTTAGTGCTCCAACTGTGGCACCACATGGACTTCAATTTACTGCATTCTTTGGTGGTGTATTATTTTTTTCTTAGTGTGTAAAGAATCATAATTTTTAATGTTGTGCTTTTAATAAGGGAATAAAGGCTTTTTTTGATAAATAGAATACACTACAAAGAAATGTAAAACATCTTACTTTTCTGGTAAGAAAGTCAAATTTTGCTTCGCACTGCATACATCTGGGGCACTAGGAATAGAAATACAGTAGATATGAAAAATAATCGTAATGTCAGAAGTTAACTACTAGCATTTACATTCCTAAATAGAGCTTTTGTAAATTATTTTATATTGTACAGTGCATGATTAATTCATTAGCAAGTGTCATCTGCAGGCAGTAATCTTAATTGAAATACTAGCAAATCTGTTGCGTTATTCACAGTAAAGCAGAGGATGTGGTGTTTTAGAAAGGATAGGAACATTATGCATTGTAGAATATGTCCCAGATTTTGCTGGAGCGGGGCATCTTGTGGCATGTCCTGTTAGTCTTGTTTGTGCTTGTTTAGTTTTTATTTTATTTTTTGCTGCAAGTAAGAGCTGATAACAGCATAGCAAGGGCAATAGGGCATCTGGGACCTTGGTGAGCAACGGGACCAAGAGAGTGCATCTCTTTAACCAATGAGATTAAAGGATTGAGAAATAAACAGAGGAAGGACTGAGGAGAGGGAAGTCAATGTCAAATCAGGTACAGAAAGAGAAATAAAGAGGGAAATAAAGGTTGGATTTGGAGAGAGCGAGAGAAGAAAAAAGACAAAGGAAAATAAAAAATTTTTAATAAAAAGTTGACATTTTTAAAATCTCCAACAATTCACAACCTGAAGGAATGAGATGTCACAAATTTTCACTTTCTGGGTAAGAGGGGTTGATTGGCAGTCATTAATAATGGTCACATCATTGAAAAGATACTTGTGCTATTAATTATTGGACTTAACTCAGTGTTGAGTTTAATGAACAAATGCAGCAACTTCATGAAACTCATGGGGAGGTTAAGGGCGAGATGCCATTTTCATGAAGCTAACGGAGGGGCGATGCAAATTGTCCAGCAGCCTGCGTCAATTCATAATTCACGGAGTATCTTTTCCTCGCCACACGTTGCTGGTCAATTTGCACATTAATAATGCCATTCGTCGTCCACGTGCCATTATTTTTTCAACAAATTCTGGGCCACAGTATTATTTTGCTGCTGCTGAGGCTAAGGCTACAAAGTCTAGCTGATGTCAAGTAAACAGGGAGCAGTTCATTGAACGGCAAACTGCTAGAAATCAGAACTTGGGCATTGTTTGAGAGGCAGTCAACTTGGACCTGTAGACATCATAGCTCCAATATGTTATGTTTCTAGTATCTGTACATGGGACATAAACTGTCTGTTTCTTTATATATGCAACACAAATATTTTGCTGAGATTTAGCATGGTCTTCATTTCTTTAAATCTATCACAGTACATAAAGGAGTTTAAAAACCAGCTTCATGCACAGAAAACAGTAGTTTTTTTTCCGTCAAGTATCTGGGGCATGTTATACAATTCAAATACAAAGATTTGATGGAATTGGTTCAGATGATGTTTAATTGGCAGCAACTTCTTGAATGGAGTACGGTTATTTAAATTTGTTTTGAGTTTTTTTTTTTAAATAAAGTATTTATCTGCCTGGCTTGTTCAATTTCAACTGTGTCTGAAGCCTATGAATAGTGATAATGAAGCAGATAGCTCCCATTGATGTTGATGATTTTCCTTTTCTCACCACAAGAGTACAGGTTACTTTCTACTTACAGGTTAAGTAGATACAGAAATTTGCATTTGACAGTGTAAATCTGAAACCAAGTTCACTGTAAAATTTATGCTGTTATTAACTTATTCTTTTAATGTTTAATTTTTGCCTATTTTTAACCTTTTTGCCGATGTCTATTTATACCCAAATTTCCTGCTAATCTCGTTAGTATATGCAGAATGTAAAAATGGGCGTAAACAAGCAGAAATCAGTATAAACAATTGAGGCACAAGGAAATCACCAAACTCACTATATATTCCTTCTTTAAATATGAAAAGTAAAGTTTAAAGCCATCTAACTATCATTCATGCACATTAGGCACAGCATGCAATCGTGGAAGGTTTTGAAGTTTTAATGTGACTTATACTGATGCCATAAAAATACAAAGAAACAGATAATACACTGCAAGTCTCAGGAAGGATACATTTTTTAAAAACTGAAAAAGCATAAAAATTACCATTTCAATGCTGCACCCAAGATTCCTGGCTTAATTTTACATCCGTTTTGAACCAATGTAATTACAGGAATTTCACATATACAGCTCTTTAGCTTGAGGGCAGAACCATTATAATGAGCCAAGATGTGTTCGGTTGCAAGGACCAATAAACAATGCCCTTAATGTAATAAAACGCCCCAAAGCACTTCACAGGGGTGTCATCAAAGAAAAAAAATTACACAGAGCTATACAAGGAGATGTTAGGGCAGATGACCAAAAGCTTGGTCGAAGAGGTAGGTTTTAAGGAGAGTCTTAAAAAGGAGGAAAGAGGTAGCGAGGCGGAGAGATTTAGGGCCAAATTTGGCCCCGTTTTTTTTCGGCGCACTTACCTGAGGTGCACCAACTTTCTGCTCTCAAAACGGCGCCAAAAATATATCAGCGATCTATGGACTGTCCTAGTGCTTGGTGTGGCGTGGCAATCACAGCTAGGGCCCTGTGCCTAAGAGTGCCGGCAGAATGCGCAGTAGCTCCGCTCATGATGATGATGATGATGATGATACATGCCTGCAGCATGGGACTCAACGTGTCCCGCCCCTATCTCGGGCCGAGTGACCTGCCGCACAGGCTGGCCGCTACCTTCCTGTCTCTGGGAGAGTGAGTGATGATACGCCTCTCTGTCAGTTATGAAGAAAGTCAAGTGAAAGACTCATGGATAGTTTCAGTCCTATTCTCAGTGGAGATGAGCTTACAGCATAAAATGAGCTCATCTATCCTAAATAGAGCTAACTGCCAGGCTCATTTAGAACCCATTATGACTGCGAACGTGGGACGTGGGAACCTGTACTGCGATGAAACCTGCTTGAAGATGTAATTGAGGTGCATTGTTGGGACAATTATGTAGGTTGATCGAGTGATACTTGGCCTGGAAGTGCTCGATGCTGTCACTGGACGTAAAGATAAAATGTGGACTAGCTAATGCAAAAGCAGAGCAAACCTCGGTGAAGGGAACGGTCTGAATTGCCTTCGGATCATCCCAGCCCGCAACGTATAGTCCTCCTGTCAGCTCAGCACAGCACACACGCCCCCCCCCCTCTGCAGCCTCCTTCTGCGAGCCCAGCCTGCTGCTTCTTGCATGTGTGGCCAGTTTCCTGTTCTCCCGCTCAGGCTTCCCACCCACCGCACCTATCCCTGGCCGAGTGGCCTTTCGCACCGGCCGGCCGGCGCAGTCCGCCAGCTGGCTCCTGCAGCCTGTGTGTTCCCAGCCCCCCTTTAAGTTCCCTCCTGCAGCCTCCTTCTGCGAGCTCAGCCAGTTCACTGCTCTCCCGCCTGGGCTTCCCACCAACCGCACCTGTCCCTGGCCAAGTGGCCTTTCTCACCGGCTGGCCCGCTGACTTCCCGGACCGAGCATGAAAGTAGAACTTAAGTTTTTTTTTAAAAAGTGTATTATTGATGTTTTTTATGCTTCACGATTGTTGTTGAGATGGAGTTTAGTGCTTTGCAAGGTCCTCTGTGCTTCCCTTCCCCGCCCCCCTCCCAATCTCTGGCTACCTGCACTGATTTCTTAACTTTCCACAAAGGTTTTCTGTGCGGCCACAAACGCTGTTAGTTTGGAGCAACTATTAGCTGTCTAAACTGGCTTAAATGGCCAAAACAGGCGTAGGTGGCTGGTAACACCCCCTTTTAAACAAAACTAAACTAAAAAAATACTAACTCACTTACACTGGCACAAATTAAATTTGCAGAATGGGGATTTTTTAAGATACTCCAGAAAAATCAAGTTGCTCCATTCCTGGGCAAATTTGGGCCCTTAGGGAGGGAATTCCAGAGCTTAGGACCTAGGCAGCTGAAGATACGACCGCCAATGGTGGAGCATTTAAAATCGGGCATGTTCAAAAGTCCAGAATAGGTGGAGCGCAGAAGTTATGGTGGATTATAGGGCCAGAGGAGATTCCAGAGGTAAGGAGGGGCGAGGCCGTAGAGGGATTTGAAAACAAGGTAAAGAATTTTAAAATCGTGCTCAAATTTAGCAAATATAGATTGGTGAACAAGACTTGGAGAGAGTTAGGACATGGGCAGCAGAGTATTGGATAACCTCAAGTTTGCACAGGCACATTACAAATAGGCCAGGTAAAGACACACTCTGGGTCACAGGGAGTACAGGCTCACTTATGCAAATAGCACAGATGCTGAACCAGCTAAAAATATCTACCCAAAAAGTAACATCCTCAAATGGTAAAATGCCTACATAAGGGACCAAGTAGGCTTCAGTCCAGCTAACTGTTCAACGTGTACCAGCATCTGCTAAAAACTCAGGGTAGGTATGTCTTCCTGCATAATCAACCAAGAGGCAGTCAGATGACCTATTTCAACAAGTCTGCTGCAGAAAAGACTTGCCTTTCATAACCTCAGGACGTCCCAAAGCACTCTACAGCCAATTTACTTATGAAGTGTGGTCACTTTTGTAACGTAGCTGCCAATTTGCAGACAGCAATGTGATAATGACCAGATAATGTTAGTGATGTTGGTTGAGAGTTAAATATTGGCCAGGAAATCAGGGAGAACTCCCGTGAACTTCTTCAAAATAGTTTAATGGGATCCTCTACGCCCACCCGAGGGGACAGACGGGACCTCAGTTTAACATCTCATCTTAAATACAGCAACTCCAACAATGCAGAACTCCCTCAGTAATGCACTTTAGTGCTCTGCAATCACTCAATGGAATCATAGAATGGTACAATACAGGAGGCGGTCATTCGGCTCATCGTGCCGGTGCTGGATCTTTGGAAGAGCTATCCAATTAGTCCCACTGCCCTACTGGTTCTCCATAGCCCTGAAAAAAAAAACTGTGTTCAAGTATATCAAATTCTCTTTTGAATGTTACTATTGAATCTGCTTCTGCCATCCTTTCAGGCAGTGCATTCCAGGTCACAACTCATGTGTAAAAAATATGTTTCCTCATGTCGCCTTTTGTTCTTTTGCCAATTACCTTAAATCTGTGACCTCTGGTTATCAACCCTTCTGCCACTGGAAACAGTTTCATTTACTTATCAAAACCATTCATGATTTTGAACACCTCTATCAAATCCCCTCTTAACCTGCTCTAAGGAGAACAACGCCAGCTTCTCCAGTCTCTCATCCTGGTACCATTCTAGTATATCTCATCTGCATCCCCTCTAAGGCTGTGACATCCTCCTAAAGTGTGGTGCCCAGAATTGAACACAACACTTAAGCTGAGGCCTAACCAGTATTTTATAAAAGTTTAGCACAACTTCTTTGTTTTTGTACTCTAATAAAGCCAAGGATCCTATATGCTTTATTAACAGTCTTCTCAAATTGTCCTGCCACCTTCAAAGATTTGTGTACATACACCCCTTGGTCAGGCTGTTCTTGCCCACCCCCTTTAAAATGTTACCGTTTAGTTCATACTGACTCTCCTCATTCTTCCCACCAAAATGGATCACTTCATACTTCTGTTAAATTTAATTTGCCAATTTCACCAGTCTGTCACTATCCTCCTCATTGTTAACTACATTTCCAAGTTTAATGTCATCTGCAACCTTTGAAATTACACTCTGTAACACAATGTCCAGGTCATTAATGTATATCAAAAAGAGCAGTGGTCCTAATACGGATTCCCTCCAGTCTGAAAAACAACCATGCATTCATCACTACCATAGGTTTTCTGTCCCTTACCTGATGCCGTATCCATGCTGTCACAGTCCCTTTAATCCCAAGGATTTTAATACCTTTTGAAAGTCCATATACACATCAATCACGCTACCCTCATCCACCCTCTGTTACTTCAAAAGAACTCAATCAAGTTGGTCAAACACAGTTTGCCCTTTAACAAATCCATGCTGACTTTCACTTATTTGCTCATACTTTTCCAAATGCCATTTAATTTTGTCCTGGATTATCTCAAAGTTCCCCCATCACCGACATTAGGCTGACTGGCATCTAGTTACCAGATTGATCCCCCTCCACTTTAAAAAAAAATGTTTTAATTAAAAAAACAGGAGTAGCATTTACCAGTCCTCTGGCACCACTCCCATATCCAAGAAGGATTGAAAGATACAAAAGTAAAATACTACAGATGCTGGAATCTGAAATAAAAAAACAGAAAATGCTGGAAATCTCAGCGGGTCAGGCAGCAACTGTGGAGAGAAAAACAGAATTAACATTTCAGGTCGATGATCCGTCGTCAGAACTGGCGAATGTTTGGCCAGAGCCTCCACAATTTCCACCTTTACCTCCCTCAGTAACCTAGGGTACATCCCATCTAGACCAGGTGACTCCTGCAGCTATCTATTTTTACCCTATCCAATATCGCTACTGACTCCTTCTTTACTGCTACATTGGCAACATCCTTTTTTGGCGCGGACAGATACAAAGTACGCATTTAGTACCTCAGCTATGCCTTCTGCCTCCACAGGAAGATCTTATTTTTGGTCCCACCCTTCCTTTGAATACCGTTGAACTATTTGTGTGTTTATCAAAGATGTTTGGCTTCCCTTTAATGTTCGGCATTATTCTCATATTTTTCTTTGGCCCGCATTCCCTATTTTAGATAGAATCATGCAACAGAATGGTTACAGCACAGGAGGCTATTTGGCCCGTCGAGACCATGCTAATCTTCTCTATATTCAGCTACTATAGTGTGGGTTAGTCACCTCCCGCAGGGAATCACTTGGGTCTTCAACTGAAAAACACTGGGATTAGTGAATCAGTGTTCTGGGGTGTGGCCCAAAAAAGTCAGACAGACATATAGTATAGTAACAATTTGCAAATATGAATAACAGGCTCCAATCTGCAGTTCTAGCCATATAATTGACAGACCACTCTATTGGTAAGAAAATGAAACTTTAAAATGTTGGTAATTAAATGGAACTGTAAGAAGATTATTTTTTTCAAACATAGTTTGAATTAAAGAAATCCAATTCAACACCATTAAAGCTATAACTTTGAAAAAAAATTGATCATTGTTACAGTTACTATCCTTTTTAAATCAAGATCTAAATTTGTATTAGCTTCTAATATTGCCACATCTTTACAGATTTCATCATTTAAAAACTAAAGTGCAGTGCCAAATTGTGCACATATGGACAAAAGAACCACTTAAAATCGCAGATGTAAAAAACTGAAACCGCTTTTATTTAACTATTGGTAATATAGATAACAGATTGTTAGAGAAAGTGCAGGTAGTTTAGTATAAATTGTTTGAAAAACATTAGTAAATATTTGATTTCTAATGCTACACGACAGTGAAATGTGCAATAATTGAGTGTGAACTTAAAATTATGTTGTAAAGTACAGTATATGCAAAAAATTGCAATAAGTTGTGATTTTTATGATGCAATTCATACTGAAATGTTTCTAGAATTTATTTGATTAGTTCTAAGCACAATTAACATATGGGAAAGTGCAAAAATTTGCAAGTTACAAAACAGAAGTTCAAATGATGCAAGAGTGTTCACATAACTGTTGCCTGTGTTGCAAACTGCCTCAATTGCTCATTCAATTTATCCAGGGAATAGCTGAATCTTAAAAACCAAGAGTCCCAGATTCAATCCCTGGTCTATGTAGTTTGCTGATCTCAGACAAGACAATGGTAGAGGCACTTGCCCTCAATGATGTCCTGTAGCAAGGAAAGGCAATAAATTGCCCAGATTTCCCACTAATCACCAACCAGTGTATAAATCGGTTGACAACAGGATCTGGATTGATCTCAGCTAGATACCCCCATGGTCAAATTGCCTGTCGTCAAGATTCAAATATAAATAATGATGGTGAGGTATCGCAGAGCACCCAGCACTGATGGAAATATATTCCAGCAAGGAATCAACACTTTCAGGGGAGACTGAAGAATATGGGCAAGAAAATAAAATATTGTTTTATAGCAACAGAATTAATTTTGGGGGGGGGGGGTAGTTTCCTGTAAATTTGATTTTGATTGTGGACAAACAGCAGACAAGTGAATGAGTTACACAATTTAAACTGTGGTAATGTCAGGCTGTGATTACTGTATCCAAGGGTAAATGGATATTTTGTGTGCTGTTGTCTTAACAGCATTTACCTATAATTTTCACTGGTACATCACTTGGAACCTATTAGTGAGTGATAGAGGCACAATTAAGAAAAAGTTTTGCATACATCACTTTATCTACTTAAGGAAAGCCAGACAAGTTTAAAAAAATAGTACAAAAGATGGCATCGTGTTCTGGAATTAAGTCAATGTAAATACATGTAAAGTGAGAAATCTAGCAGCTTCCTTCCAGCATGTGCATTTGTAAATTTTATCTGTACATCTTTGCAGCAGCAATAAAACGCAATCTACCAATAGGTGTTCCAGGTGGTAAATGGACTATGCTTTTTCCACTAGTACTGAGCTTGAATCCAGACTAAACTGATGGGTTCCAATTTCTTCTTTCCCAGCTATAAGGGTCCTATGAGAGTTGAGTTTGGATAGTTTTAATTTAGCTTCTATAGAGCATGGGTCATAGCACAGAACTGCCTACATATTGGCATTAAATTGACATGGCTCACCCAGACAGATGCGTAAAAATAAATACTGGTGCAGAAGGAGATACCCTTCTTGAGGCTAGGGTTAAGGTAAATTGATAAACCAAATGGAAACTGACCTGGCTGGGAGTACTAGAAACATGGGGTACAAAAACAAGTGTTTATTCGCCAGGTCACTCAGTGCATTGACCATGGAATAAAAACAAACGTATAGTTTTTCATTTAAGATGCAGCCAAAGTACTTAAACTTCAAAAGCTTCAGTTGCTACACTGACACTGTAGTAAACTTCGATAGATGACATTATCTTTCTTTAAAAACCGCCACTATCTATTTCTCACACAGAGCAGTTACTTTGAGAAACGCAGAAACAGACAAATAAACTAGACTTCAAAAACAGGTCCGATACAAGTGATCGACACCTCACCCACTGCAACTGCGTTTGGACTAACCTAACCCCAACAGTTACAGACAAGCCAACACGGCAGACTCTATTCCGTGATGCTTTTGCAGATACACTCCTCGTCGGCTCCATCCACAGCAACACAAAACTACACTGTGGGACGAGACACCCCGGAGCTGCCGAGTACGAAGCTGTTGCCCAGCCCCTACTCCAACACAATACCCGCTAATTAAAACAAGCGGTCAGTACCCCGCTGTAACATTTAGACAGGCCGTTTACCTCTTTATCCGGGACCCACTGAGGCTCATCGAGCGAGAAAGGACTGCAGAAAGCGCCGTTTTCCGGCACCATGCGGAGTCCACTCGGACTACGCACCAATTTCTTTCCTTCGGTTGTAGCCGCCATATTGCCTGGGTGAACCACAGTCCCACCGTCTGCCTAGCGCTATAGCCAATCAATTGCCAGGATCTGTCACTTCAGCCAATCAACTGTCGCAGGTCTTCCACTACGCCCATTGCCTCAGCCAATCAAGTAACTCTATTATGTTAAACGTCTATCAGAAAACGATTATCTTCGCCTATCAGATGTCTCTATGCGCTTCAGAACCCCCTTCATTTTAACCAATTATCGATCAAGTAATCACTATCAACCAATCAGCTATTCAGCCCATTATATCAACCAACCAACTATCACAAGCTTGTTACTCAGCCAATCGTCTTGTGCCTAGTTTAGCCAATGCCAGTGGGGGAGCAGAAACTCTGACAAATCACGATTCTCTGCAGCCAATCGCGTGTATTGTAAAACAGCCTCTTCCCACAGTCCCGAATGTCAAGAGCAGTTTTGATCATTTGCAGGGTGGGAAAGAAGTGCATACAACACAAATAAAATGCTTAAGGAAGAGGAAAAAAAATAACTTATTCAACATAATGCGAATGTAGAACTATCTGAAAGGTTATAATAGACGTTGAGATTGATTTATTAGCCAGATGAACTTGCTTGTTTTCCCTACTGTGTAGTATCGCCGGCCCAGAGCACGCTGTCTGGGGCGGGAAGGGGAGGGTTGCTGTGACCTGTGACCCGGCTCGCGTTCGGACGGTTGGCGCTCGAGCCCAGCATGGAATGGGATCAGTTAGACCTCAATCCTAAAGTGGTGGCTGCTGTTAGGAGAGGTGAGTTTGTAAATGAGTTTTTTTTACATGTTAGAAATTTGAAACGAAAGTGCTTGAAACACTCAGCAGGTCAGGTAACATAAGTCAGAGGAGGTTAGTAATGTTAGAGGTGTGAACTAACTGGAAATTATTACAGAGCAGCATTTTAAAAAGGAACAGAGCAAGGGGGAGGATGATGTCACACAAGAGCAGAATGACCTGTAACGTGTTTAGATAGAAAATAAGAGATGGTTAACTGGCGGAAGGGATATCAACATGAGACAATAGGAAGTTGCATAATCAAATAAATTTAACCCGGGTAACTATAGGTCCATCAGTTTAACATCAGTAATAGGCAAGATGCTTGAAGGAATCATAAGGGATGCAATATATGAATACTTGGATAGGGAGGGACATATTTGGGACAACCAACATGGCTTCATTTTTTTTTAAAAAGACTCTTAAAAATTTAATTGTATTGTTTTGAAGAAGTTACAAAGTTGGTGCATTTGGGAAGCCCAGTAGACATTGTCTACTTAGATTTCCAAAGTGCTTTTGATAAGGTACCGCATAAGAGGCTTCTCTAAGATCGGAGCCTCTGGTATTAGTGGTAATATATTGAGTTGGATACAGAACTGGCTGGCACGACGCAGGCAAAAAGTAGTTATAGATGGATTTGGATATGTTTGGAGACCGGTCACCAGTGATGCCCCACAGGGATCAGTGTTGGGACCATTACTTTTTACTGTTTTTATTAATGATCTGGATTTAGGGGTTGGGGGCACAATTTGCAAATTTGCAGATGATACCAAGATCTGTGCAAGTGTTAGAACTGTAGAAGATGCTCGTCTGCT
Source organism: Pristiophorus japonicus (assembly GCF_044704955.1). NCBI lineage: Eukaryota > Metazoa > Chordata > Chondrichthyes > Pristiophoridae > Pristiophorus > Pristiophorus japonicus. The sequence goes on from NC_091980.1 coordinate 251,493,591, forward strand.
TTAGGCAGATCTTAAATGTGTTGGGAGATTGGGCTCAAGACTGGAAAATGATTTATAATTTAGATGTGCAGTGTTATGCATGTGGGCAGGGCACATACTCAACATTCATACACCCTTCAGGAAAAGGCATTAAAGATGGTAGAGATAGAAAGCGATTTGGGCATTCTAGTGTGTACATCCTTAAAGGTACATGAGCAATACTGTGCAGCAATAGCTAGAGCAAATAGAATGTTGGGGTGCATCCATAGGACAATTGAGTATAAGACAAGGTGTACTGCTTTGTCCTTGTACAAGACTGTAGTCAGGCCACACTTGGAATACTGTGTCCAGTTTTGGTCTCCTCACATGGTGGGTGATGGTGAGGCTTTGGAAAGAGTGCAGAAGGGCCATTTTACCAAAATTCCCTGGATTCTGAGGAGGTCCCAGCAGATTGGAAAACTGCAAATGTAACACCTCTATTTAAAAAAAGGAGGCAGACAAAAAGCAGGATACTATAGACCTGTTAGCCTAACATCTGTGGTTGGGAAGATGTTGGAGTCCATTATTAAAGAAAAGAAAATAAAATAAAAATTCGGTCAGGCAGAGTCAGCATGGATTTATGAAGGGGAAGTCATGTTTGACAAATTTGCTAGAATTCTTTGAAGATGTAACAAACAGGGTGGATAAAGGGGAACCAGTGGATGTGGTATATTTGGACTTCCAGAAGGCATTTGACAAGATGCCACATTAAAAGGTTACTGCACAAGATAAAAGTTCATGGGGTTGGGGGTAATATATTAGCATAGATAGAGGATTGGCTAACAAACAGAAAACAGAGAGTAGGGATAAATGGTTCATTTTCGGGTTGGCAATCAATAACCACTGGGGTGCTGCAGGGATCCGTGCTAGGACCCCAACTATTTACAATCTATATTAATGACTTGGAGGAAAGGACCGAGTGTAACATAGCCAAGTTTGCTGACGATACAAAGATGGGAGGAAAAGCAATATGTGAGGAGGACACAAAAAATCTGCAAAAGGACATAGACAGGCTAAGTGAGTGGGCAAAAATTTGTCAGATGGAATATAATGTTGGAAAGTGTGAGGTCATGCACTTTGGCAAAAAAAAAATCAAAGAGCAAGTTATTGTTTAAATGGAGAAAGATTGCAAAGTGCTGCAGTACAGTGGGACCTGAGGGTACTTGTGCATGAAACACAAAAGGATAGTATGCAGGTACAGCAAGTGATCAGGAAGGTCAATGGAATCTTGGCCTTTATTGCAAAGGGATGGAGTATAAAAGCAGGGAAGCCTTGCTACAGTTATACAGGGTACTGGTGAGGCCACACCTGGAATACTGCATGCAGTTTTGGTTTCCATATTTAAGAAAGGATATACTTGCTTTGGAGATAGTTCAGAGAAGGTTCACAAGGTTGATTCTGGAGATGAGTGGGTTGACTTATGAGGAAAGGTTGAGTAGGTTGGGCCTCTACTCATTGGAATTCAGAAAAATGAGAGGTGATCTTATCGAAACGTATAAGATTATGAGGGGGCTTGACAGGGTGGATGCAGAGAGGATGTTTCCACTGATGGGGGAGACTAGAACTAGAGGGCATAATCTTAGAATAAGGGGCCGCCCATTTAAAATTGAAATGAGGAGAAATTTCTTCTCTGAGGGTTGTGGGTCTGTGGAATTCGCTGCCTCAGAGAGCTGTGGAAACTGGGTCATTGAATAAATTTAAGACAGAAATAGACAGTTTCTTAAACGATAAGGGAATAAGGGGTTATGGAGAGCGGGTAGGGAAGTGGACCTGAGTCCATGATCGGATCAGCCATGATCGTTTTAAATGGCAGAGCAGGCTCGAGGGGCCGTATGGCCTCCTCCTGTTCCTATTTCTTATGTTCTTATTAGACTAATTCCAAGTCTAGAGCATCTTAGTTATTAAGATAGGCTAAATGAGTTGGGACTCTATACCTTTAGAGCTAAGTAGACTTAAAGGGCATCTGATTGAGATTTATAAGATAACGAAGGGAATATATGGTGTTCCAGCTGACAGTTTATTTCAAGTAAATAGGTTAGGCAGGACCAGGAGTCACAAAGTTAAGTTGTATAGGGCTAGATCTAGGTCAGACGTCAAGGGGTGGTTCTTTTCCCAGAGAATTGTAGACATCTGGAACAAACTGCCGTTTCATGTGGTGGATGCAGACTCACCGAATTCCTTCAAGCGAAAGCTGGATTTGTTTCTGGCTGAGGCAGATTTCACCTTTTAAAGAAGGTACTGCAGGGAATTCAAGGCCAGAGTGATGATCTGGACAAGTTTTGAACATCTAGATGGGTCGGAGAGGAATTTTCCAGATTTTTTTTCCCAAATTGGCCTGTTTTTTTTTACCTTTCCCACGAGATTACCTGGTTTTAGGTGGGGTGGAGTGTATATGTTGTGATACACAAGGTATTGCAATTGTGTGGGTCAGGGTCGATGGACCAGATGATTTTTACCTATCCCGTCATTATTCGCATGTTCGTAATAGACACTGAGTTTGTGAGTAGCTGAAGTAGTGTTGCGTATGTATAATATAAGTGTATATACCCTGTACACTCAATGTACAGTTACATGAGACTACTGGATGTATCTTCACACTGTATACACTATGCTTGTACCACCAGAGGGTGCAACTGATGGAGACCTAGGGGTCACCTGTACACGGCAGGTAACCAGATATAAAAGGGAGTTCACCATGCTGTACCCTCACTCAAAAGCTGTAATAAATGGATTAAGGTCACCACAGTTCAAGTACAATACCTTGCCTTGTGGAGTCATTACTAGAGAGCTTACAGACACAATAACTGGCGACGAGATTACGAATTTCCACGCGAAAAATGGCTAACCTTGGCACCTTTCAACAATTCGCCGATAGAGAAGATTGGGAGGCCTTTGTGGAAAGGCTCAAACACTTTTTCATTGCGAATGACCTGGCGGGAGATCTCCCTCGCTGGCTGATAAGCGCAGAGCTATCCTGCTCAGCAGTTGTGGGCCCACCGTCTATGGCCTCGTCAGGGACTTGCTAGCCCCGGAGAAGACAACAACCAAAACATATGCAGAGCTCGTAACGATGATACAGGAACAGCTCAACCCTGAAAAGAGCATCCTCACAGCCAGACACCCACCGGTGGTCTGAAGGCCAAGAAATTGCAAAATATGCTGCAGGCCTCAGACGATTGGCTACACCGTGTGATTTTGGCGACCACCTCACTGAAGCGCTGCGGGACATCTTCGTTATTGGAATCTGCCATGAGGGCCTTCTCCACAGGCTGCTTTCTGCGGACACCATTGTCACCCAGCAGAAGGCAATTAACGTGAACCAGGCGTTCATGGCCTCGGCCTGCGATTCCAAGCAGATGACTCACCCCCAGGACTCTAACCCGGCAAGTACTGCGAACCGACTGGTGCCTTTTAGAGGCAAGGCTGCTGCAAGCGGTCCCTCTCAAGGTAGAGAGAACAGAACCCCGAGTCCCGCAACTCTGAGTCCGCCACATGGGGCCAACCGGCTAACCCCATGCTGCCGCTGTGGAGAAAATCACAGGCTCACCAGTGCTGCTACAAAGACTATACTTGCAAAGACTGTAACACGAAGGGCCACCTCCAGCGAATGTGCAAGAGAAATTTTACTCACCATGTCGATGAAGAGTTGGCCGATCATCCAGACTCCAGCGATGATGAAGAGGGAGTCCATGAGGCAGCTCAGCTCCACGAAGAGGTGTATGGAGTGTTTACCTGCTCCACCGAGAGTTCTCCATTGAAAATGGAAGTTGAAATCAACGCTGTTCCAGTCACGATGGAGGTGGACATGGGGGCGAGCCAGTCACTGATGAATCAGGCGGCCTTTGAGAAACTCTGGGACAGCCCAATTGAACGACCTAAAATGATCCCGATCCAAGTGAAGCTGCTCACAAACGACACCATCCTAATCATTGGCAGGTGGATGTCCAGGTGTCCATGGCGGCGCGATGCACAAATTACCTTTGTGGATCGTTGCTGGTGATGGTCCAATGCTACTAGGAAGAAGATGGATGAAACAAATCCTTTGGAACTGGGACATCCTCCAGCCTCTGGTGATCGACGTCCTATGCGGCCCTAAATTTGGATCCAGCACAACACCTGAAAAACCAGCCACCCAACTCGACTGCGTGGAGACGACACAGACCACTCAGCCCAACGGCGAGATAATCCAGCTGAAACGATCCAGGCTCCAGTGGCAGGACTCCGGAGGAAGAAAATCGGCGGCGAAGGCAACTTCCCTGTTTCCGTGGCAGAACCTAGGGAGAAAAGGATCACCGCAGCCTACCTTGTGGAGAGAAAGAAGATGGCACCCACACCACGAGGTGAAGCGCCTGAAGTAAAGATGGCGGCGGCCAGACCATGAGGGGCAGCGTTGAGGGAGCAACACGTGATACCGAGCAGCGAATCAGATTGGGGTAAAGATTGCAAGGCCCTTTTAAAGGAGATCGGCAACCCATCACAATTAAAGGGACAGTCCCACTCTTTATACAGCGATGCTGGTGATGCACATGTAAACGATATAATTGACAAATGCAAGTATGTAAATGTAACTAACCATGGTAAGTCGTATGATCACGGTCGGAACCAATGTATTATGACAGTTAATGAAGTAATGATGTGCGATGCCGGGTTCTACATGTACGCCGACAAAACCAAGGGTAACCTCCCATCGGAAGGCTTTCCCGATCATGTAGCCTCCGCCTCCGGAACCAATGTGATGCCCCAGGGAGTGTGGCCACACATACAGGGAGCATACCAGCTGCAGGGCTAGCGATCAGCAGACGGCAAAGGCACCACTACTAGTATCCTGCCCCAGATCGGCTCTCCCTCTCTGGGCACCAAGCCAGTACCGGGAGCAAGAGGCTAGCACCCTCCGGCCCTCCCAACGGGACCTGGGATGACCAGGATCCCACTATCGCAGAAGGACAGCAGGGAGACACTGCAGCCCTCAAAGGAGGACAGGGAGGCCACACATTCCTGTGGCTCTGCCCACCACTAGGCAACGGCAAAGGCCCTGAGACTCAGCCAGGTGAGCGATCCGAGCCCACCCAGCTGAAAGGGGGCGCAGCGCCGCCATCAGATAACCTGGACACAGTCCGGTCAGTCTGGAACTAGCGTCCTCACCCACCTGCACCTACACAACCCAGGGGCAAGACTGTGATATCACATATGTACCTTACCTGTAAAATGTACTTGTTCCACTACTGCAAAACCCAAACAGTCATGTAATGAATCCTATGTTTTTTTTTGTTCTTCTGTACATGTATGCAAATGCAGGTGTTGAGCCACACACATGGTCTATGTATGGGGTGGGGGGAGAAATGGATGTATGTAGCCATGGGGACACATGAATCATACCCAGAACCCACTCAACCCCCACTGCAACCTCTAACCTTCCACTGCTGACCATTTCCCAATGTTGTGGCAATAAGGACTTGGGGGTCAACAGGGAGAGAGCCTAGCCAAAGCATAGACAAGATGTAAGGGCACTCAACTCTCGGGCCAGAGCATACAATGCAAAGGCCAGTGGCACAAGACTTAGGGGAGAGTGATGTTGTTTGAGTGTACAGGGTATATTTATATTATACATAATGTACAGTTACATAAGACTACTGGATGTATCTTCACACTGTATACACTATGCTTGTACCACCAGATGGTGCAACTGGTGGAGACCTAGGGGTCACCTGTATACGACAGGTAACCAGGTAGAAAAGGGAGCTCACCATGCTGTATCCTCACTCAGGAGTTGTAATAAATGGACAGGTCACCACAGTTCAAGTACAATACCTTGCCTCGTGGAGTCATTACTAGAGTGCTTACAGACACAATAGTGGGAGGTCTGACATGAGAAAGGGAAAAGCAGGCAAAGTGGCCAAAGTTGAGGTCTAACGTTATTAAAGTTTATATTGAGGTCAGAGGGGTGCAAAATAGAAAAATACGGTGCTAATTCTCAAGCTTGCACTGAGCTTAACTGGAATAGTGTAGAAGGCAGAAGTCAGAGTGATGGGGAAGATATGTGGTGTGGGACTAATGCAAATACTGTCTTTAGGCAGGAGATGGAAGGGAGAGGCTGGGAGAAGGAATGCGGGATAAATGTCACAATTAGCCAAACAACATTCACCATCCATAAGAAACCGGCTAAGGAAATATTCACTGGTAGCAGTGACAACGATAGCAGTGGTTGGATGTAGGCTGTATGCTGGAATTCCTCATTGCCAGTTGTCACTCCAGAGACTTGAGCACATAAATCTAGGCTGACACTCCAGTGCAGTACTGAGAGAGTGCTGCACTGTCAGAGATGCCGTCTTTAGGATGTGACGTTAAACCGAGACCCCGACTGTTTTCCCAGGTGGATGTAAAAGATCCCATGGCACTATTTCGAAGAAGAGCAGGGGAGTTGTCCCCGGTGTCCTGGCCAATATTTATCCCTCAGCCAACATCACAAAAATAGATTATCTGGTCAATAACATATTGCTGTTTGTGAGAGCTTGCTATGTGCAAATTGGTTGCTGCGTTTCTCACATTACAACAATGACTACACTCCAAAACTACTTTATTTGCTGTAAATCTCTTTGAGACGTCCAGTGGTCGTGAAAGGCACTATATAAATGGTGAAGTTTTTCTTTTGAGTCAGGACATCTGGGGAGATGTTTGAGGTCATGAGGTACTTCACCAGATTGAAGGGAAAAGGAAAATCAGATGGTGAGATAATCTGTAATACTTGAGCAGTTCCCAGTGGCTTGCTTCAAAGGAGCAGGTTGTCTGTCTAATTTTGGTTGGGGATTCACGTATGCAAGTTGATAGACAGTATGCTGTGGGTAAAGATCTGTTACTAGGTATTTTAAAGATCTGTTACTAGGTTTTACACTGAATAGAATGAGTAGAATTTTAAGTTACTTTGATAAAAGAGAATTTACCGCTAGCTACCTGTTATTGTATACAGAATCTGCAACTATTTGGGCATGAGTATTTACCAAATACCAATACAGTAGCAGTTTCCTGTCCAATGTTTCATAGTCATGTGTGTCCTGCAGTGCTCTTTTTTTTAAAATAATTTTTTTCCCCCCCATAGCAAACATCCAATCAATAAAAGATATCTTGAGTCTTTCGGGACCAGATCTGCAGAGACTCACTAAATTGTCCAGTCCTGATGTGCAGTATTTGCATAAAACCGTTGCTGCAGCAATAAAGAGCGATCCGGTGGTAACAGGTGTGTAAAAGATAGAATGCAACCTAAATTGCTGCAGGATTGAAAATCATACACTAACGTAACATTCAAAATAATCGAAGTCCAGTTTTAACAGTAATGAGTACATCTTTGTAAAACTCTGAAATATCAATGCCTTATAATGAACCGTTAAAGTTCTGTGTAATTTAGATGGCTTCAATTAAATATTTTTGATGACACTTTCCGCATAACATTTATGTTGTACATTCTTGAGTGATTATTTTAAGCTTGAACCTTATGATTTATTACATTTAAAAATTGGTAAGCACTAAACTTTATAGAGCTTGGTTGTAATGCAAATATAATTTATGTTCCACATTTTATGAATGTGGAATACAGCAGAGAGTGACAAGCTTGGCTATGAGGTGTTGAGTTTATCTTCATCAGAGAGAAGAAAATTGAGGGGGTTGTGATTTAGGTTTTTGACAATGCTGTGAGACTTGGATAATATTTGTAAATAGAGATAGATTATTATACTGGAAATGTAACCACAAAACCTGGGCAGGCTCGCCTAACTGCTTAGTGGGTAAATGCAGTGTCTCTGTGATATTGAGCCGTATATAAAAGGTTCAATCCATAAACTGCGCTCAAATAGTTAGTCGGTGCAGCAGTTAATGTGCTACAGTGACCCTCTTTGCATTCAAGCAAGGGAGTGGCAAAATCAGCAAGTGCTCCATCCTGATTGTTTTCAAGTGAACGCCTGTGTGGATGTCAGGTGAGAAAAGGGTTTGGCTCAGCCATATATTGACCTTTGTGATTTAGTAGGCTCCTGAAACTCTTCGTGCAGGGTCACACATGAAGAACAATTACTGGATAAGATGCTTGTGGACAGCCAGTGCATGTGAAATTGTACTCCAGCAGAAGTTGGCACAATGGAAGGAAGTAAGAAAATGAGGGAGGAAACAAAACTTGTTAGATAAAACATTTTTTTTTTTAAATTTGTTGCAGAAGTGGATTTGTGGAACAGACACCCAGTAAAAGTAGTTTACTGTTGATGCCATATCGATTAACTCCTTTGTGATTGGGGGTTACAGAGGTTCTTCGAATAGGTATAGACAGAGATCATCAAATACTCCATGGGAGACTTTGGTTCCTGTGCCTCTGAATTCAGAAAGAAGTTGGAGGGAGAGAGAGAAGTGGGCGAATGTCTGTGAAAAGCAGCAAACTGGCTGAATAGAAACATAGAAAATAGATGCAGGAGTAGGCCATTCGGCCCTTCGAGCCTGCATCACCATTCAATAGGATCATGGCTGATCATTCCTTCAGTACCCCTTTCCTGCTTTCTCTCCATACCCCTTGATCCCTTTAGCCGTAAGGGCCATATCTCACTCCCTCTTCAATATATCCAATGAACTGGCATCAACAACTCTGCGGCAGGGAATTCCAAGGTTAACAACTCTCTGAGTGAAGAAGTTTCTCCTCATCTCAGTCCTAAATGGCCTGCCCCTTATCCTAAGACTGTGTCCCCTGGTTCTGGACTTCCCCAACATCGGGAACATTCTTCCCGCATCTAGCTAGTCCCGTCAGAATCTTGTATGTTTCTATGAGATCTCTTCTCATCCTTCTAAACTCCAGTGTATAAAGGCCCAGTTGATCCAGTCTCTCCTCATAGGTCAGTCCAGCCATCCCTGGAATCAGTCTGGCGAACCTTCGCTGCACTCCCTCAATAACCAGAGCGTCCTTCCTCAGGAGACCAAAACTGAACACAATATTCCAGGTGGGGCCTCACCAAGGCCCTGTGCAACTGCTCCGATACTCAAATCCCCTTGCTATGAAGGCCAACATACCATTTGCCTTCTTCACCGCCTGCTGTACCTGCATGCCAACTTTCAATGACTGATGAACCATGACACCCAGGTCTCGCTGCACCTCCCCTTTTTCTAATCTGCCGCCATTCAGATTATATTCTGCCTTCGTGTTTTTGCCCCCAAAGTCGATAACCTCACATTTATCCACATTATACTGCATCTGCCATGTATTTGCCCACTCGCCTAACCTGTCCAAGTCACCCTGCAGCCTCTTAGCGTCCTCCTCACAGCTCACACCACCACCTAATTTAGTGTCATCTGCAAACTTGGAGATATTACACTCAATTCCATCATCTAAATCATTAATATATATTGTAAAGAGCTGGGTTCAGCTGCCATTCTGAAAAGGACCCGTTTATTCCAACTCTCTGCTTCCTGTCTGCCAACCAGTTCTCTATCCACGTCAGTACATTACCCCCAATCCCATGAGCTTTGATTTTGCATACCAATCTCTTGTGTGGGACCTTGTCAAAAGCCTTTTGAAAGTCCAAATACACCACATCCACTGGTTCTCCCTTGTCTACTCTACTAGTTACATCCTCAAAAAATTCCAGAAGATTTGTCAAGCATGATTTCCCTTTCATAAATCCATGCTGACTTGGACCAATCCTATCACTGCTTTCCAAATGCGCTGCTATTTCATCCTTAATAATTGATTCCAACATTTTCCCCACTACTGATGTCAGGCTAACTGGTCTATAATTACCCGTTTTCTCTCCCTCCTTTTTTAAAAAGTGGTGTTACATTAGCTACCCTCCAGTCCATAGGAACTGATCCAGAGTGGATAGACTGTTGGAAAATGATCACCAATACATCCACTATTTCTAGGGCCACTTCCTTAAGTACTCTGGGATGTAGACTATCAGGCCCTGGGGATTTATCGGCCTTCAATCCCGTCAATTTCCCTCACACAATTTCCCGCCTAATAAGGATATTCTTTAGTTCCTCCTTCTCTCTAGACCCTCAGTCCCCTAGTACATCGGAAGGTTATTTGTGTCTTCCTTTTGTGAAGACAGAACTAAAGTACTTGTTCAATTGGTCTGTCATTTCTTTGTTCCCTATTATAAATTCACCCGAATCCGACTGCAAGGGACCTACATTTGTCTTCACAATCTTTTTCTCTTCACATTTTCTAGAAGCTTTTGCAGTCAGTTCTTATGTTTCCGGCAAGCTTCTTCTTGTACTCTATTTTCCCCCTCTTAATCTAACCCTTTGTCCTCCTCTGCTGAATTCCAGTCCTCTGGTTTGTTGCTTTTTGGTGCTAGTGGAGATGTGAGGTTCGATAATTAATCTGGATTATTTATCTTAAACCACGCAGCCAAAAGTTCACTGCATGTTGAAATATTAACAAACTGCACTACAGAGTGGATTATACCTGCAGTTTAGATGTAGTGACTTCCTGATCTCAAGCAAGTTATTTCTTTCTTTATAAATGCAACTTCATTTGTTCTTAAATGTGTGAGTGGGAGATACCAAGGTAAGGAATGTTAGCTGGTGAGTTGATTCTTTAGTCTTGCACACCTTCTAGTGGCAATGTGGAGAGCGACATTAGCCAATACAGTGATTGTCTGCTTTCCTGCCAATTCTCTTGGCTGGATAATAAATGTGATATAAGGCAATATAAGTAACAAGAAAGGGCAAAAGAGGCTTTAAATTTATTAGGGAAAAGAGAATACTAAAATATTGCAATGTATTTGTTGTATATATAGTTTGGAATCCTGTTTCTACTTGTGTATAAATTTAGTCTAACTGTAAATTATGTTTTCAGTTTTTTTTCCAATAAATTAAAAACTGTAATTTTACATGTACCTGCACAATAATACAAGCTTTTTGTTGTACGTTGTTTCTTCCCCAGCCCTCCAGATATACAATGGTGAATGTCCTTTTCCGACCCAGAACCAAAAACTTAGCATGGGTTGCCCAGTACTGGACTTGCTACTTGGAGGTGGAATTCCATTAATGGGAATTACTGAGATTGTTGGTGAGAGTTCAGCAGGGAAGACTCAAATCTGCATGCAGCTCTGTCTGTCTGTACAATACCCATGTAGCTATGGTGGACAAGAAACAGGTAAAACACTGTTTTGGGCATATGGTTTATTTTTCCAATTCAGTCTTCAACGAGTTAGATTATTGGACTATGAAGTAAGGCTAAGGAAGGTAAATCTATTCTCACTGGGGTGTAAAGGATAAAGCGGGGGAGGCGGGAATCTTGGTTCAGAATAAAATAAAATGTTATTTTATATACTTCTTTATTACATCTTCCAAGATATCCAATTAATTGTTTATGAAGTGCAGTTACTGGTGCTATGTAGTCAAACATGATCTCTCTTTTTTTATAGAATATAGGTCTGGCCAGTAATTACTCTATGATTTCAAATTTCTTGCTGGCCTGGAGGCTCCCTACTAGACCACTCCAGTGATGTCAATTATGGGAACTTTCCCAGAGCAGCTCCATTGCACAATGGAATGAACTAACTTCCAATCAGTCTGAGTGCTTCTCCAGGTCATCCGACTACAGAAAATCATGCTACAGATTGCAAATACAGATTTTCCAAGCTGCAATATGGTTTCCAGGATTCGGCAGCCCCAGAGTGGCCCATATGTTTGAAGTCATGTCCTCATCTCATTTGTAATGGAGCTATTCCAGGACCCGCAGGAATGCATCCTGTAATTTGAGTCACTAGAATGAACTATTCAAGGGTCTTCACATTGACAAGAAAATTTACTTTTGGGTTTTTTAAAAATGTTATCTTCTATTAAAGAACCCTCCATAGACTTTTCTTGTCTTTCAAAGACATGATTCATTTTTTAAGTAATGAAGTGTTAATATAGATTTGGAAATGGTTACGTATTAAAGGTGCGACAAGCTAAACTTAAATAATTTCTTCAAGTATAGAGTTAATAAAATGGATTATCACCTAGTATAATGCTGATGACCTGATTAATCATGTGTACAGTGAGTTAAGGAATACGAATTTGAGGTACACAAAAATTGAAAAAAATGGTCAGATTTGTTAAATTTGAATGGCCTTTATTTGTTTTTGTATTCTTGTATTTTTTTAAATATAGATTATGAAGTAAATACTTTATATGATTTAATACTTATCAAAGATAACTTAATTTATATTCAAAGTATGTACTTTAACAATTACCACTTTGATGTTACCAGCCCATAGCTCTTTGGTGGACTGGAGTGCAGGAGTAGAAAATGATTGTGGTGTGAGTGCTACTTAGTTTTTTTTTAATTGATTGCACCAAATATAACCATTTGCGTGAGTTCTACATACCCAAGTCTGAATTCAGAGTGGCAATCTTCCAATTTCTTTTTTCACTCCTTCAGTTTTTGCTTTCATTTTTCTTCTTGTCTTTTGGGAAATGTCCAATTGTTTGCTTTTTTTCCTCCTACCCCTTTTAAACTTTTTGAACCTCTTATCTTTCTAGGAGCTGTGTATATTTGTACAGAGGATACATTCCCAAATAAACGTTTACAGCAATTAATTGCCCTTCAGTCAATTTTAAGAGCTGATGTACCCGCTGACATTGTCAACGATATTAAGTTTGGTAACAACATCTTTATTGAACATGTTGCAGATGTGGTGAGTCCAACATCAACAAGTAATTCCTTTGTCTGTAATATTATCCATGCACAAAAAGATACCCATATAAAGAATACTGTAGTACAAATAAAGGTTGGTTTGCAGAAATATGTTTACTGTAATAATAGGTTGAAGTATGATACACTAGCAGTTACTATTTTTAGTAAGGATCAGTCAGCCATGATATTGCATGGAGGAGCAGGCTCAAGGGGCCAAATGGCCGACTCCTGCTCCTATTTCTTATTTTCTTATGTAGGTTACCAATTACCATTTGCACTTGTGAAAAAGGGTGCATGGCCTGCAAAATTACACAATTTATAAAACAAAAAATGGTCCATAGAAATGAATAAGAAAATATTCTGGCTTTTCTGTGGAAAAGTAGAAAACAAGTTCACAATGGAGTCCATGTACTCTCATGTAAGCTTTATACAGTGAATCTTATTTTACTTTACAATTTAAACCTTGATCATGTTGGTCTTCATATTGATTCTATTGAAGAATTTGAGCTGCTCCTTTTTACTAATTCTTGCAATAGGACAGATGATTCAATGTAGCTAATACATACATATCTGCTTTAGGGTGACATAGTTATGATTGATACTGCTACAAAGTTAAATTTTCCATTGCCAAGTAACCAACCCTGTTGCTGGAAGAGATGTTTTACACTGACTCTTGATTTGAACTACAGGAATCTCCAGCTAGCTAAATTAAATTGAACGCCATTGTAATTCTGTGTACTTTGCTAGGACTTCAGAATTGAATCTATGCTGGATTCAGTTTGACATAGGATTAACAAATTATTAAATTGCTTGCCTTCGTTCCCATTGGCTTCATTGTCTGGAATTACCTTGTTCTACGTGTTTTGTAAACATTTTGAATATAATTCCAGTCTCAAGATCTTTACGGTCACCAGCCTTATTCACAAACCTCCAGTGGTTTGTATTGGAGCAGCTGAGGTTGGTGATGGCAAAGAGTTAAAAGAACTGGTGCCCTACAGTAAACCTTTTAATAAAATAATTGGATGATGTATCTGCAAATGAAGAGTCTAATGTGCATGTAGGTGATTATTTTATTTTTTGATGTGCACATAAAAACAGTAAAGCTGAAACTGTAAATCAGTAATGTTTGAGTAAATTTAGTCAGCCTGGATGATCTACTTTTGTTTGTTTTTGATAGGAATCTTTGAATCACTGTATTAGTAAAAGGTTACCAATATTACTGTCACGAGGCTTGATACGTCTGGTGGTGATTGATTCAGTTGCAGCTTTATTCAGATGTGAATTTGGAGCCAGTGATTCCATTACCAAGGCCAAATGTCTTCAGAAATTTGGGGCCAGGCTCCATCACCTCAGCCATAGGTTCTGTAGCCCCATCATCTGTGTCAATCAGGTATGGCTTTCCAAATTAACACATAATGCGTGTTATTGTTTAAACTCTTGGATACATAATTTGGAATTCTTGCACCTCCTAAACCGTGACTTCCGCCGCCAACAAGGGCATCAGGTGCATGGGATCACCATCAACTCCAAGTGGACATATATTGCTGTTTCTTTATCGACACTGGCTCAAAATCCTGGATCTCTCACTAACAACATTATAGGAGCACATTCACCACATGACTGCAGCGGTTCCAAGAAGGCCCACCAGAACCTTCTCGGGCCAGTAAATGTCGGCCTGCCAGTGACACCTCAAATGAATTTAAAAAAAAATATATAAACACTAAATACACAAGGCAACAGGCTATATTTGTTAATACACAGTAGGTAATTTTTGTAAGATTCTGAAATTTATTGCTGTTTATGTATTACATTTTCTGAGGAGATAGATATAATAAAAATATAGATTTTAAAAACTACTGTGATTAGTGTTTGCTTAGCTCTGAAACCATGACAATCTTTACAATAATAAAAAAAGAAGCTTGGTTATGCAGCTGTTGTACCATTTAATCCATCACAACAGATGAGCTTAATTTGTTTATTTGATGTCATAGTATTATGAGGCCAATAATTTGGGTCAAGAAAATAAAGCATGAAAGGAAAAGCAGTTAGTTCCTGACCTTGATCAGTGGAGGCACTGAGCAGAGTCAAGGCTCTTTATCCCCAAAGGGTAGTGGTGGTGCCTTGTTTACTTTACATGGCTGTCTTGCCATCAATGGTGACCCTGTAAAATAAATTGGGTATAAAATATATATGAACCAGAGGGATTGGGGTGATTCAACAGAAACTAACTACTGAAGTATTTTTCTGGTCATCTCTTACAGGTAGCAGATGCAATAAGTGACTCTCATTTGACTCAAAGTAATTTTGGGTAAGAATAATTTGTTTTGCTAAATGCCTATTAAGTTATGAATTATTTTTGCACATTGTGAGAAATTAACCACAAGATCCTAAATGGAGTAGAGGCGAAAAGAGATCTAGGGGTACAGAGTCACAAATCATTAAAAGTAGCAAGACAGGTTAACAAAGCACTGGGTTTCATTTCTAGAGGAATAGAATTCAAAAGCAGAGAGCTTAGGTTAAACTTGTATAGAACCTTGATAATATGAACATACGAACAATGACGGATAAGTAAAGACCATCTAGTCCATTGAGGCTGTCCCACACAATTGCGCTACCTTGTGTATCACAACTTATACACTCCACCTCACCCAAAACCATGTGATCTCCTGGGAGAGGCAAAAAAAACAGATAAAAACCAGGCCAATTTGGGGAGAAAAATCTGGTAAATTCCTCGCCAACCCATCTTGGCAATCGAAACTAGTTCAAGAGATCACTCTGGCCAATAAATTCCCTGCAGTACCTACCTTCTGTAAGAGTTAATTGCTGCTGCAGCCACACTTGGAGTACTATGCACAGTTCTGGTCTCCATATTACAAAAGGATAAAGAAGCACTGGTGAAAGTGCAAAAAAGAATTAGAGATAATATCAGTACTGACAGGGTACAACTGAACAGGCTGGGACTCTTTTCTCTAAAAAGGAGAAAACTGAGAGGTCACCTGATGGAGGCCTATAAGGTTATGAAGAGGTTTGACAGACTAGATGTAGAGAAAGTATTTCCACTTCTGGGGAGTGCAAAACTAGAGCCCTAAGTATAAGATAGTCACTAAAAAATCCAATAAGGAATTCAGGAGAAATATTGTACCTCAAGGGTGATGAGAATGTGGAACTCATTACCACATGGAGCAGTTGAGGTGATTAGCATAGATGCATTTAAGGGGAAGCTAGATAAGTACATGAGGGAGAAAGGAATAGAAGGATATGTTGATGGGGTGAGATAAAGTAAGGTGGGAGGAGGCTTGTGTGGAGCATAAACACCAGCATAGACCTGTTGGGCCGTATGACATGTTTCTATGTAAAAT
Source organism: Pristiophorus japonicus (assembly GCF_044704955.1). Taxonomy (NCBI): domain Eukaryota; kingdom Metazoa; phylum Chordata; class Chondrichthyes; family Pristiophoridae; genus Pristiophorus; species Pristiophorus japonicus. The sequence goes on from NC_091980.1 coordinate 251,509,620, forward strand.
TCTATGTAATAAGGAGACCTAGGGATTGATATGAAAGTTAGTCATTTAGAGTGAATATAGGTAATATATTCCTTTTTAAACTCCACTTAAGAACATAACACAAGAATTAGGAGCAGGAATAGGCCAGATGGCCCCTCAAGCCTGCTCCGCCATTCAATAAGATCATGGCTGATTTTCACCCTAAACTCCACTTTCCTGCCTGATCCCTATATCCCTTGATTCCCTTAGAGGCCAAAAATCTATTGATCTTAACCTTGAATATACTCAACAACTGAGCATCCAGAGCCCTCTGGGATAGAGAACTCTAATGATTCGCAACCCTCTGGGTGAAGAAATCTGTCCTTATCTTGGTCCTAAATGGCCAACCACTTATCTTGCGATTATGCTTTCTAATTCTAAAGTGGTTCTCTGAATACTTGAAACCATTTATATACTTTAAACACTTTTTTTGTGATATTTTAGAGTAGAGATTTAGACATAAAATTGAAAAAGTATCAGCTGCTTGCTGTGCAATGGAGTAGGAAGACACATAATTACAACTATCATGTCTCACAGCAACAACTTACATTTATATAGCGCCTTTAACATAGTGAAATGTCCCAATGCGCTTCACGGAAGTTATATCAAACAAAATTTGACACTGAACCACATGAGATACTGGGAAAGGTGACCAAAAGCTTGGTCAAAGAGGTAGGTTTTAAGAAGCATGTTAAAGGAGGAGAGAGAGGTAGAGAAGCTTAGGGAGGGAATTCCCGAGCCGAGGGCCCAGGCAGCTGGAGTCATGGTGGAGTGATTAAAATCGGGGATGCGCAAGAGGCCAGAATTGGAGGAGCGCAGAGATCTTGAAGGGTTGTAGGGCTGGAGGAGGTTAACGATGGGGAGTGGCGAGGCCATGAGGATTTTGAAAACCATGATGAGAATTTTAAAATCGAGGCGTTGCCAGACCGGGAGCCAATATTGGTCAGCGAGCACAGGGGTGATGGGTTAATGGGGTTTTGTGTGAGTTCGGATACAAGCAGCAGAGTTTTGGATGAGCTCAAGTTTACGAAGGGTGGAAGACGGGTGGCTGGCCAGGAGAGCATTGGAATAGTTAAGTCTAGAAGTAACATAGGCATGGATGAAGTTTTTAGCAGCAGATGAGCTGAGGCAAAGGAGGAGACAGGCAATGTTATAGAAGTGACAGTAGGGGGTCTTGGTGATGGTGTGGTTGGTAGTTCATCTCCGGGTCAAATAGGATGGCAAGTTTGTGAATGATCTTGTTCAGCCTCATAGTGACCAGGAAGTGGGATGGAGTTGGTGGCTAGGGAACGGAGTTTGAGGCGGGGACCGAAGACAATGGCTTTGGTCTTCCCAATATTTAGTTGGAGGAAATTTCTGCTCATCCAGGACTGGATGTCTAACAAGCAACATGACCAATCAGAGACAGCGGAGAGTTCGAGAGATATGGTGGTGAGGTAGAGCTGGGTGTCGTCAGCATACATGTGGAACCTGACTTTGTTTTCAGAACAGGAGGTAAGCCACTCAGCCCCGCAATCCTGTTCCGGAGTGTACCCCCTCCAAGACCATTAATATCCTTCCTGAGGTGCGGTACCCAAAACTAAACAAAGTACTCCAGATAGGGTCAGACCAAGGCTCCACACAACTGAAACATAACCTCCTCCCCTTTATGTTCCAACCCCATTGAGATAAATGCCTACATTCCATTAGCCTTTTTGATTACTTTTTGCACCTGTGCATTAGCTTATAGTGATCTGTGTTCATCGACACTTACATCACAATCATTGTCGAAGTGAATACAAAGGAGATAGAGAAGGAATATAGAACTTTGCCAAATATTTTCCAGGAGGGAAGAACAATTGTCAGGCAAGTCATCCCAGGTTGCATATCTCCTCATACCTTATTGAAGACTGTCATTAGAAGAAGCCTGGGATCAGGGCATTTACCTCCCTTTTTTGAAGGAACAGTATCACTAGAGCTAGCAGTGAGAGATAATTAAAGTAACAGTTGGTGGGATTGGAGTCCCACCACATTCTAAACTTGTTTCTCTTTAGTTTCTGGTACAATACCGCTTTTTGAATTTTCCACCCTTTCAAGGAAATACTGTTTAAAAATCAAACTTTTTGACTCTTAAGAAAATGATAGTCATATTATCCCTTCAATCTGGGTTGTGTCCCACCCATACCACTGAGAATCTTCTAGTCAAAATCATTAACAACATTCTGTGTGACCATGATGAGTTAGGCCTTCTTGAACTCCGTGTCTTTCAAGATTGTTTACTGCATTATCTTCCTCCAATGCTTTTCCTCAATGCACTGCCCTCGTATGGTTCGATTCTGACCTGGTTCAATGCAGCCAGCACATCTCCTGCTGTGGACTCTTCCATGAGCAAATGGTTATCCCCAATGTGTCCTGAGATTCCATTATCTTTATCTATATGATGCCCCTTAGCAGCATTATCTGTAAGTCAGTATGGCAACTATGCCCAGCTTTCTTTCCATCTCTACCCTTGAATTCACAGCTGTTGCTGGCTCAGTGGATAATATAGTCGTGTATGAGCCCAAGATCAGCAAGACAAAAGCTATCCTGTTCAGTTCATGGTAGAGACTCCACACCTTAACCAGTAAGCCCATTCCTTCTTCCTGGAAGCCAGCTTAAACTCAATCCAGCAGTGTGCAAGCAGTGTATCTTGCTCAATAACACTGAGAGCAGAGGGACGGAAGCTCAACTATCATCGGCCACGCTTTGTCATCTTGCCCCATACTGTGGTATTTCTTAAACCATCTCCCTTGCTAATCACTTCCATTTCCCCATTCAAAAGGCTCCTGAAACCTGAATTTTCAGTCATGCTTTTGAGCATTTCATCTATTTTCTCTTGCTCATGTCTGACTCTCAAAAATGTGTTACATTACAAGCATTTATACAATTGTAAATTAAAATTGTTCCATATTTACCTACATATTGTAGTTTAATGTTGTGATATTTTCACTAGACATGTAACTCAGTAGCACAGCAAATGTGTGTCAACAAGCTGTACCACAAAATAGGAAGCTGCATTTTTGCTCATTGAGTTCCTACTTTCAGCCAAATCAACAAAGTAAGGAATGAAGCAAAAATAAGCAACTTCCCCACAAGCAGGGCATGAGGAGATAATCACTCATGCACCTTGTACATTTTACTAGCTTTGCAGGACCTCTTAATAGTCTTCTTAATAATCAGATGAAGAGGAACAAAAAATCTGCCTGAAGTTACTCATATATTTGAATTTATACAAGTAGCTTTATTTGAAGAATGAAACTAATTTGGTTTGTAAAGCATGCAATGTTCAATAAATTATGCAGAATGTTGCATGGAATCCTTTGAAAGGAAGAACTGTATTTTATAAATGTGATGGTCATTACATTGTAGTATTTGGTATCTGATGCTCTTGTTTTGCAGTTTAGTAGATAAAAAAGTGTTACCAGCTCTGGGTTTGACCTGGTCCAATGAACTCCTGATGAGACTAATGGTTAGTCGGACACATCTGTGTGTAGAAGGCAAGATTCCTGATGACAAAGCATGTGCCTCGATTTCTGGGACTGTTCTACGAAGAATGGAAATCATTTTTGCACCTCATCTTCCCCAATCATTCTGCAACTATATAGTCAGCAAAGAAGGTATAAGGGGAATGAAGGTAACAGAGGTATAACCAGGGCCATTGAAAAACCTGTATCTTGTTTTTCTTTCCCCTGCATCTGTTTATCTCCAAGCAGATTTCCAGTAGTCTTAAGAACTCCACCACCAACCTCCTTCCCACATCAAAATAGATTTAATTTTATAATCATTTACATTGATTTTATTAACACAGTCATCATTTGTGCTTTCATTATCACATTTAGCAGTTTGTATTTGATTCTTCCCTTTATTTTTCAAAATCACTGTTTTCAGAATGCTGACTGGGCTAACCCGCCCTAAATAATCAATGGCTGCCAGTTATTCTTTCAACAAATAGCAGCATTAACCAATATAAATACCAGAATTGTGTGTGATGTTTTTAACCAGAATAATTGCGGTGAAACTTCATAAAGTCACAATCTATAATTTTACTTATTATATGAATTTTTATCATTCCACAGCTGAAACTTCTGCTACCAGAAACAACATAACAAGCAGATTTTAACAAAAATCTTTAACTTTTTAATCAAAATATTCTGCAAGTTTTCACTGGCTTGAGTAATATCCTGTGCATCCAGGATCTATCGTTACTAATATTCAAGATTTTCATTTTTTATTTGACTATACTGTAGGGCACTGAAATTATGCTGTGGGATACCAGTGTACAAACACGCAGGATGTTCATTTGAAATTTCTTTGACAAAATTTCACGGCCTACATCATTAAAATCAGAAACTAGCTTTTTTTTATAAAAGAACAGCAAATTAATTTTAAAAATTAAATTCTTATGGGTTATGGCAATGAGTCACATACTGTTAATTCCTAAGTGCTATAATTATCATTCTTGCATATCTGCTGAATAGCATGAAAATTGATAAACGCTTGTGAAGTAAGTTCAAGTTGACAGGCAGCCCAGGTACTCAACGCTGTGACCATTTTGCGGTTTATGAGCTTCTGAGTTACCAAGAAAACTAATTTCTACAATGTAGATTTTGTGATTTAAAAAAAAATCATAGTTAACATGCAAAGTATTTCCAAGTGATGTGTGGATGGAGAAAAATCTAATTTTAGATTGATGAGCAATGTTGAGTTAACACTTTTATTATTGCTAAAAACCTAGGATCATTTAATTGTTTTTCTTTACACTTTTATGGAACCTGTGGATTAAGTTATTAGAGTTTAAATACAAATTCTATGCCACTTTAGAGCTAATGCACTGACTTAAATATCTCTCTGCTCCCTCTGAAAGGTAGAATGCTTCTTAGACATAAACTACCATAAGCGAAAATTAAGTATTCTGCAGTACAGTGGTAGCATTTGTTATGTTACGATCGTTGATCTAAGAGTTCATCTGAACAAACAAAATCCCCAATGTTATCCATGATTTTATTACAATATTATGTACTGAAGAGCAATAAAATGTACAGTTGACTTTATTTTCTTAATACCTTTCTTCTTTCACATACTTTCTGTTGTATCTACAAATATGTGATGTATATGGTAATTACTTGCTGGTCACCTGCATGCATTTTTTTTGCCTGCTGGTTTCTCAGACCAAGAAAGTAACAAATGGCAAAAGGCATATTTTGTAGATGGAGGGAATTTGAATATTTCATTTAGATAGGATGTTGAATTGAACTCCCAGAATGTGTGCCACCTGCCCGTATGCAATATTTATGTCCTGCCAATGTGAATTACTTACACTTGACTTGTGCACATAGAATGCCTTTCAGATACAGACTGACAAATAAAGGGAGCTGATTCCAAGGTTGTTAATCGGTTTAATTTTTAATTCCAGTATACAAGTTGAATATTTAATCCTTCTATATATAATTTTCAGATTTGTAATAAAGCATTAGCATTGCATTTTGCTCAAATAAATCGTGCTCGCTGAATGCTTATACAGTATAGCATATGTCAACATAAGCATACATCAGTGAGTGCATACTTAGTAAAGGTTTTTCAGCAATCTGACTATATTCTGGTTCTTTCTAGTTCTTTGTCACCTGGTTGACATGCATGAAGTGTTTGTCCAATCTGTGGTGGTGTTCTTAGCTATCATTATTTCTCTGAACACTTTGTTTTCAGGTGGAGGGAATTGTACCCTCTAATTCCTGATGGCACACAACAATGGTCTACTTCCTGTCAAACCATCGTTAGCCAATCTCCCTGCAATTTTCCTTCCTTTTGCTTGAAGGAGGTGCCTGGTTTTTGTGGATCCTGCATCTCAGTACTGAATACGTGCACTCTTTACCTACTCAGCCTACCCTTAGTACCTCACTCCAGCCATGCTACTGTCTGCATTTAAAGTCGTTTTAGCTAGTGCCTGTATTGCATTACCACATACCATGTAGCACTTCCCAAATTTATCAATTCTAACACCATGCAAGAGTTTTCTCTTCCCACAATAGCATAATTGAAAATGGGATTTAGCAGTCCACAAGTGTGAACTGATGATGTTGCACATTGCACTGTTTGGACATTTGATGTTTGATGAGCAATAAGTAAGGATCATTAAAGTCATTTTTTATTGCCAATTTAAAAATCCATTTTTTTCCGGGTATTTTCTTCAGTTCTATTTTTAATGACAAAAAAAGAAAATTCAACCCCCAAAAAACTAGGTAAATTCAGAGAAAGTTCGTAAAAATTGTTTTTGATTTGGAATAACACTAGAAGTCAAGACAGCAAGCATGCCACTTAAAAATAAAAGTGCAGTAAAATGAACTGACTGATCCATTATTTATGGGCCTCAAGGGCAGGTCCAAAAGTTCTGGCAGGTATATGCATACAGCAATTGCATTAAACTGCATTTGCGAGAATGTAAATTTTGGAAAGAAAACCATTCTGAACTCTCATTAATTGGTGTTCTTGTACCTCCATCTACATTCTTTCATCTGTAAAGGAGTGTCATTTTAATTCTGCTGCCTTTTGTCTGTCTGCCAAAAATTTGCTGATCAAAAAAAAACTCAATTTGATGCATAGCCAATGGTTTTCCTATGGCTTTAATATTCTCCAACTTTGGAACAGCTGCCAGAATTGTATTAACAGTTGTCCCAGAGATCTTTCCATATTCCTTGGTCCTTCCAGAGTAAAGCTTTTACCTTCCAGTTGGTGATTCATTGGGCTCGTCTAAACCTTGTTGTAAAAGTGAGAACTTGGGTATGTGGCATTGATATTGGAGTTGAACTTGAGTAAGTTTGAACTTCAATGTATTTTTGTCTTGCACTAAAGTGATCTATTGAGTTCTAGAAAATTGTCCCCCTAGAGCTTTAAATTGTGAACCCTGCTACTCTTCCACTCTAGTGGTGACTGCATAGCGATGATTAGCTACTCACTGGTGGAAGGTCTTCAGGACAGTTTTCCCTTGAAGGAATTTGGCATCATAAAACAGGCCCCAAAATGCACAGGTTTTTATGCCTGATACAAGACTCCCAAAGCAAGCGCTCTACTCGGAACTTCTTCATGGCAAACGAGCCAAAGGCGGGCAGAGGAAACGCTACAAGGACACCCTGAAAGCCTCCCTGATAAAGTGCAACATCCCCACTGACACCTGGGAGTCCCTGGCCAGAGACCACCCTCAGTGGAGGAAGTGCATCCAGAAGGGCGCTGAGCACCTCAAGTCTCATCGCTGAGAGCATGCAGAAAACAAGCGGAAGGAGCGTGCGGCAAACCAGTCCCACCCACCCCTTACCTCAACAACTATCTGTCCCACTTGTAACAGAGTCTGTGGTTCTCGTATTGGACTATTCAGCCACCTAAGAACTCATGTTAAGAGTGTAAGCAAGTCTTCCTCGATTCCGAGGGACTGCCTATGATGATGATTGCTTTTAGAGATGTCATCTCACATTGTGAGTAGGTGCTAAAAGCTAGAAAACTACTGGGATGCATAAATAAAGTTCTATTCCAGAGATCGTTTGCATCAGCATCCATTTAAAAAGAACCAATAATGCAGCAATAGTTTGTTTCTACTTCCCATGTGCACCTGTTCCAAGCACTCCTGGATTTCTAAGTCCTTTTTCAGACTCAAGTTGTAAAGACAAAGACACTTTAAAACTCTAGTCTTGAATTGGAAGAGTCTGAAAATGGCAACAGAATTTTGCAGATGTGGTTAAGATCTGGAATGCACTGCCTGAAAGGGTGGTGAAGGCAAACACAATTTTATCTTTCAAAGGAGAGTTGTGTAAATATCTGAAGGAAAAGAAATTGCAGGGCGATGAGAAAAGGGCAGGGGAGTGGGACAAACTGAGTCAGTGAGGGCTCGACAGGCCAAATGGCTTTTTTCCGTGCTGTAACAATTCTATGATTCTATAGTTGAGGGAAGAGCAAACGAATGAATGACAATATAATCGGCTTTTGATTATATCGGTAAAGGGAGGAGCAACATCAGGAGAACTTCCTTTTTGAATAGTTTCATGGGATATTTTACATCTGAGCAAGCAGATGTGGGTCAAGGGTTATAGGGAACTGGCAGGCATGTGGATTTGAGGCCAAGATCTGATCAGCTATGATCTTATTGAATGGCTGAGCAGGCTCGAGGGGCCGTTTGGCCTACTGCTATTTCTTATGTTCTTAATATCTCATCCAAATGATTTCAACTCCCAACAATCCAGCACTCCCTCAGCTCAGGGGAATAAGATACTCTAATGGGTGCTGGTAGGCCATGAATGAATGCCAGTATCAACAATAACTTGCACATATAAACCTTGACTGAAAAAATAAATCCCTAGATGCTTCACAGAGGCTTGAGTTTTTTTAAAAAACACACCAAGTCAAACTAACCAAATGAGTTAAGAGGTGGGTTTTAAGTAGGATCTTCAAAGACAACAAGGAGGTGGAGGCAGAAAGGTTGCACAGTGCAGTGCCTAGGTGGCTGATGATTCATCTGCCAATGGTGGGGTGAAGGGAAGGGGTGATGTACAAGAGGCTAGAGGAACAGAGTTCAGAGGGATGGTTGTAGGGGTGGCAGAAATAAGAAAGAGCAAGACCATGGAGGGATTTAAACACAAGGATGAGAATTTTAAATTTGAAGCAATGGGGGACCAGAAGCAATTGTTGATCAGTGAAAACGGGTGATAGGTGAGTGGGATGGTATATGGGCAGCATAGTTTTGGATGAGCTGAAGCTTATGGAGGGTAGAGAACACGATACCGGCCATGAAGGCATTAGAATAGTTGAGTATGGAGGTGACCAAGGAATGGATGAAGGTTTCAGCGACAGGTGGGCTGAGGTGGAGGCGGATCATGTTACAGAATGGAAGTACGTGGTCTTTGTGATGGAGAGAATACAGGGTTGGAAGCTCAGCTTGGAGTCAAGTAGAACACAGAAATTGCAGATAGGATGGTTCAGTGAGACAGTGGCTGGGGAGGGTGGTGCAGAGAAATTTGTAGTGGGGCCAAAGATGATAGATTGTTCCCAATTTTTAGCTGCAAGTAGACCTGTACACTGTGATACATGTTGGTGAATATGTATAGCTGCTGCACTTAACTGCCAGCTTAGATTATGTGCTTAAATCCATAATGTGATATGAACCCACAATCTTCTGCACAGAGCTGAGAGTGCGACCAACTGAGCAAACCTGACAGCCAAACAAGAAAAAAATGTAGGTGAGAGGGTAAATATAATATACTAAAGTTGGAGAGCAGGAAAGCGAGAAGAGATAAGGAAACAACCATGGGAGGTGAAGCGAGGAAGAATCTTAAAGTTAGAAGAAATAGGAATCAGTGAGGACATCCATGAATGCTGCTGGAGAGGACATAAATGAGTGCCAGCAATCGGACAGATACACAATATGTGTACAAGACATTCTGGAGATAATATTCAGCTACTGCAAATAGCTATGGAAACAGCAATCAAATTGGCTGAGGACTGGCTTCTGTGATGGTGGGTAGCTCAGGAAGAGGCCGATATAGATCATCCACTTGGCACTTCTGGCTGAAGATGGTTGCAAATGCTTCAGCCTTGTCTTTTGCACTCGTGTGCTAGGCTCCGCCATGATTGAGGATGGAGATATTCATGGAGCCTCCTCCTCCCACTAGTTAATTGTCCATCGCCATTCCCAACTGGATGTGGCAGGATTGCAAAGCTTTGATCTGGTCTGTTGATTGTGGGATTGCTTAGCTCTGTCTATAGCATGCTGCTTCTGCTGTTTAGCATGCATGTGGTCCTCTGTTGCAGCTTCCCCGGGTTGGCACCTCATTTTTAGGTTTGCCAGGTGCAACTCCTGGCATGCTCTCCTGCACTCCTCATTGAAACAGGGTTAGTCCCCTGGCTTGATGGCGATGGTAGAGTGCCGGCCCATGAGGTTACAGTTTCTGGTGGAATTCAACTCTGCTGCTGCTGATGGCCCACAATGCCTCATGATTGCCCAGTTTTGAACTGCTAGATCTGCTCTAAATCTATCCCGTTTAGCACGGTGGTGAGCACCCTCGGTATGAAGGCGGGACTTTGTCTCCACAAGGTCACTGCTACCAATGCTGTCATGGACAGATGCATCTGCGACAAGTAGATTGGTGAGGACGAGGTCAAGTAAGTTTTTCCCTTGTGTTGGTTCTCTCCCCACCTGCTGCAGGCCCAGTCTGGCAGTTATGTCCTTCAGCACTCAGCCAGATCAGTCAGTAGTGGTGATGGATATTGAAATCCCCCATCCAGAGTGCTGCTACTGAATGAGCAGAGACAATCCAGCAATCCAGACCCAAGCCAGTAGTGTTAGATGGATACTCACCAATGATGTTGAGGGCCATTGTTTGTGCTTTTCATTAAGGGTGGGGGCCTGCAACATGGTGATGCAGTGTGACAGTGTCCCGAAACAACATATCTTTCAGAACTAAAGAAGCTCCCTTCTGACATCAACCAGATGAGAGGAACATCATGGCTCAGCAATACTAACTACAGAATATATCTTTAAGGTGGTGGTTTTTCATCTAAGGAATTTCATGGCTGTTACATGGAAAGTGTAGTAGTGTATGCTGTAAAACTAGTGTTAAACTGAAGAGTTTAAAAGGATGGACTACTGTTCCAGACTCTCTTCATCTACTTCGTGGACAACAAGTTACAACTCCCCACTACTGGGCTAGTGAAAAGTTGATTTTAGTCGTGTGTAACTGGATGGAGCAAAGTTTTAGATGAAATATTTTGCATTGAGTACTGGTGCTCAAGAAGTGCCACACAAACAAACCTTAACTACCCTCGATATACTTCACCAGATTTTAGCAATAATATGAATAGTATTCTATCTTCTGTGATAATAAATTGAAATTTGCAGGGCAGGATATTGGAATTCCAGTATACTACGCTATGGATTGGTAGGACACAGCTTTGTGCCTTCCACTTAACTCATGTTGAATTCTCAATCTCAACAGTGTGTATTTGGAGAGATGCATCAAGCTGAGACCTAATGCTTTCCCTCAAGAATAGAATATCAGAGTTAAATTTACCCCAGAGTGTAGTTCTGCATTTCCTGAAGGCCGGTTATAAAGACATGGACCAGTCTTTATCCAGTTCTCTCAGCAGAGAATGAGAAAAATAATAGAGGCTAGAGGAACAGAGTTCAGAGGGATGGTTGTAGGGGTGGCAGAAATAAGAAAGAGCAAGACCATGGAGGGATTTAAACACAAGGATGAGAATTTTAAATTTGAGGCAATGGGGGACCAGAAGCAATTGTTGATCAGTGAAAACGGGTGATAGGTGAGTGGGATGGTATATGGGCAGCATAGTTTTGGATGAGCTGAAGCTTATGGAGGGTAGAGAACACGATACCGGCCATGAAGGCATTAGAATAGTTGAGTATGGAGGTGACCAAGGAATGGATGAAGTGGATATTTTCAGTGAACATGAAAATTTATTCCATGATTGGAATAATGTTTTTTTTTCAAAAGACTATAAAAACTGCGACGATATACGGAGAAGAGGATTCCAGGCTGGTATCGTTTCTTTAGTGGTCTAGCTCAATATGAAGTCCCCATGGCCACAGATGAGTTAGAATACCAGTTTTAACCCCTATTCTGTTTTTGATTTCAGTAGTGTAGCTGTGGGAAAGCTGAGGGTAGACGCCAGGTCCCTCTCCACAGGGAAGGAAAATTTGTCCAGAAGCTATTAACCATGAATGCTTTGACTCAATTCCTTTTTCTGACCTGTCCTCTTCTGCACAGATGGTAGAAAACTGGAAGGTGCAAACAGTCTGTTGGCAAGTAGAAAATTAGATGAGCAGTAGTAACGTGTTACAGCTAACAGAAGAGAAAAAAAATTACATTGAAAATATCGTGATTATAAATACTGTACATCCCTGAAATCAGAATAGTCACTTACCTAGAGTACATAGGCACCAACCCATCTCTAACGGCATGCTGACTCCACAGGATAGCACAGCCTTTTTCTGATAGTAGATCTTCCCAGTTTGGAACAGCTTGGAGATAAATGGAAGTTCTCAGTATGGATGCATTGGGAACAAAATTGGCTACCGCATAGCTTTAAAGGGACAATGAGAATTGAAGAATAGTTACTCAATCAACAGGAAATTGCAGTTCTTCGTCAAATTAAATGTTGAGAAAGGCAATTTCCTGGTAACCTCCCCTTGTGAAACAGTATAGTTGCACAAGCGATATATCAGAACTAAAAGAAAATTAACTTATCCCATGTGCTAGATGAACAAAGGATAGTTTAGACGCACCTAAGAATTATTTGGTTAATTCAGCAGCTCCAAAGTACATTGCATTTACCTGTGCAAGTTTTTATTATGGTGTCTTCAGTGCATTTTGGTAGAATTTTAATTAAAAATAGATGAATGCCTCTTGGACCATAAACATTTACAGCACAGGTGAAGGCCATTTGTCCTATTGTGTCTGTACCAGTTCTTTGCTAGAGCAATCCAAAACTAATCTCATTGCCTCTATGTATAATAGCGGCATAAAATATGAGAACACAATTTCAAAACAGAAAATACTGATGTATTTGATATCGTGTCAGTTAATACTTTCAGATTTAATACTTTGAGGAGATATCCTGCATATTTTGATTGGTCACTGCCAAAGCTCTATGCGTCAAACAATCATTTATTTTTATGTAATGAAGTAGGAAAGAATAATGCTATGTATATCTGGTAATACAATAGCACAGATTTTGCAGACAATGGCGAAGGAATGACGCTCACCTTTTACTAAGCTGACAGCAGGCTTTTGAGCGGAAACTTGCTGTTATCAGGCGCCTGATCCAGTGTGGCGCCCTCTACAGGTACAATCATAGAAACATAGAAAATAGGTGCAGGAGTAGGCCATTTGGCCCTTCGAGCCTGCACCACCATTCAATATCATGGCTGATCTTTCACCTCAGTACCCCTTTCCTGCTTTCTCTCCATACCCCTTGATCCCTTTAGCCGTAAGGGCCACATCTAACTCCCTCTTGAATATATCCAACGAACTGGCATCAACAACTCTCTGCAGTAGAGAATGCCACAAGTTAACAACTCTCTGAGTGAAGAAGTTTCTCCTCATCTCAGTCCTAAATGGCTTACTCCTTATCCTTAGACTGTGTCCCCTGGTTTTGGATTTCCCCAACATCGGGAACATTCTTCCTGCATCTAACCTGTCCAGTCCCGTCAGAATTTTATGTTTCTGAGATCCCCTCTCATCCTTCTAAACTCCAGTGAATAAAGGCCCAGTCGATCCAGTCTCTCCTCATATGTCAGACCAGCCATCCCGGGAATCAGTCTGGTGAACCTTCGCTGCACTCCTTCAATAGCAAGAATGTCCTTCCTCAGATGAGGAGACCAAAACTGAACACAATATTCCAGGTGAGGCCTCACCAAGGCCCTGTACAACTGCAGTAAGACCTCCCTGCTCCTATACTCAAAACCCCTAGCTATGAAGGCCAACATACCATTTGCTGCCTTCACTGCCTGCTGTACCTGCAAGCCAACTTTCAATGACTGATGTACCATGACACCCATGTCTTGTTGCACCTCCCCTTTTCCTAATCTGCCACCATTCAGATAATATTCTGCCTTCGTGTTTTTGCCCCCAAAGTTGATAATCTCACATTTATCCACATTATACTGCATCTGCCATGCATTTGCCCACTCACCTAACCTGTCCAAGTCACCCTGCAGCCTCTTCGCGTCCTCCTCGCAGCTCACAACACCACCCAGTTTAGTGTCATCTGCAAACTTGGAGATATTACACTCAATTCCTTCATCTAAATCATTAATGTATATTGTAAATAGCTGGGGTCCTAGCACTGAGCCCTGCGGCACCCCACTAGTCACTGCCTGCCATTCTGAAAAGGACCCATTTATCCCGACTCTCTGCTTCCTGTCTGCCAACCAGTTCTCTATCCACGTCAGTACATTACCCCTAATACCATGTGCTTTAATTTTGTACACCAATCTCTTGTGTGGGACCTTGTCAAAAGCCTTTTGAAAGTTCAAATACACCACATCCACTGGTTCTCCCTTGTCCACTTGACGAGTTACATCCTCAAAAAATTCCAGAAGATTTGTCAAGCATGATTTCCCTTTCATAAATTCATGTTGACTTGGACCGATCCTGTCACTGCTTTCCAAATGCATTGTTATTTCATCTTTAATAATTGATTCCAACATTTTCCCCACTACTGATGTCAGGCTAACCGATCTATAATTACCCGTTTTCTCTCTCCCTCCTTTTTTTAAAAGTGGTGTTACATTAACTACCTTCCAGTCCATAAGAACTGATCCACAGTCGATAGACTGTTGGAAAATTATCATCAATGCATCCACTATGTCTAGGGCCACTTCCTTAAGTACTCTGGGATGCAGACTATCAGGCCCCGGGGATTTGTTGGCCTTCAATCCCATCAATTTCCCTAACACAATTTCCCGCCTAATAAGGATATCCTTCAGTTCATCCTTCTCACTCGACCCTCGGTCTCCTAGTACTTCCGGAAGGTTATTTGTTTCTTCCTTCGTGAAGACCGAACCAATGTATTTGTTCAATTGGTCTGCCATTTCTTTGTTCCCCATTATAAATTCACCTGAATCTGACTGCAAAGGATCTACGTTTGTCTTCACTAATCTTTTTCTCTTCACATATCTATAGAAGCTTTTGCAGTCAGTTTTTATGTTCCCGGCAAGTTTCCTCTGATACTCTATATTTTCCTCCTCTTAATTAAAGCCTTTGTCCTCCTTTGCTGAATTCTAAATTTCTCCCAGTCCTCAGGTTTGCTGCTTTTTCTGGCCAATTTATATGCCTCTTCCTTGGATTTAACACTATCCTTAATTTACTTGTCAGCCACGGTTGAGCCACCTTCCCCGTTTTATTTTTACTCCAGACAGGAATGTGCAATTGTTGAAGTTCACCCATGTGATCTTTAAATGTTTGCCATTGCCTATCCACCGTCAACCCTCTAAGTATCATTTGCCAGATTGAAGTAGCCTCACTGAGACACACAGGGCTGAATTTTAATGGGGATGGTGGGTTAGCGGGAGTGGGGGTAAGCAGGGACCCTTGGATCCAGGAGGTAAGTGTACTTACTTCCTGGGTGCACCATTCCTCGCCTTGCTGTATCTGTCTGGTTTTACGAGGCATGTAAAACCCAACCAGCTACAGTTAAACACAAAATGGAGGTTAAAGAGGCTTCCAGCCTCATAATATTTAAATTGATTTCCCACCTCCTGGCAGGGGGTTGTGTAACTACATATCAGTTTTAAGGGTGAGATCGATGTTTGTTCAACAAAAGGTCTGACGATAGGTCATTGACCTGAAACATTTCTCCCCAGATACTGGTTATTGAGTAGTTCCAGTATTTTCTGTTTCTATTATAGGAAGAAACTGGAGTTCAGGAGTCAGGGAGTTAAAGATGGAGATTGACAGAGGGCGAAATCTGTGAGACAAGTAGAACAGGGGGTATGTGTGTGAAAGGGGCCTGGTCATTGAGAGACAGAAACAGGAGGAATGACTGAAACGGTATGACCGGAATTGTAGTTCTTGTCACAGTAGGGTGATAGAGGGAATAATAGGACCGGCCTCGGAATGGGAGTACAGGAGATTCAACTAAAAATGTCACATTGATGCGCAAGGCTTAAATATTTTTTTACATGGTGTGCGTATTGTGCATTTTTCATGCAAGATATTAAAGTTAGAAATTGTGGCTCTGTCATTGTACAAGGAGGATCAGGTGTGGCCAGAGAAGCGGGGAGGTTGGGGGTGTATCAGCGATCGTGGGCCAGGAGGAACATAGCGGGTAAGTGCTCTATGGAGGCAAGTCTTCTGGGAGGGGGCAGGGATGTTAAGCAGGGTCCCTGGATCCAGGAGGTAAGTGTAAATGCACTTATCTCCTGGGTGCACCAGTCCTCGCCTTGCTTATCGGTCGGGTTTTACAAGGTCTGTAAAGCCCAACCATAAGAACATAAGAATTAGAGCAGGAGTAGGCCATTTGGCCCTCGAACCTGCTCCGCCATTCAATAAGATCATGGCTAATCTGATCATGGACTCAGCTCCACTTCCCTGCCCGCTCCCCATAACCCTTTATTCCCTTATCGCTCAAAAATCTGTTTATTTCCGCCTTGAATATATTCAATGACCCAGCCTCCACAGCTCTCTGGGCAGAGAATTCCAAAGATTTACAACCTTCAGAAAATAAACTTCTCCATCTCAGTTTTAAATGGGCGGCCCATTATTCTAAGACTATGTCCCCTAGTTTTAGTTTTCCCTATGAGTGGAAATATCCTCTCTGCATCCACCTTGTCGAGCCCCCTCATTATCTTAAGTTTCAATAAAATCACCTCTCATTCTTCTGAATTCCAATGTGTATAGACCCAACTTACTCAACCTATCCTCATAAGTCAATCCCCTCATCACCAAAATCAACCTAGTGAACCTTCTCCGAACAGCCTCTAATGCAAGTATAAAACAGCTACAGTTAAACACAAAATGGAGGTTAAAGGGGCTTCCAGTCTCATTTAAATTAATATTCTGCCTCCTGGCTACCCACCCCCCCGTCCAAACTCGGAGTGGGCAGGTTGGAGGAATGTTCAGATCAGGATTCCAATTTTTAATAATTTAACTACCCCCGAGTGTATCGGTGAGGAAGTTCTAGTGCAGCCTGTGGAGGAGCAGAGTAACTCGGACAGCAACGTTCGGATTTCCGCATTTAACTGCGCATGTGGGTACACCAGAAGTTGCTGTCCGATTTACTGCAAAATAATGGTGAGTGCTGTTAGCTTCACCATCATTCTGAATATAAATCTGGGCCAATATACTATTGAACCATATAAGTCTACAGCACAGGAGGCCATTCCACACATTGTGTCTGTCAGAGCAATCCAAAGCTAATCGCACTACTCCATAAGCTTTGTATCTTTCTCTGTTTCAAATATTTTTCTTTACAACAAGTAATGGTCTCTATCTTAACCACTCCCTGCGGCAAGGCATTACAAACTCTAATCACCTAGCGTGAAATTTCTCCTAACCACTCATTTGTAAATCATTGATCCAGTCACTGACTCCACAAACAGCAGAAATAGATTTGTCCTATTCACTCCATCAAAACCCTTCATAATTTAAAAAACCTTAAATCTTTTCTTGTCCATCTCTGTTCCAGTGGAATCTCAAGTTTGCCCTCCTAAGTATAGTTTCCCATCCCTAGCATTATCCTCGTGAATTAAAAAGTTAAAAATAGGTAAGTGATATTTCACAGAGGCAGCGGACCTGCCTGGGAGCAGCAGCGGGAGCTGAGGCGGTGGCTAAAAAGAGAAGGCTCAACAGGCAACATTCGAAAGGGACATGAGTTTAAAAGTGACGCTGGCACAAGTGAAGTAGCTAATTGGTGAATGTGTTTTTTTTACTCTAAGTTAAGGCAGCAGCGGCGGCTAGATACTCCAGGGAGCAGCGCGAGTAGGTTGGTGACTGCGACGAAGTGGAACTGGGCGACGACAGGAAAGCAGTGAAGTGATTGGTTGGTGAGTTCTCTCTCCTTTCTTGCTTAATTATTCAATCAACTTTTCTAAATAGCAGTAGTGTGCATTTTACTAAGGGTTAGAATTCTGTGGCATTGGTGGGATTAAAAATAAAATGTAATTAATTAATTAAATACATTAAGATGGCAGGACGGGTGATGTGTCCGTGCTGCAACATGTGCAAGCTGGTGGACCCCATTGACGTCCACGGTGGCCACGTCTGTGGTAAGTGTCTGCAGCTCGAGGAACTTCGGCTCCGCATTGATGAGCTAGAGTCCAAGCTGCAGACACTGCAGGGAGGGGGAGAGTTACCTGGACACTGTGTTCCAGAGGGTAGTCACAGCCCTTAGGTTAGCTAACTCAGATTTGGCCAGCGGTCAAGGATAGGAGGGTGTGATTACGAGTGAGGAAGGTATGGGGATTCAGGAGGTACTGATGGAGGAGCCTCGGCCCTTGCTCTTGTCCAACAGGTTCGAGGCTCTTACTCCCTGTGTGGATGAGAGCAGGGACTGCAGGGCGGCTGAGCAAATTGACCACAGCACTGTGGTACAGGAGGCCATTCAAGCGGGGGTTAAAAAGAAACATTGTAGTAGTAGGGGACAGTATCATTAGGGAGATAGATACAGTTCTCTGCAGCCGTGAGTCCCGAAGGCTGTGTTGTCTGCCCGGTGCCAGGATTAAGGTCGTCTCCTCAGTGGAGTGGGAGGGGGTAGATTCATAGAAACATAGAAAATAGGTGCAGGAGTAGGCCATTCGGCCCTTCTAGCCTGCACTGCCATTCAATGAGTTCATGGCTGAACATGCAACTTCAGTACCCCATTCCTGCTTTCTCACCATATCCCTTGATTCCCCTAGTAGTAAGGACTTCATCTAACTCCTTTTTGAATATATTTAGTGAATTGGCCTCAACAACTTTCTGTGGTAGAGAATTCCACAGGTTCACCACTCTCTGGGTGAAGAAATTCCTCCTCATCTCGGTCCTAAATGGCTTCCCCCTTATCCTTAGACTGTGACCCCTGGTTCTGGACTTCCCCAACATTGGGAACATTCTTCCTGCATCTAACCTGTCTAACCCCGTCAGAATTTTAAACGTTTCTATGAGGTCCCCTCTCATTCTTCTGAACTCCAGTGAATACAAGCCCAGTTGATCCAGTCTTTCTTGATAGGTCAGTCCCGCCATCCCGGGAATCAGTCTGGTGAACCTTTGCTGCACTCCCTCAATAGCAAGAATGTCCTTCCTCAGGTTAGGAGACCAAAACTGTACACAATACTCCAGGTGTGGCCTCACCAAGGCCCTGTACAATTGTAGCAACACCTCCCTGCCCCTGTACTCAAATCCCCTCGCTATGAAGGCCAACATGCCATTTGCTTTCTTAACCGCCTGCTGTACTTGCATGCCAACCTTCAATGACTGATGTACCATGACACCCAGGTCTCTTTGCACCTCCCCTTTTCCTAATCTGTCACCATTCAGATAATAGTCTGTCTCTCTGTTTTTACCACCAAAGTGGATAACCTCACATTTATCCACATTATACTTCATCTGCCATGCATTTGCCCACTCACCTAACCTATCCAAGTCGCTCTGCAGCCTCATAGAATCCTTCTTGCAGCTCACACTGCCACCCAACTTAGTGTCATCCGCAAATTTGGAGATACTACATTTAATCCCCTCGTCTAAATCATTAATGTACAGTGTAAACAGCTGGGGCCCCAGCACAGAACCTTGCGGTACCCCACTAGTCACTGCCTGCCATTCTGAAAAGTCCCCATTTACTCCTACTCTTTGCTTCCTGTCTGACAACCAGTTCTCAATCCATGTCAGCACACTACCCCCAATCCCATGTGCTTTAACTTTGCACATTAATCTCTTGTGTGGGACCTTGTCGAAAGCCTTCTGAAAGTCCAAATATACCACATCAACTGGTTCTCCCTTGTCCACTCTACTGGAAACATCCTCAAAAAATTCCAGAAGATTTGTCAAGCATGATTTCCCTTTCACAAATCCATGCTGACTTGGACCTATCATATTATCTCTTTCCAAATGCACTGCTATGACGTCCTTAATAATTGATTCCATCATTTTACCCACTACCGATGTCAGGCTGACCGGTCTATAATTCCCTGTTTTCTCTCTCCCTCCTTTTTTAAAAAGTGGGGTTACATTGGCTACCCTCCACTCCATAGGAACTGATCCAGAGTCAATGGAATGTTGGAAAATAACTGTCAATGCATCCACTATTTCCAAGGCCACCTCCTTAAGTACTCTGGGATGCAGTCCATCAGGCCCTGGGGATTTATCGGCCTTCAATCCCATCAATTTCCCCAACACAATTTCCCAACTAATAAGGATTTCCCTCAGTTCCTCCTCCTTACTAGACCCTCCGACCCCTTTTATATCCGGAAGGTTGTTTGTGTCCTCCTCAGTGAATACCGAACCAAAGTACTTGTTCAATTGGTCCGCCATTTCTTTGTTCCCCGTTATGACTTCCCCTGATTCTGACTGCAGGGGACCTACGTTTGTCTTTACTAACCTTTTTCTCTTTACATATCTATAGAAACTTTTGCAATCCGTCTTAATGTTCCCTGCAAGCTTCTTCTCGTACTCCATTTTCCCTGCCCTAATCAAACCCTTTGTCCTCCTCTGCTGAGTTCTAAATTTCTCCCAGTCCCTGGGTTCGCTGCTATTTCTGGCCAATTTGTATGCCACTTCCTTGGCTTTAATGCTATCCCTGATTTCCCTTGATAGCCATGGTTGAGCCACCTTCCCTTTTTTATTTTTACGACAGACAGGAATGTACAATTGTTGTAGTTCATCCATGCGGTCTCTAAATGTCTGCCATTGCCCATCCACAGTCAACCCCTTCAGTATCATTCGCCAATCTATCCTAGCCAATTCACGCCTCATACCTTCAAAGTTACCCTCCTTTAAGTTCTGAACCATGGTCTCTGAATTAACTGTTTCATTCTCCATCCTAATGCAGAATTCCACCATATTATGGTCACTCTTCCCCAAGGGGCCTCGCACAACGAGATTGCTAATTAATCCTCTCTCATTACACAACACCCAGTCTAAGATGGCCTCCCCCCTAGTTGGTTCCTCGACATATTGGTCTAAAAAACCATCCCTTATGCACTCCAGGAAATCCTCCTCTACCGTATTGCTTCCAGTTTGGTTAACCCAATCTATGTGCATATTAAAGTCACCCATTATAACTGCTGCACCTTTATTGCACGCACCCCTAATTTCATGTTTGATGCCCTCCCCAACATCACTACTACTGTTTGGAGGTCTGTACACAACTCCCACTAACGTTTTTTGCCCTTTGGTATTCTGCAGCTCTACCCATATAGATTCCACATCATCCAAGCTAATGTCCTTCCGAACTATTGCCTTAATTTGCTCCTTAACCAGCAATGCTACCCCACCTCCTTTTCCTTTTATTCTATCTTTCCTGAATGTTGAATACCCCTGGATGTTGAGTTCCCAGCCCTGATCATCCTGGAGCCACGTCTCCGTAATCCCAATCACATCATATTTGTTAACATCTATTTGCACAGTTAATTCATCCACCTTATTGCGGATACTCCTTGCATTAAGACACAAAGCCTTCAGTTGTCGTGGTGCACATGGATACCAGTAACATAGGTAGGACAGACAAGAACGTTCTGCTAAGGAATTATGAGCAGCTAGGGGCCCAAATTTAAAAAACAGAACCACAAAGGTAATAATCTCTGGATTACTACCTGAGCCATGAGTAAATTTACATAGGTTAAATAAGATCAGAAAGCTAAACTCGTGGCTCAAAGCTGTGGGAGAAATGGGTTTTAGTTCCTGGGCACTAGCACCAGTACTGGGCTAAGAGGGAGCTGTTCTGTCGGGACAGACTCCACTTGGAACGTGCTGGGGCTAGGCTCCTGGCGAACCGAATAACTAGGCCTGCAGAGAGAGCTTTAAACTAATTAGTGGGAGGGATTAGTTCAGATGAGCAGAAACCTAAAAGCTCAAAGAACAAGGTGAAGGCAATAAAGCAGGGTAGCATTGGGGGAAAACGAAAACCAGAGCGTGACAAGAAGGGACAGGATCTATAAACATGAGTATCAGAAACTGCGGCCATAGCAGGAGAAAATGGTAAGAAAACACATTTAAAAGCTCTTTATCTGAATGCACTCAGCATTCGTAACCAGTTATGTATGCTGGCGGCACGAATAGTTACAAATGGGTATGATCTGGTAGCCATAACTGAGACGTGGTTGCAAGGTTACCAGGCCTGGGAACTAAACATTCAGGGGTACTTGACAATTTGGAAGGACTGACAGAAGGGAAAAGGAGGTGAGCTAGCTCTGTTGATAAAGGGTAGAATCATTGCAATAGTGAGAAATGATATTGGCTCAAATGATCAGGATGTTGAAACAGTATGGGTGGAGATAAGAAATAATAAGGGGCAAAAGTCACAGTTGGGTGTAGTCCAGAGGCCCCCTAACAGTAGCAACTCTGTTGGTCAGAGTATAAACTTGTAAAAAGGGAACTGTTAAGTCCTTACACTCTACTGTAAATCAACACGAGGCACATACTGGAGACAAGGTCACTCTGTGACCTGTACCTTTACTCACAGGACCAAGGAGTGATGACCCTGCGTGGGACCTCCCTTTAAATACCTGGATGACCAGGTGAGGAATGTCTCCCACAAGATCACCCCCTGTGGTCAAGGTGTGCATTTCTTAGGTGTATACAGTGTACAGTGTTGTTACATAAAGGTTACAGCTACATGAAGATTACACACATGACATCACCTCCCCCCCCCAAACGCCTTTGGGTCAAACATTGAGTCTTTCAGGCAGTCGACGCTCTCTCGTGGAGCACGCAGTTGGGGCTCTGGTTGTTGAGCCTTGGCATGCGTCTTTGTCACCTGTGGTGATTCCGGCTCGTCCGGGCTGGCGGCAGGTACTGTGCATGCTGCTGATAGTTCTTGTTGCTCGATCACTAGCAATGTCTGACAGGACTGGATGAATATGGGACAGCCGAGTTTTAAGTGTACGTTTCATGAGTAGTTCCGCTGGCTGGACTCCTGTGAGCGAATGCGGTCGGGACCTATAGGCCAGCGGGAGGCGCGATAGGCGGCATTGAAGGGAGGGTCCTTGAATCCGGAGCATGCCTTGTTTTATGATTTGGACCGCACGTTCCGCCTGGCCATTGGAAGCCGGCTTGAATGGTGCTGTCCTGACATGTTTGATGCCATTACCGGACATGAACTCCCGGAATTCATAGCTAGTGAAGCATGGGCCGTTGTCGCTAACCAGGATGTCCGGCAAGCTGTGGGTCGCAAAGACCGCACGCAGACTCTCCACTGTGGTGAATGTCGTGCACGAATTCAATATGATGCACTCGATCCATTTCGAGTACGCATCAACAACAATGAGGAACATTTTCGCCATGAACGGGCCTGCGTAGTCTACGTGAATACGTGACCATGGTTTGGTGGGCCAGGGCTATGGGCTGAGTGGGGCCTCCCTGGGGGCATTGCCCAGCTGGGCGCACGTCGTGCATCTGCGAACACAGTGTTCCAGGTTTGCATCAATTCCCGGCCACCATACATGTGACTGGGCAATGGCCTTCATTAGCACAATGCCTGGGTGCTCGCTGTGGAGTTCCCTGATGAATGCTTCCCTTCCCTTCTGGGGCATGACTACCCGGCTGTCCCATAGTAGGCAGTCGGCTTGGATGGAGAGTTCATCCATCCGTCTGTGAAACGGTCTGACCTCTTCAGGGCATGCTCCGTGTGCGGGCACCCAATCCCCAGTCAGGACACATTTTTTAATCACGGCTAGGATGGGATCTCTGTTGGACCAGATTTTGATCTGGTAGGCTGTGATGGGGGAGCCTGCGCTGTCTAAAGCATCGACAACCATGTCCATCTCAGCGCTTTGCTCCGCTGCCCCCTCAGTGGTGGCCAGTGGAAGCCTGCTGAGCGCGTCAGCGCAATTTTCGGTGCCTGGCCGGTGCCGTATAGTGTAGTCATACGCAGCCAGCATGAGAGCACATCGGTGTATGCGAGCTGACGCATTGGCATTGACAGCTTTGCTGTCGGACAACAGGATGTTAATGGCTTGTGGTCCGTTTCTAACTCGAACCTTCTGCCAAAAAGGTACTGGTGCATCTTTTTCACCCCGTAGACACATGCGAGTGCCTCCTTTTCAACCATTCCATACCCCCTTTCTGCTTGGGAGAGCGACCTGGAAGCATAAGCCACAGGTTGGAGTTGGCCCTCATCATTACTCTGCTGCAACACACACCCAACCCCATAGGATGATGCATCACATGTCAAAACCAATTTCTGACAGGGTCAACAGCTTATTAGAACAAAGCAGGTTCCGTGCCCGATTGAAAACCCGTTCCTGACAGTCCCCCCCAAAACCAATCGCAACCCTTACACAGGAGCACGTGTAGCGGCTCCAACAATGTGCTTAAGTTCGGCAGAAAGTTCCCGAAATAGTTCAGTAGTCCCAGAAATGAACGCAACTCCGATGTGTTGCCGGGCCTGGGCGCGCGACTGATCGCCTCCGTTTTGGATTCGGTAGGCCGGATCCCATCTACGGCAATCCTCCTGCCCAAAAACTCGACCTCTGGGGCCAAAAACACACACTTGGATTTCTTTAGTCGCAGGTCTACCAGGTCCAGTCGGCGTAGCACCTCCTCCAGGTTGTGGAGGTGTTCCTCGGTGTCTCGACCCGTGATAAGGATGTCGTCCTGAAATACGATTGTTCCGGGGATGGATTTGAGCAGGCTTTCCATGTTCCTCTGAAAGATAGCGGCTGCTGAACGAATGCCAAACGGGCACCTGTTGTAAACAAACAGCCCCTTGTGCGTGGTGATGGTGGTCAGTAGCTTGGATTCTTCGGCCAGTTCTTGGGTCATGTCGGCCGAAGCGAGGTCCAACTTGGTGAACAGCTTGCCGCCTGCCAGCATGGCAAAAAGATCCTCCGCTCTTGGAAGCGGGTATTGGTCTTGTAGTGACACTCGGTTGATGGCGGCCTTGTAGTTGCCACAGATCCTGACAGAGCCATCCGTTTTTAGGACAGGGACGATGGGGCTTGCCCAGTCGCTGAATTCAACGGGCGAAATTATGCCCTCTCTTAGCAACCTGTCCAACTCTCTCTCAATTTTCTCCCGCATCACATACGGCATAGCTCTGGCTTTATGGTGCACTGGTGTGGCGTCCGGGGTGATGCGTATCACTACTTTGAAAGTACCGACACCAGGTTGAAATAGTGACTCAAAGTCCACAGATGAAATGGCGTGCACATCCCCCCCATTTCCAGTTCATCTCGGCTAGCCAGCTCCTCTCCAAAAGCGCGGGACCATTTCCCGGGACAATCCAGGATGGCAGCCGGTTCTCTGATCCATTATGTGTGACCACCAACATTGCACTGCCTAGCACTGGGATGATATCTTTGATGTATGTCCATAATTACATGTCAATGCGTTCTAGTTTGGGTCTGCGAGCTCTGAGTGGCCATAGTTTCTCGAATTGTTGGACACTCATAAGTGACTGGCTGGTTCCTGTATCCAGCTCCATGCATACCGGATGCCGTTTAGCAGTACTCTCATCATCATAGGTGGCGTCTTTGTGTATGAGCTGTGGATGTTCACCACCTGAACACGCTGAACTTCAGCGTCCATTGCTGTGTCCCAAGCATACCCCTGCCTTGCAGACCCCTCTTGTGGTTCATCCGCTTCGTAAACCAGCCTCGCTGCGGGCTTCCTGCACATTCTGGCTAAATGTCCACTGAAGTTATAATTTCTGCAGATAAATTGTTAAAACCTGCAGGTTTTCGCAGCATGTCTGCCCCCGCACCTCCAGAATGAGCTGAGATTGTTGTGAACAAAAGAGCTGTTACCAGGCATTCCTCTCTGATTGTCTCTTTGATTACTCTTGAGCACTCTGTTAGTGGGTGTCAATGGCCCTTTCCCTTGTGATGGTGTAAATGTCCGTTAAACCTGCCATTGTCTCTGTTGAGGACCCACCCTAGAGTCTGTTACTGCCTGGTTGGTGTCGAATTGCCCTTGCCTGCCTGCGGGGTTCTGAGTCGCGTTTACCATGTTAACTCCCTGCTCCATCGCCACGTTGGGAACAGAGTTGCGCGCGTATATGATCTTGGTTTCCTCCTCCCCCGCCATGAGGGTTTGAGCCATCAACGCCGCTGCTTCCAAGATCAAGTCCTTGGTCTCAATTAGCTTCCTAAAAATCCCGTCATGACCAATGCCCTCAATGAAGTCCCGTAACATCTCCCCCCTGCAGGCGTCAGTGAACTTAGAACATAAGAATATAAGAATTAGGAACAGGAGTAGGCCATCTAGCCCCTCGAGCCTGCTCCGCCATTCAACAAGATCATGGCTGATCTGGCCGTGGACTCAGCTCCACTTACCCGCCCGCTCCCCGTAACCTTTAATTCCCTTATTGGTTAAAGATCTATCGATTTGATTTGAATACATTCAATGAGCTAGCCTCAACTGCTTCCTTGGGCAGAGAATTCCACAGATTCACAACCCTCTGGGAGAAGAAATTCCTTCTCAACTCGGTTTTAAATTGGCTCCCCCATATTTTGAAGCTGTGCCCCCTAGTTCTAGTCTCCCTGACCAGTGGAAACAACCTCGCTGCCTCTATCTTGTCTATCCCTTTCATGATTTTAAATGTTTCTATAAGATCACCCTCATCCTCCTGAACTCCAATGAGTAAAGACCCAGTCTACTCAATCTATCATAAGGTAACCCCTTCATCTCCGGAAACAGCCTAGTGAATCGTCTCTGTACCCCTTCCAAAGCTAGTATATCCTTCCTTAAGTAAGGTGACCAAAACTGCACCCAGTACTCCAGGTGCGGCCTCACCAATACCCTGTACAGTTGCAGCAGGACCTCTCTGCTGTTGTACTCCATCCCTCTCGCAATGAAGGCCAACATTCCATTCGCCTTCCTGATTACCTGCTGCACCTGCAAACTAACTTTTTGGGATTCATGCACAAGGACCCCCAGGTCCCTCTGCACCGCAGCATGTTGTAATTTCTCCCCATTCAAATAATATTCCCTTTTACTGTTTTTTTTTTCCAAGGTGGATGACCTCACACTTTCCGACATTGTATTCCATCTGCCAAACCTTAGCCCATTCGCTTAACCTATCCAAATCTCTTTGCAGCCTCTCTGTGTCCTCTACACAACCCGCTTTCCCACTAACCTTTGTGTCATCTGCAAATTTTGTTACACTACACTCTGTCCCCTCTTCCAGGTCATCTATGTATATTGTAAACAGTTGTGGTCCCAGCACCGATCCCTGTGGCACACCACTAACCACCGATTTCCAACCCGAAAAGGACCCATTTATCCCGACTCTCTGCTTTCTGTTAGTTAGCCAATTCTCTATCCATGCTAATATATTTCCTCTGACTCCGCGTACCTTTATCTTCTGTAGTAACCTTTTGTGTGGCACCTTATCGAATGCCTTTTGGAGATCCAAATACACCACATCCATCGGTACACCTCTATCCACCATGCTCGTTATATCCTCAAAGAATTCCAGTAAATTAGTTAAACATGATTTCCCCTTCATGAATCCATGTTGCGTCTGCTTGATTGCACTATTCCTATCTAGATGTCCCGCTATTTCTTCCTTAATGATAATCATTTTCCCCGCTACAGATGTTAAACTAACCGGCCTATAGTTACCTGCCTTTTGCTGCCCCCTTTTTTAAACAGAGGCATTACGTTAGCTGCTTTCCAATCCGCTGGTACCTCCCCAGAGTCCAGAGAATTTTGGTAGATTATAACGAATGCATCTGCTATAACTTTCGCCATCTCTTTTAGTACCCTGGGATGCATTTCATCAGAGGCTGGCCAAGCGCCGAAGGTCCGCAACAAAGTCCATTATGCTCTGCCCTTCCCGACATCGGTGCGTATAGAATCGGTGTCGGGCCATGTGTATACTGCTCGCCGGTTTGAGGTGCTCACCGATCAGTTTGCTGAGCTCCTCAAAGGTCTTGTCCGCCGGCTTCTCGGGTGCGAGCAGGTTTTTCATCAGCGCGTACGTCTTCGGTTCACAGCTGGTCAGTAGATGCGCCCTACACTTGTCAGCCGCTGCATCTCCCAGCCAGTCCTTCATGACAAAGCTCTGCTGGAGCCTCTCAATGAAATCGTCCCAGTCCTCACCAACACAGTACCATTCCTCTGTGCTACCGGTGGCCATTTTCGTGAGTTGTTGATTCCTGTTTCTCGTCGCCAAATGTTAAGTCCTTACACTCTACTGTAAATCAACACGAGGCACATACTGGAGACAAGATCACTCTGACCTGTACCTTTATTCGCAGGACCAAGGAGTGATGACCCTGCGTGGGACCTCCCTTTAAATACCTGGATGACCAGGTGAGGAATGTCTCCCACAAGTTCACCCCTGTGGTCAAGGTGTGCATTTTTTAGGTGTATACAGTGTACAAGGTTGTTACATGAAGGTTACATACATGACAGGAACAGCAATAATCATGGATGATTTTAACCTCCATATTGATTGGGCAAATCAAATTGGTCAGGGTAGCCTTGAAGAGGAGTTCATAGCGTGCATAAGGGACAGGTTCCTTGAGCAGTATGTAACGGAACCAACCAGGGGGCAGGTTATCTTAGATCTGGTCCTGTGTAATGAAACAGGATTAATAAACAATCTCCTAGTAAAGGATCCCCTTGGAATGAGTGATCATGGCATGGTTGAATTTCAAATTCAGATGGAGGGCGAGAAAGTTGATCTCAAACCAGCGTACTAAGCTTAAATAAAGGAGACTGCAGAGTTGGCTAAAGTGGACTTGGAAAATAGATTAAAGTGTAGGACAGTTGATGAACAGTGGCGTACATTTAAGAAGATATTTCATAACTCAGGAAAAATATATTCCAGTGAGGTGGAAAGGGTGCAAGAGAAAAGATAGCTATCCGTGGCTAATTAAAGAAATAAAGGATGGTTATCGAATTAAAAGCAAGGGCATACAAAGTGGCCAAAACTAGTGGGAAGACACAAGATTGGGAAGCTTTTAAAAGCAAGCTTTTAAAACTACTAAAAAAATGATTAAGAAAGGGAAGATAGACTATGAAAGTAAACTAGCATGAAATATAAAAACAGATAGCAAGAGTTTCTACAGGTATATAAAAAGGAAAAAAGTGGCTAAAGTAAATGCTGGTCCCTTAGAGGACGAGACCGGGGAATTAGTGATGGGGAATGTAAGAGAAATTTGGCATTAGGGGTACCAGCGGGACAAGGGTTAAAGTGCTGGTTCCTGCATAAGGAGATAAAGGCTTTTCTTCTCACGCCTTGTGTCTCTTCTCACGCCTTGTATCTCTTCTCACGCCTTGTACATTCCAGCTCCAAGGCTCCAGAAGGTACTGTTATGGGTTGGGATACCAGATAGTATTCCAACATGGAATGTCAATAGGAGAGAACCTAAACAGACCGCTGATAAGGCGGTGAGAAGAGACCAGAGAGACTTCATGGCACCAAAGGAAATGTATAACAAATCCCAACGTAATGATACCATTCTGGGAACGGTCTAAGATGGTCACGAGATCATGGCCTGTCAGTCAGAGCTCATGGCCTGTCAATCCGGAGTAGTACTGATAAGGTAGTCCAATTAGGGAAGTAGCGCTGATAAGGTAGTCCAATTAGAGATCTAGGGAGGGTCTTGTCCAGGAACAGAGGGGTTTTTGAAATGTATAAAAGTTGTATGATTGTGCTGTTCGGGAAGCATCCCCACTCACAGGCGGCTGTGATGCAGGTTGTTCCCGGACGTTCGTAATAAAGATCGTTATACTTTGCCATCCGTCTCTGTCTGCTAACTTCGAGAATTGCTACGTGGGCTGGGGCGAGCGTCGACCCTCTATATCAGTGGGCCCGCTTGTGGGAAAAGAAGCCTTCCCTCTCTCCCCCAGCAGGGAACATGGAGATGGCAGAAACTCTGAACAAATATTTTGTATCAGTCTTTACGGTAGAGGATATTAAAAATATCCTAACAGTGGATAGTCAAGGGACTATAGGGGAGAGGAACTTAATACAATCATTAAGGAGGTGGTACTCACTAAGATAATGGGACTAAAGAAGGACAAATCCCCTGGACCTGATGGCTTGCATCCTCGGGTCTTAAGAGAAGTAGCGGCAGAGATAATGGATGCATTGGTTGTAATTTACCAAAATTCCCTGGATTCTGGGGAAGTCCCAGCAGGTTGGAACACTGCAAATGTAACACCCCTATTTAAAAAAGGAGGCAGACAAAAAGCAGGAAACTATAGATCAGTTAGCCTAACATCTGTGTTTGGGAAAATGTTGGAGTCCATTGTTAAAGAAGCAGTAGCAGGACATTTGGGAAAAACAATTCAGTCAGGCAGAGTCAGCATGGATTTTATAATGGAGAAGTCATGTTTGACAAATTTGCTGGAATTCTTTGAGGATGTAACAAACAGGGTGGATTAAGGGGAACCAGTGGATGTGGTGCATTTGGACTTCCAGAAGGCATTTGACAAGGTGCCACATAAAAGGTTATTGCACAAGATAAAAGTTCACGGGGTTGGGGGTAATATATTAGCATGGATAAAGGATTGGCTAACTAACAGAAAACAGAGAGTCAGGATAAATGGTTCATTCTCAAGTTGGCAATCTGTAACTAGTGGGGTGCCACAGGGATTGGTGCTGGTACCCCAACTATTTACAATCTATATTAATGACCTGGAGGAAGGGACCGAGTGTAACGTAGCCAAGTTTGCTGACGATACAAAGATGGGAGGTAAAGCAATGTGTGAGGAGGACA
The DNA here is from genome assembly GCF_044704955.1 of Pristiophorus japonicus. Classification (NCBI taxonomy): domain Eukaryota; kingdom Metazoa; phylum Chordata; class Chondrichthyes; family Pristiophoridae; genus Pristiophorus; species Pristiophorus japonicus. The sequence goes on from NC_091980.1 coordinate 251,540,023, forward strand.
CAAAAAACTGCAAAAGGACATAAACAGGCTAAGTGAATGGGACAAAAATTTGGCAGACGGAGTATAATGTTGGAAAGTGTGAGGTTATGCACTTCGGCAGAAAAAAATCTAAGAGCAAGTTATTATTTAAATGGAGCAAAGTTGCAAAATGCTGCAGTACAGTGGGACCTGGGGGTCCTGATGCATGAAACACAAAGGTTAGTATGCATGTACAGCAAGTAATCAGGAAGGCCAATGGAATGGATGGAGTATAAAAGCAGCGAAGTCGTGCTACAGCTATACAGGGTATTGGTGAGGCCACACCTGGAATACTGCGTGCAGTTTTGGTTTCCATATTTAAGAAAGTATATACTTGCTTTGGAGGCAGTTCAGAGCAGGTTCGCTATGTTGACTTATGAGGAAAGATTGAGTAGGTTTGGCCTCTACTCATTGGAATTCAGAAGAATGAGAGGTGATCTTCTGAATCAAAACATATAAGGTTTTGAGGGGGCACGACAAGTTGGATGCAAAGAGGAAGTTTTCACTGATAGGGGAGACTAGATCTTAGAATAAGGGGCAGCCCACTTAAAACTGAGACGAGGAGGAATTTCTTCTCGAGGATTGTAAATCTGTGGAATTTGCTGCCTCAGAGCTGTGGAAGCTGGGTCAGTGACTAAATTTAAGACAGAGATAGAGTGTTTCTTAACCGATAAGGGGTTATGGGGAGTGAGCAGGGACGTGGACCCGAATCCATGATCGGATCAGCCATCGTATTAAATGGCGGAGCAAGCTTGAGGGGCCGTATGGCCTACTCCTATTTCTTATGTTCTTATGAATCTATTCTATACATGCTCTATGGCTTTAATGTTCTTTCTATAATGAGGCTCCCAGTACTGCATCATCATAGACATTCCCTCGGAATCGAGGAAGACTTGCTTCCACTCTTAACATGAGTTCTTAGGTGGCTGTACAGTCCAATACGAGAACCACAGTCTCTGTCACAGGTGGGACAAATAGTCATTGAGGGAAGGGGTGGGCGGGACTGGTTTGCCGCATGCTCTTTCCGCTGCCTGCACTTGATTTCTGTATGCTCTCGGCGACGAGACTCGACGAGCATAACGCCCTCCCGGATACACTTCCTCCACTTAGGGCAGTCTTTAGCCAGGGACTCCCAGGTGTCAGTGGGATGTCGCACTTTATCAGGGAGGCTTTGAGGGTGTTCTTGTAATGTTTCCTCTGCCCATCTTTGGCTTGTTTGCCGTGAAGGAGTTCCAAGTAGAACGCTTGCTTTGGGCGTCTCGTGTCTGGTATGTGAACGATGTGGCCTGCCCAGCGGAGCTGATCAAATGTAGTCAGTGCTTCAATGCTGGGGATGTTGGCCTGGACGAGGACACTAACGTTGGTATGTCTGTCCTCCCAGGGGATTTGTAGGATCTTGCGGAGACATCGCTGGTGGTATTTCCCCAGCGAAGTGAGGTGTCTGCTGTACGTGGTCCATGTTTGAGCCATACAGGAGGCTGATATTACTGCAGCCCTATAGACCATGAGCTTGGTGTCAGTTTTGAGGACCTGCAAACTTGGAGATATTACACTCAATTCCTTCATCCAAATCATTCATGTATATTGTAAATAGCTGGGGTCCCAGCACTGAGCCCTGCGGCACCCCACTAGTTACTGCCTGCCATTCTGAAAAGGGCCCGTTTATCCCGACACTCTGCTTCTTGTTTGCCAACCAGTTCTCTATCCACGTCAGTACATTACCCCCAATACCATGTGCTTTAATTTTGCATACCAATCTCATGTGGGACCTTGTCAAAAGCCTTTTGAAAGTCCAAATACATCACATCCACTGGTTCTCCCTTGTCCACTCTACTAGTTACATCCTCAAAAAGTTCCAGAAGATTTGTCAAGTATGATTTCCCTTTCATAAATCCATGCAGACTTGGACCGATCCGGTCACTGCTTTCCAAATGTGCTGCTATTTCATCTTTAATAATTGATTCCAGCATTTTCCCCACTACTGATGTCAGGCTAACCGATCAATAATTACCTGTTTTCTCTCTCCCTCCTTTCTTAAAAAGTGGTGCTACATTAGCTACCCTCCAGTCCATAGGAACTGATCCAAAGTTTATAGACTGTTGGAAAATGATCACTAATGCATCCACTATTTCTAGGGCCACTTCCTTAAGTACTCTGGGATGCAGACTATCAGGCCCCGGGGATTTATCGGCCTTCAATCCCATCAATTTCCCTAACACAATTTCCTGCCTAATAAGGATTTCCTTCAGTTCTCACTAGACCCCCAGTATTTCCAGAAGGTTATTTGTGTCTTCCTTCATGAAGACAGAACCAAAGTATTTGTTCAACTGGTCTGCCATTTCTTTGTTCCCCATTATAAATTCACCTGAATCTGTCTGCAAGGGACCTATGTTTGTCTTCACTAATCTTTTTCTCTTCACATACCTCCCGAAGCTTTTGCAGTCAGATTTTATGTTCCCAGCAAGCTTCCTCCCATACTCTCTTTTTTCCCCCTCCTAATTAAACACTTTGTCCTCGTCTGCTGAATTATAAAATTCTCCCAGTCCTCAGATTTGCTGCTTTTTCTGGCCAATTTATATGCCTCTTCTTCAGATTTAACATTATCCTTAATTCCCCTTGTTAGCCACAGTGGAGTCGTCTTCCCAGTTTTATTTTTACTCCAAACAGGGATGTACAATTGCTGAAGTTCATCCGTGTGATCTTTAAATGTTTGCCATTGCCAATCCACCATCAACCCTTTAAATATCATTCGCCAGTCTATTCTAGCTAATTCACATCTCATACCATCGAAGTTACCTTTCCTTAAGTTCAGGACCCTAGTCTCTGAATTAACTGTCTTAAGAATTCTACCATATTAAGGTCACTCTTCCCCAAGGGGCCTCGCACAACAAGATTGCTAATTAGTCCTTTCTCATTACACGTCACCCAGTCTAGGATGGCCAGCCCTCTAGTTGGTTCCTCGACATATTGGTCTAGAAAACCATCCCTAATATGCTCCAGGAAATCCTCCTCCACCGCATTGCTCCCAGTTTGATTAGCCCGATCTATATGTAGATTAAAGTTGGCCATGATAACTGCTGCACCTTTATTGCACACATCCCTTATTTCTTGTTTGATGCTGTCCCCAACCTCACTACTACTGTTTGGTGATTTGTACGCAACTCCCACTAGCGTTTCCTGCCCTTTGGTATGCCGTAGCTCCACCCATACCGATTCCACATCATCCAAGCTAATGTCCTTCCTTACAATTGTTTTAATTTCCTCTTTAACCAGCAACACCACTCTACCTCCTTTTCCTTTCTATCCTTCCTCAATGTTGAATACCCCTGGATGTTGAGTTCCAGCCTTGGTCACCCCGGAGTAATGTCTCCGTGATGCCAATTATATCATATTTGTTACTTGCTGCCTGCAGTTAATTCGTTCACCTTATTACGAATACTCCTCGCATTGAGGCACACAGCCTTCAGGCTTGTCTTTTTAACACACTTTGCCCCTTTAGAATTTTGCTGTAATGTGGCCCTTTTTGCTTTGGGTTTTTCTGCCCTCCACTTTTACTTTTCTTCTTTCTATCTTTTGTTTCTGCCCCCATTCTACTTCCCTCTGTCTCCCTGCATAGGTTCCCATCCCCCTGCCATATTAGTTTAACCCCTCCCCAACAGCACGAGCAAACACTCCTCCTAGGACATTGGTTCCGGTCCTGCCCAGGTGCAGACCGTCTGGTTTGTACTGGTCCCACCTCCCCCAGAACCGGTTCCAATGTCCCAGGAATTTGAATCCCTCCCTTCTGCACCACTCCTCAAGCCACGTATTCATCTGAGCTATCCTGTGATTCCTATTCTGACTAGCACGTGGCACTGGTAGCAATCCTGAGATTACTACCTTTGAGGTCCTACTTTTTAATTTAGCTCCTAGCTCCCTAAATTCATCTTGTAGGACCTCATCCCATTTTTTTTACCTATATGCACCATGACAACTGGCTGTTCACCCTCCCCCTTCAAAATATCCTGCAGCCGCTCTGAGACATCCTTGACCCTTGCACCAGGGAGGCAACATACCATCCCGGAGTCTCAATTGCGGCCACAGAAATGTCTATCTATTCCCCTTACAATAGAATCCCCTACCACTATAGCTCCCACTTTTTCCTGCCCTCCTGTGCAGCAGCCACCCATGGTGCCATGAACTTGGCTGTTGCTGCTCTCCCCTGATGAGTCATCCCCCTCAACAGTACTCAAAGCGGTGTATCTGTTTTGCAGGGGGATGTCCGCAGGGGACCCCTGCACTACATTCGTTCCACTGCTCTTCCTGTTGGTCACTCATCCTCTATCTGGCTTTGTAACCTTTATCTGTGGTGTGGCTACCTCACTAAACGTGCTATTCACGACATCCTCAGCATCGCGGATGCTCCAGAATAAATCCACCCGCAGCTCCAGTGCCACAATGCAGTCTGTCAGGAGCTGCAGCCAGATACACTTCCTGCACATGTAGTCGTCGGGGACACTGGGAGCGTCCCTGACTTCCCACATAACACAGGAGGAGCATGACATGTGTCCAAGCTCTCCTGCCATGAATTAACCCCTAGATTAACTTAATTTGGCAACAATGATAACGGTTACCTACTGATAAAGGAAAAGAAAAACTACACCAATCACCAGCCAATTACCCCCTTGACTGTGTTGTCACCCTTCGATTTCTTTCTACTTTTTTTGCTTTCTCTCCCTGCTGCAGCTGCACCGGCTGGCCTCCTCCACGCTGCCGCTCCCCGATTGATGGGTCTTTTGTAGGCCTCCTGGATCTCCCGCTCCATCTCCTTGACGCTCCTTTACTGTCCTGAGTGTTTTTGAGTCAGTGATTTAAATAAATATAAACAGAAGTTATACCCCAAAACTGTTGTTCATGGTTCAATTGATACCTTGGCCCTGGCCTTGTAAAACCTGGGAAATCTCTGGCATTAAATACTTACATTTTGATTAGCTATCACCTGTATTGAAAATTCTCCATATAAACTCCATTCATAAGGTGCTATTGTGCTCCTGTTAAGCTGGTGTCTTATTCCTATGTATGGGACACTGATGTCCAAACTAATACACCCTTCCAGATGGTTTGTGTACATACTTCACTACTGCTATTATTTATCCACAGAAGTGCTAACAGCTCCCACCTCTGAATAGAAAGATACACAATATACATGATTGCTTAAAAAGGACTTCTGTTGTTGCAAGTGGTTATAAAATAAAGTAACATTTTGTGAATTGATAAGTCTTCAGTATAAAAATCATACTGATCACTTGTGGCAAACAGAAGATACTTAAGGGAGGAAATAGTTTTTAATAGGTTGTGTAGGCCAAATTAAAAATTAATACATTACCAATCTTCCAACACAGGGCCTTCCTTAATGTAGATAATGTACTTCATTTTTTTTAAACTGAGGAATGGATGGAAGGAATAGTGCAAAAAGAGATGATAGGAATGAGGGAATATGGTTTAAATGCATGGTATACTAAAGTCCGAGGGCCAAATGTGATACAAGTAGAGCACAGGTGGAATGTTATAGATACACCCATTAGGATGACTACTGTACAATATATAGCCACAAAAATCAAACAAAATGACCTACCATCTTGAGTTTGATTTCAGTAACAATTTGTACATACATTTTATATAAAAGGACCACTTTTTTTTTAAATTGCTTTTATTTCTTACTACTCATTTCACAAAAAAATGTAAGTTTCATACATTTTGAACATAAATATTGTAACATAGGTCAAATATAACCAACATACCAATGTACAGGTCTTCCGTTCCAAGAAAAATCATGACAATAATACAGTATATTATCTGAACTACATCACCTGCTTACTGGTAGCACTTTAAATAGCTACAATTTTCCAGGTGAGTCGTATCAAAACATTACATGCAATGTCATGGCTACACAGGCTAGTTCTAGTGAAAGTGCAATACACAACTAAACATCTGTTAACTGGATGCAAACTCATCAGCTAAGCTTATTAAACAATCTCTCTTCTGACACTAAAATGCACTATATGCAGAAATCACTGTCCTCAGATTGATCTTGTAAGAAGATCACAGCATTCATGCATGGTTAAATTTAATTTTATTACATTATCTTGCGGTGAAACTGATTTAATTTCTGGATTAGAGGCTGCAACTTGGAATAAAAGCATAAATGTGTAAATCTACAGCATTTTAATTGAATAATTTTTGTGCAGCTACAACTGGTTTTAATTTTAGGAGCCTTAACCAACATTTTTTTTTAAAACATTTTTCTGCTATAATGTACAGAATCTAGTAACTAATGTAGTCAGAATTTGACTTGTGACATCTTTAACAACTGCTGCAGTCAATCATTCTGTTATAATAAAAACTCACAAGTGCTTGTAGAACCACATGTAAACCTTTTAATTGAATTGGGAATCTACATACCTATTAACTACTAAACTACTATGACTATTCTATTTTTACAAACTGTCATGATCTTCACTTGCAATCCTACTTTTTATCGTTCCTCATTTTTAATATGTGCAAATACATTGTGTTAATATACAAATATAAAACTAAAAAGGGATAAAACACGCTATAAAATCACATCTGTAAGCAGACAAGTAGTACTCCAGGTACTGCCTAAACAGAACATGAAATGATTACACAGGAGACAGGCTAAATATGTACACAAGTGCAAGATAATGAGGCCATGATGGATGAAATTAACTACAAAGGCCCTTAATTTCCAAATTTAAAAATATATATTGTTCGTCAGCTCCTGCAGTGTCTCTGGCCACTGCCGAATTTACATGCCTGTATATACATCAGTAATTTCAAATATGTATCATGTTTTGTTCTTTTAATAGTACGCCATTTTAAATGAAGTGCTATATAAGGTCCAGTTTTATTTAATTCTACGCTATTTAAGTTTTGTTTTAGTCCAAGAAGCATTCAAACACAACTTTTATCTGCAATTTTCAATCTGAATCTTATTTACTAACTAGAACATTAAGTTTGGTATGTTTTGTTGTTCAATTATTGGTTTTGTAAAGTTCTCATATTGGACAGCTGATTGTGAGGTATTATAAAAGCAATTTTGTAATAAAAGTGACCTCCACACACATTAGCAGCATCTTTTGTTTCTATCTGATTCTGGGGATATATAGTGCAAATTCAGTATAGTCAACCATGTAACATCTATCAGAGAGTAGTGAGGTTGTACAAGTACCTCAAATAATTTTTGTCTTTTTGTTAATATTAATGGTTTATTAATGATCGATTAACCTTTATAATACAGTATCTGATATACGAGGTTACTCAATTATGTAATTACAAATATTTGGACATCTGGCATGAGTGTGCCACATCAGATGTTAAAAGGTAAAGTGGCCTTCATTGGACATAACTAATAAGTGGTTTACATGAGACCCTATTTTAAAATAACAAATAAAGACAAACTTAGCTGTACAAATCTAAAAAAGATCTCAAAAAAGTAGTTTCTACCCACATATCTAAAACCAGCTCAGCTGTGGCATTTTTATTTTGTTCTTTGAAACAAATTCTCCTTGATGCCATCGGCATTGTAGTAACTCACATATTGTGTCAATGAAATACAAAGAATTCACTATATTGGAAGATAGTTTGTATTCTGATACAATATCTGAAGTTTACTGTGAGTCATTTGTACAGGATAATATTCCAAGATCTTAATATTGAAAATAAGTGATAAATTGTAGCAATGAGGATCTCTTGTTGCTTTCACATGGAGGGTCTAGTTCATGTCAATTTGTGATCCACAGTGCATCAGGTCGTTATGACTCACACTCAGGCTTCTGGATTCTGTCAGACGATTATTTCGTTGCTGCAGTTTGCAAAAGAGCAAGAAAAAAATTCACAAGTAAGCTTTTGTAAAACATTAAAAACATAATATGAATGGGTTTATGGTACAATTTTTTTTGTGTTAAAGATTAATGTCAATATTTTCAAATGATTAGAGTTGGCATTAAAGGACATTTGCAATTTGCATCAGTGTTTTATATAACAAATGAAATCAATTTTAAAAGCATTTGTAAGGATTTTCTTACAATATGCTTTTTTGTAAGTTTTGCCTATTTTAAATAATTACAAATTATGACATCTCTTAGGATTTCAGTCGTAACAGCACACAATTAGTTTCTTTATTTTCACACTTGAAAATAGACAGTGGTGCATTTAAAAATAATAAAAAATGTTGACTATCATAAGTTTCAATTGTTAACACCATTTTATAAATTGCTAATATAGGATATACACAAATGCAAAATGGTACTCTGAACCCCAACCGTGGAAAAAGCTGGGAAACAAGATGGAGTGTAAACACAAATGTGAATAAAGTTGTGCAACCAAAATTAAATAATCAATTATTTTGCAATTAAACATTTCATCACAACGGATACCAATAATTACACAACATTTTATCCAACAATACTAATTGCATAGTAACCTGTGGAATATCTACTCATACAGCAAATCAAATGTTACAAAGAATTGTGATCACTGTCAAATTCTTTAATATTTTCTCTTTAACAAACAAGTGCTAATGGCACTTGGAATGGGGCAAGTTGGGAGGGGAGAAAGAGAGCAAAAGAACTGGTTTGAAGGAGCTAACTCTCCAGACCATACTTAACTGTCCCAATTTTAATTAGGTTGCCCCAGTTCTGCAGATAGTTTCAATCCGGTCTTGCCCTGTGGAGTTCCAAAACTTTAAGATATCCTCAAAAGCTAAAACTACTGATCCCAAGACAACTTTTTGGAATTATAGCATTGAGAAAAAAGCAAGCAAATACTTGATTTGTTGTTTCACATTTCTCAGATAGATTGGTACTTACTGTATTTTAATGACTATAAGAAAGGTTTAAACCATATACCATTAAAATAAGGTATCAATCCTTAATAACGTGGAAAGACACAAATCAAGTACATACCAGGACAAAACTTCCATCATTTGTATTTTTGGAAACAGTAATGATGCATTAAATTCATTGGAAGCACATTAACAGTACAAAAATAAAAATATTAGGTTACTTAAATATTCATGATGCTACTCGTATATTAAGTGTCCATTATTTTGGAGCTTTCCAGTGGAGATATGATCTAGACCTTGAGGAATCTGAATTTTTATTCAATTGTTTTTATTAAATTCAGCTCCTTTATACATTTGGGTTCAATAGCCTGTCCAAGACATCACCATTAATGAGATCAACAACATCCAATGCTGAAGCTTTTTAAAAAAAAATTGAACAGAAGAAAATATTAACACAAGAACATAATAGGAACAGGAGTAGGCCATACGGCCCCTCGAGCCTGCTCCGCCATTCAATAAGATCATGGCTGATCTGATCATGGACTCAGCTCCATTTCCCTGCCCGATCCCCATGTCGTTTAAGAAACTGTATTTCTGTCTTAAATTTATTTAATGTCCCAGCTTCCACAGCACTCTGGGACAGAGAATTCCACAGATTTACAACCCTCGGAGAAGAAATTTCTCCTCATCTCAGTTTTAAATGGGCAGCCCCTTATCCTAATATCATGCCTTCTAGTTCTATTCTCCCCCATCAGTGGAAACATCCTCTCTGCATCCATCTCATTATTTATTTCTAAAATTTTAATTTTAAAGGACTTAACGTGACATTACAAAATAGACCTTTAAATATTAGTCTTTTCCTTGCTACAATTCTTCTCTAATCACTTCTACCCTTTTGCTGTAATACAGCTAGAAGACAACTCTATTTCATTTACACGTGAGGAATTTGAACGTCATAATTGTACCAGACATTTTGCTGAAATGTACTGTATATTCAGTTATTTTGTGTATCCGATTTGACAGTGTTACAGTAGTTTAGTGGTTACGTTACTGGACTAGTGATCCAGAGTCCGAGACTAATAATCTAAAGAACAGGAGTTCAAATTCCACCATTGCAATACATAAGAGAATTTGAATTCAATGTAAAAACATGGCAATATAAAAGCTGGTATCAGTATAAAACCAACTGGTTCATCAATTCCCTTTAGGGAAGGAAATCTGCCATCCTTACCTGGGGTCTGGCCTATACATGATTCCAGTCCCACACCAATGTGGTTTGACTCTGAAGTGGCCGAGCAAGCCAGTTGGTTGTATCAAAAATAAAACTGTCATGAAGGTGGCTCACCACTACCTTCTCAGGCCAACTAAGGATTAGCAATAAATGCTGACCTTGCCAGTGACAGTGACATCTTGAGAATCACAAATCTGATATCCCAGATTAAGCACCATTCTTTCAGAACTATTAGGATTATGATTGTATGACCTTCTTTGTAACTGGGCATTTTTTTAAAAATCAGCACCTGGAAAATGTTTTACATTTACAAGCATTCTATTACATTTTCGACATTGGCAATCTCACCACAATTTCCTTGATAACCAGAGCAAAGCATTCTAACTAATGAAAGTTGTCAAAAACTATCTTGGATTCTGTTGAGAAATGTTAAGGTTTAAACCAGGCTCTAAGGCTGGATTTTCGGATTTCGCTCGTTTCCGGACGCAAATCGTGGCAATTTATTTTTTTAGCATTAGTGCCAGAGTGCGTAACTTTCGGCAAATGAAAGTTCACGACGAGTGTAAGCGCTAATTCCGACGTTGCACGACAGAACCGGTGATCAAAAGTTGTGGATCGAAAAAAAAATTGGCCGTTCTGCGCATGCGATAATTTTTTCTTTCCCGCGTTTCTGGTCTGCTGTCCGATCGGAAATGCTAATGCAGGGCACGGACGCACGCATGCGCAGTACACCCAGGGCTGAATCAGCCGGGTTACTTTTTGATTTTCACGATGGAGGATGACAACAGGCAGCGTGCTCAAAGATTCAGCCCAGAGGCAAATGAGACTCTGTGGGGGCAGTGGAATGGAGTTGGCCTGAGGAGGGGCGAATCTAGACCCCTCCCATCAGTCTTTAAGAATATATGGAGGCAAATTGCAGAGGTCTCTACCTCCGACACTGTGCAAAGGACTGCAACACAGTGCCGGAAAAAATGTAATAAATCATTCAAGGGTCATTAAGAGTACAATTTTTATCGATGCACTCCTTCATTACTTAAAATATAAATCTGATACTATTTATTCTCATGCTGTTGCTGTCTGAACAGTGTGGGTTACCTCCTAAAATGCATGACACAGGTAGGCTTAATGTGGCACCCTATTTGCCATGAATGATCTTTACACATTATGACTGCTTTCTGAAATCTCAAAAGATGTTTCCGCACTTCGATGTCCTCCTGATAAACCACATGCAATTTCCAAGACCATTAAACAGAGGACTGTATTACATTCACACAATATGATATAAGTGCTTTGGTGGCTATCTGTGTGAACCACAAGAACAGATGGACCCTCTGGTAACCATTCCCATTTTCATCTTTGCAGGCAAAGAAGTCCCACAACTGCTGTGAGCAGTGGCACAGGCAGTAGTCCACCTCGGACATTGCCACTCACCGACCTGGAGGAGAGAGTGGCAGGTCTCATCGGTGCCTCAGGTCGGGCAACTGCCCGTGGGGATTCTGATCCCCTCTTGGATACTGACGTTTAAGTCCTGCACACTCCCTGGGCTGGGTTGGGGCAATGTGATGCTGTGACTGTGGATTAGGGTTGGGCAATGTGATGCAGTATCTCTGGACTACATATAAATGGAGTAGCGATCCTTCAAAGGAGCCTGTGCTATGTGACCTTCCTCATGTCACCCTGCCTCCTCCCCTGCTGCTAACCACTCGTTTGTTGTTTTCTACTTCAAGATGAGGAGTTGCAGGCACCGAATCCATCACAGTAAACCTCCACCTCAGGCTGTCATGTGGGAGAGGAAGAGGATGAATTTGAGGAGGACGAGGAGCTGGAGCTGACTGAGCAGCCTACTCCTGGGGGGGGCGGGCAGAGCAGATGCAAATGACACCTCTTTTGCCACCGGTAAACAACTCGTCCGAGGATGATCAAACATTCCCGGGCTTTGACATCTCTGAGGCTGCTGGGACTAGTAGCATGCAGCAATGCAGTTCTGGAGTCGAATCCCATATGCCATCTCTCCAGAAGGTGAGCCGGCAAAGACGCAGAACTGGACATGGTGGCACTGTCCAGGGAGAGCATCCAGCTTACTCATCAGTTCCTTGATGTCCTGGGGAGGATTCCCGCGAGCATTGATAGTCTGAAAGCGACCATTACGGAGGTAGGGTCGCAGATTGTCGGAGCAAGCCGCGAAATTTGCGAGGCCATCAATGCCCACGCGAGGCTGGTGGCCTCCAACAGTTACACTGCAATCCCGGAGAGTGTGGCGAGCAGCCTTACTGGGTTCCCCAGTATGACACCCAGACACACCTCCACACCACCTGTGACTGGCAACACCGATCAAGAGGCTCGCCAGTCAGAAGCTGAGCCTTGCATGCCTCGAGCAGATCCAGTGCATCCCCAGACGGCGTCTCCAATGTCTCTTCCCCCCCAAATTCAGCAGGACTCTGGCCGCCTTGCTACACAAACTCTTGGTGCCACTTCAGGTAGGGACAGCAGGCGAGGGAGGGGGCTAGGGGTAAGCGCCAGGGGGGGGGGGGGCGAGGGGAGAGAGCCTGTGGCTGGTGTAAAAGACAGTTGGGGCAGGGGTTGTTGTGTTATTTTATAAAAGTTTTCAAAGTTTCCCGATTCTGTTAAGTTATAAAAGTTCACAATGTTTAATAAATTTTGTTCAAGTTTCTCAATTACGTTTACAATGTTTAATAAATTATTTTGTTCACCTTAACCATTCCTGTGTAGTGTCTCAACTGCAGAATAAGAGGGGGAAATCAAGGCAGTGGGATAGAGTGGCCACGCAACGGTCAAATGTGCCGTTCACTCTTCAAGCAAAATGTTACATTATGAGCTGCTGACGTAAGGCTTTTGCAACGGTGAAAACTCCACGAGGCCTCCCCTGTGGTTGTGGTGATGGCATGGGTTCCTCGCCAGGCTCCTCTTCCTTTTCCCTCCCTTTCTCCTGAGTGCTCCTGCAATCCCCATTGGCAACCCTGTCCCCTCATGATGGCTAAGTTGCGTAGCATGCAGCACACCACAATGAACTCAGAGACCTGCAGGCTGCCTACAGTGCAATCCAGGCAACGGAAGCACTGCTTGAGCACTCCAATTGTCTGTTCAATGATATTGCGTGTATGGCTCTCATTATAGTGGTGCTCAGCTTGTCTAAGGGTTCCGGAGGGGGTGGGGGTTATGAGTCAGGTGGCGAGGCCGTAACCTTTGTCCCCAGCATCCAGCTCTGGCCTTGTGGGTGACGCTGGAACAGACCTAAGACAGTGCTCTCACACAAGATGAAAGCATCATGGATGCTCCCTGGATATTGGGCATTGACTGCCATGATGTGCTGAGTATGATCGCAGATGATCTGTGGTTTCGATAAACCTCTGGATTGTGTAAAGGTACTCGCAGGGCAATGTGCATACAATCAATGGCAGCCTGAACCTTGGGGAAGCCAGCAAATCTTCCAAAACCAACAGCCCTCTCATTCTAGGTCTCCTTGGTCATTGGGAAGTTTATGAAATCCATCCTGCATGCGCACAGTGCAGGTGTCACCTGGCGAATGCTGCGATGTGTAGCCTGCTGAGAGATGGAGCATATGTCCCCCGCTGCTGCCTGAAAGGAGGTGAAGGCATAGAAGACAAGTGTCGCAGTCATCTTCACCTCGACAGGCAGTGCAGTTCTGTTGCCACTGGTAGGCTGTAGGTCTGCCTTTATGAGCTGGCATACCTCTATCAGCAGTTCTTTTTGGAAGCGCAGCCTTCTAACACACTGTGCCTCAGAGAGCTGCAGGTATGAGCGCTGTTCTCTGTAAACTTGTTGGGGCAAGGTCTCCTCCCCATACGTCTGCGACTTCTTTAATTACGTTCAAAATGATCAACAATAAGCCTTCGTGTAGCTCGATGCTGTATAAATATAGCAGTCAGGAATAATGGCTGACATAGTATAGCCCCCATCTTTTAAATTGTCCTTTAAAACTCATTATAAACTCACATAAAACTTCAGTATAAAAAAACGAAGCTTTCTTCTGCCAATCCTTTTAAGCACTCAACTTCTGCTTCGTTTTCAAGATAGCACCATTAACACCCTGGGTCCGACTGCCTTTTGATGGCGAGTTCCCGGGCGGACACTAAATCAGGCGATAAGCTCAAAAGTTCCGCCCAGGGCCCTAGCGCAGTGTTACACATCGATTGACGTCATCCAAACGGTGAAAACATCGGGTGGGCGCTAAGTTTTCGCACCGCCGCAAAACCATTGCCGAAAGTTCCGCCAGGGCGCAAAATGTTGTGCGCCTCGTTTTGCGTCCCCCAAAAACTTTTCTGTGCCCTGCCCAGACCCTAAACTGGTCACAAACTCCTCAAAAATCCAACTCCTAGGGTCCAAATACAGCAACTTACCAGAATCAGCAGTAACAGATCTAAATGGTTTATCTCACACACTAGTTTCACTTAAGTAAAGCAAATACAAGTTCAGCCATTTTAGAACGAACATTTTACACAATGTGGCATATGAATTGCTAGTTATTAAAACAGTTTAGCGGATCTCAGCTGTCGCAAGAGTTTGAGCACAACAGTTCTCTGCCCCTGGACTACAAAGAAGGAAAAAAAAACATCAGCCTGATCCTGATCGCCCAGAATTTTGCACAATACTTGATCTGAGGCCTAACCAATGATTTATAAAGTTCTAGTACTATCTCTTTGCTTTTATATTCTATCCCACTATTTATAAAACCAAGATCAGCCATGATCTTGTAGAATGGCGGAGCAGGCTCGAGGGGCTAGATGGCCTACTCCTGTTCCTAATTCTTATGTTCTATTAAGTAACCCATATGCTTTTTTGACCACCTTTAAGGATATTAAGGTGACTATAATTTCTAAATTGAATCCAGGGACACACAGGGTGAGAGTACAGCAAATTATATTTTGTTACTTTGATGCAAACAGAATCTGCAAAAAGCAGCCCAGAACTTTCCGGCTGAATAATGCAGCCGCTGTTCACGGCAACTTACGGCTGCAAGCACCTGCTCCTCCCCCTCCTAGCTTGACACTCAAGCACACCATTCGAGACCATAGAGCACACTCTGATCCCACTCCCGGGACATCCACACAGCTCGGCTCCAGCTGCAGCTCCTGTTGCTCGTACATCTTGGCTCGAGGGCAGATTTCTTCTCAACCGAATTTCATAGGACTATTCGGGAATTCAGTTGGGTAGGGTGGGAAGCATGCGTACTCTGGCCACAGAGCACAATCTCCGCATAAATTAAAGTCTCTCAGTGAGTCTACCCCTTCTGGTTGTAAACAGATTGACATCCCTCCCACCAATCGGAATCTGCCCCACAACAGCCCCGCCCACTTTATTGACCAACCGCAAAGCAGCTCAGGTCACGTGGCTCCCGATTTGCACCTGTGCGTATTTGGTGCCGATTTCCTAAATCAGAGACTCTTCCGGGGACATTGTTTGCTTGGGGACTGTCCCCTGAAAAGGTGGACGTATGGCCAACTAGTGTATATGGACACCAAGGTCTCTCTGCGCATCTACACTTTTCAAAAACATGCCATTTATAGTATACCGACATTCTAGATTAATTCTCTCAAAGTACATACTTCACACTTCTCCGCATTGAACTCCATTTGCCATGCTTCTGCCCATTTCACCATCGTGTCTATGTCAGCCTAAAGCCTATAACTAATCTCATCATGATCTACTACTTTGCCAAGTTACGTATCATCTGCAAACTTTATAATGCTGCTCCCTACGCCCGAGTAGGTTGTTTATAAAAATTGCAAAGAGTAATGGACCCAAAGCTGACCCTTGGAGACCACCACTGCAAACCACCTCTCAGTCTAAAAAACATTCATCCACCAGTATTCTTTCCTTCTTGCCATTGAACCAATTTTGTATCCATACTGCCAATGACCTTAATGCCAATGACTTGAACACATAATCTAGGCTAGAACTTCAGTGCAGCATCCTGGGAGTGCTGCACTATCAAAGGCACAATCTTTTGCACTAGATGTTAAACCAAGGCCTCGTGCACTCTTGGGTAGATGCAAAAGATCCCACAGCCAACACCATCAAAAAACAGATTATCTAGTCATTTATCTCATTGCTGTGTGCAAATTGACTGCCGCATTTCCCTATATTACAACAATGACTACACTTTATTGGCCGTGAAGTACTTTGGGAGAGGAGTCTTCGGGTCATGAAATGCGCTATATAAATGCAAATTCTTTATCAACTCGCCAACCAGTAGAAATAGTTTTTCCCTATTTACCTTTTCAAAACCCCTGAATTTTTAACACCTCTACAAACAGCAATGTGATAATGACCAGATAATCCGTTTGTGTTATGTTGATTGAGGGATAAATATTGACCAGGACATCAGGAATAACTTCCCTGCTCTTCTTCGAAATAGTGCCATGGGATCTTTCACCTCCATCTGAGGGGGCAGGCAGGGCCTCGGTTTAACGTCTCTACTGAAAGACAACACCTCCAACAGTGCAGCACTCCCTCAGCATTGCACTGGAGTGTCAGCTTAGATTTTTTATGTGCTCAAGTTCAAGGAACAGCACTGGTCAACATCCTACCGATCAGAGAACAAACCCTTTTTCCCTACTTTCTGTAACCTACTTCCCAACCAATTACCAACTCATGTCACAACATTAGCTCCAATTCCATGTACTCTCATTTTTGCTAATAATCTCTTATTAAATGCCTTCTGGAAGCCTATATAGACATCATCCATAGACACTTGTCCACCAATGACCACCTCAAACATTCAACAAGATTCGTGAGACATGACCTAACCTTCATGAAATCATGCTGACTCTCTTTGATCAACTAATACCTGTCCAAGTGCTCAGTCACTTTGTCACTTATGATTGATTCTATTAACTTCCCCACAGTTGATATTAAGCTAATAGATTGGTAGTTGTGAGGTTTCTATCTCCCTCCCTCTTTGTAATGGAGAAACATTTGCAATTTTCCAATCCGAGGGCACAATTCCTGAATCTAGAGAGCTTTGGAAAATGACATGCAATTTACTCACCTATTTCTTTAAATCCCTGGGATGGAAACCATCAGGTTTTGGGGATTTGTATATATTAAGCCCATTATTTTCTCCATTACCATTTAAAAAAAACTTCTATTAAATCCACTAACTTTCTCTCCATGACTTACTTTTAGGTTCCCATGTACCACTAGTAGTTTGTCCTCCTCCTGCACTGTGAAAACGAATACATAATACTCATTTAATAAGTCTTCATTTTCTTATTATCCATTATAGGCTTGCCTGCATCTGTCTTTCCCTTTTACAACTTCCTTAATATATTTATAAAATCTTGTGCTGCTGCAAGTTTATTTCATATTCCTTTTTATACTTCTAATTAGTTTCTTTGTATCCCTTTATTGCTTTTATGGCTGTTGGATTTCCATTGCATTTGTGTAAGCCTTTTCTTTTAGCTGTCTCTTCTCATTTGTTGAGTATGGTTGCTTGAAGTGGAGCCTTTGCCTTTTCGAGGTATGTATTAGTTTTGTATATACCAAATATATTTTTGAATACTTCTCACCATTTGTAGGTTTACCCATCAATAGTTCAGCCCAGTTTACTGTGGTCAATTTATTTTTCATCCCTTCAAAGTTTGCCTTACTTAAATTTAAAACCATGGCTTTTGACTCTCCCTTCTCCCTCTCAAGCCTAACCATATTCAAATGTAATCATATTATGGTCACTATTTGTCCCCTTACGATCAGATCAAGGGTTATGGCGAGAAAGCAGGAAGGGGGTACTGAAGTTTCATGTTCAGCCATGAACTCATTGAATGGCGGTGCAGGCTAGAAGGGTTGAATGGCCTGCTCCTGCACCTATTTTCTATGTTTCTAATTCTGGTTTGTATTTCATCACTAAATCCAGTATGGCCCGTTTCCTCCTCGAATTTAAAATATATTGTTCTAGAACACTGTCGTGAATACATTCTAGAAATTAATTGCCTTTACTACTTGAGTTGTTCTGTTTCTCCCAATGTGAAAATTAAAATCTCCCATTATAACCACTTTGTTTTTGCTACAGGCTTCCCTGATCTCTGTATTTATAAATCCCCCCATGACATCACTACTATCAGGAGGTCTGTAGAAAACTCCTAGCAGAGTCTCACATCCTTTGCTGTTTGTATATCTACCTATAGTTTCCACTACCCAATCGCCCTTACTGAAATCCCTTTTCTGCTATGGTAATTCTGTCATCTATCAATATTTCTACTCCTTTTCCTTTCACAATTTCCCTGTCCTTTTGAAAGATCCTACAGCCTGGAATATTTCACTCCCAATTATGCTCAGATTGTAGCCAGGTCTCTGTAATGGCTACATCATACTCTTTAAACTGGATTTGTGCTTCCAATTCACTTGTATTTTTTTTAAATGTAGGTGCATTTTTGTGCAGAACTTTTATCTGGGTAACTGTCGTCACTCTGGCAATGTGCCTTGCTGGTCTTTTTCTCACTTTTTGACTTGGGGTGAATTTTCCCCTCCTCCTTGGCCTGCATGTTGGCTGTAAAATGTTATGATTCTCCTTCTTTGTACCCAATCTCCTGAGAACAGAATGCTATATCTGTCATGTGATGTCACTATATCTCAGATCAATGTCATCCAACATTTAGAACTATTTAGAGTTTTGTACAGAACTCAACTTCTTGAGATTGCAAAACGATCTCAAAAGGAACTAACCATAAATGATGGTTTTCTAAACAGAAATTACCTGATATTTTCAGTAATTTTTTTTACAATAGATGTTCCTTAGAAAAAGTTATCACCATATACAACCTTTAAAAGTAGATTCATCCAGCTGCCACACCAATAGTTTTCTCTCACAAATGGCAAACGCCTGCACTTTACTCAAAAGCAAGAAATCGACTTCAGTAAATGAACACATGGTCTTATTCTTATTTTGCACCAAATATAATACTAGATAAAGGCAGAAATAGTTAAATGTCAGTGTAGAGATGATGTCATTGTACTCTATGATTTAGATGAATATTTATTAGAAACATACGAACAGGAGTAGGCCATTCAGCTCCTCCGACTTTTCCGGCATTCAATTAGATCATGGCTAATCTGTATCTTAACTCCATCTACCCGCCTTGGTTCCATAATATGCCTTAATACTCTTGCCTAACAATCTCAGTTTTCAAATTTCCAACTGACCTAGCCTCAGCAGATTTTTGGGGAGAGAGTTCTAGATTTCCACTACACTTTCTGTGAAGAAGTGCTTCCTGATATCACCCCTGAACAACCTAGCTCTAACTTTAGTGTTATGCCCTCTTGTTCTGGACTCCCCCACCAGAGGAAATAGTTTCTATCTATCCTAGCAACTTCTTTAATCATCGTAAACACATCAATTAGATCACCTCTTAATCTTCTATACTCAAGGGAATACAAGCCTAGTCTATGCGATCTATTCTCAAAATTTAACCCTTTTAGCCCCGGTATCATTCTGGTGAATTGGCATTGCATCCCTTCCAAGGCCAATATATCTTTCCTGAGGTGTAGTGCTCAGAACTGAATGTAGTATTCTAAATGCAGGGCTTTATATAACTCTTTCATAACTTCCACCCCCTTGAAATAAAGGCCAACATTCCATTAGCCTTTTAAATTATTTTTGTACCTATCCACTAACTTTTTGTGATTTTTATAATTCCACCCTTAAATCTTTCTGCTCCTCACCATTTAGAAAATACTCTGATCTAACTTTCTTAGGTCCAAAGTGGATGACCTCACATTCCAACCCCCCCCCCCCCCCCCCACACACACACACACATTGAACTCCATCTACCCATTTTGCCCACATTTATTCTATCCATGCCCCTTTGCAACGTTTTGTTCCTATCTACACTACTTACTGTGCAACCTAACTTGGTTTCATCAGCAAGCTTGGATATATGGCTCCCTATTCCTTCATCTAAGTCACTTATAAATATCATCATCATCATAGGCAGTCCCTCAAAGCGAGGATCACTTGTATATAGTATAAAGTCGAGGCCCCATAAATATTTGAATGGTAACCCATACAGTCCAGAGGAAGGATTTCAACTTATTTTTGTAAAAACATAGGAATAAAATTTATTTGAATAAAGATTTGTCCTTTTAAAGCAGGAAGGAAAGTTAGTAGACAGTTAGATGTTCATTTGGAGAAGTTTATGTCCACACCTGCATATGAATATATATGTTGATACACCAAGGTTTAAAAAGACCAGTATGTACCTCCATGTTACTAATTATTTTCTGTGGGTTAAATAGTAATAGTGAATTATTGTTCAATTAACAGTAACTATTCCATATGTTCTGCTTAAAAGTAACCAGGCATAGTATCGGTTACATCCTTTGCTCTGAATTATGAATTAATTCCTAACAATGGAACTAGCTACCACATTTTTAAGATAAAATATCTTGGGATACTGTAGACTGTGCAACACAGACAGCACTAACACTGCATCTTTGTTTTGGCATTCCCAACAAGAAACGGTTAACTAATTGTTTTCCAAAAAGAAACATGAGAAAAATGCAGTAGTTTTGTTGAGAATAGATTTTGTTTCATTATTGGTGAGATGCAAGGTTCACCCTTTAAAGCAGGAAGGAAAGTTAGTAGACAGTTAGAAGTTCCTTTGCAGAAGTTTATGTCCACGCCAGCACATGGTAATACACAAATGTTTAAAAAGACCAGTATGTACCTCCATGTTACTAAGTATTTTCTGTGGATTAAATTATAAGCAAAAGCCAAAGTATTCCTGTTAGTAAGAAGCATTACTTTTTCAGTTATCCCACAGGTTAGCTAGCAATTAGTAAAATGTACATCTATATATAAAGCATTTATTGAGATTATTTTATGAATTGTTAGTTTCAATAAATGTTACAGTACAGAATGCTGAAGTCAAGATAGATAAGTTGAAAGCACTCAGGATCAAATCCATCCATTTATCCAATAAATATTGTTAGAGATGCGAAGGTTTGAAACATTTCTCCATTATCAGAGAAACTTTCCAGCTAAACTTTATTCAAACTGGAACTTCCTCAATTTGTTTGCCATAGTAGAAATAAGTCAATAAGAATCTGTTAACACATGCTGAACTCTGTACTGACTGGAGCATTCCTTACAATATGTAACAGGGTTAAGACACAAAAACAAGGGGGAAATTTAGATAAGAGCAGCAGTGTCTTATCTGAAGCCAGCGATAATTAAATGTGAGATACAAAGGTATTTTAAAACTCAGACTTAATTCTGGCAGAAAAAGTCCTTGCAAGAAGATGATTAGTGAAAAAGACAGCAAGAAATATACATTTCCCAATGGCATATATACAAGTGCAAGAAGTTGGTATCAATGAAAATGTTTTAATAAATAACAGATATGTAAAATATGTCTGTTTTAGGATTCTTCAGCCCAGACACTGCCACTAATATTGACTGGTAAAAATGCATAGGGCTTACTTGAAAAGGATCTTCAGTAGCCTTGCCACCTGTGTTAAGTACATTCAAAGAGCTGGCACGCTTCATGCTGCAACCATGACAGTGACATGCAAGGATAAACCAATCAGAATTACTGCAAACTAAAGCTCAAAGTGACAAAGCACAACAGATTTTTAAGCACAGCAATTTATTCTATCCTCACCTCACAAAATAAAATGTGTTTCCTAGTAGATCTTGGAAGTCACAGATATCACACATTATTCTTCACACATGAAGTAAGAAGTCACTTATAAACTCTATGCTAAAATAATTTGGTTTTTAATCACTTATTTTCATACTCACTTGTGTGTGATAAGATCAGTTTCTGCTTGAATTTTCAAAGTGGAATCGATTTTCTTTAGGACAGTATGTAAATTAAGTGCTGTATCCCTATCATATGTGACAGACATTAATGAGATTCTTAAGTGAAAGCAGATGTAATCTGAAATTCATCCACAGTCATTTCTAAATTTTAATGTTAAAATCATTGACTATGCTTTGTGAATAAAAGGTTCTTTCTAAAACTGTTTTATTTACCGGTAATACAGCGTAATTACCATTTTTTCTAGACAGCATTACATTGTTTTTAATTTTGTAGGTTGATTTAACCAGGGCTCTCTTTTGTTTTCTCTTCTCTCTGAACCATGAAGTTTAAATATATTTTGCAGCTAAAATGAATGACATAGATCACAAAAGAAAAACAAGAAAGAAAAAGGTCCAGCCAAAAAGTGTTAGAAAGATTTGCTCAGGCAGCTTTGCATCAATCAGACCAGATTGGAATGTTGAAAACCTTTATCCAAAATTGCTCTAGCAGACCAACATCCAAAGATCCAGTCAGTGCAATCCTGATTATCCTCGACGCATTTAGAGTTCAGCAGACTCTTCCTCAGCACCAGTCACAAGTGCATCACGCTACTATTCAGAACTCTACATTGAAACTATGTGATCCCTCTTTGTTTAGCATCAAAATGTTTTCTCCCGAGCTTTGTTCAGGCATTTACACATACCTTAGCAACACTTCTTTGCTTCAAAATATTTCAAGTTTTTCCTGAGACAGCATTAGAGTCAGAGCCATAGACTATTAACATCCCATGATCTAGAAGATTGGAAAGCTACTTTAAACAAAACAATTATTTTTTTTCTCTTTCTATCCCAATGAAACAACTTTGTTCTAACCTGATGCACCTGGCAGTCCGACTGTGAACTTAAAAAAACTCGCCCAACTGAGGTAAGCCAGTTTGATTGGTAAGCTACTCTGGGCTTGAAGCTTTTTTTAAAAGAAATTATGGAATACATAACAATTGTTAACAATGTAGTAAGGTTTTCAGTGAATGCTGAATACAAATATGGTGAACTCAGGTTGTGAAATACTTTTTGATGGACTTGAACGATTTTAATGCAAAAATAAAATCTAATATGTTAAAAAATCTGTATGTGAACATCTATTTATAATTACATATATTTTACAAATGAAACAGTAACTCAACTCAAGATGATTATTTTCAACACCTTGTAATTTAGAAATCAAATTCCAATTTTGTTTTAAGAAAAAAAAAAGTCAGTTATTTCAGAGCGTGTTTTAAACCAAATTCTTCTTTCTATCTTAACACTATAAATCTACTTGAAACTTCCCTACATTGTGAGTGATTAATTCCATTTGTTTCTAAGTTTTCTTGGGAACCTACAGCCAAGTTGGGTCAATAATTTAGGTTTTTACTTACAAGGTGCAGTAATCCCTCAGCTAGTATTATTGCAACTCGAACAGTAAACCATATATACTACATGCTAATTGTCTTTTAAAGGCAATACGTGGCTATTTAAAATATATTGGAAAACAAGATCTCATGGATATCTTGCATGCAGTGAGACAGGTCTGCTGGAATGATGCCATTTACAGATTATTTCATTTAAATGTTGAATCTCAAAAGCAAATAGCCTATAGATACTAGCAGCGTTAAGATCTCAGCAGCCCCCCAGACTTCGGGAAGACTTGATTTAAGTATTTAAAATGATGAAAGGACTGGACTGTGTACAGAACTTTTGAATTGGATAAGTTAGGGTAATGAGGTTAGATGTCAGGAGGTTTTTCTTTTCCCAGAGGATTATTGATCTTTAGAACAGGTTGCCAACATGTGCAGTGGATGCGTATTTGCCGCAAATGTTTAAAAAGGAGCTGGACAAGTTCCTGGAGGAGGCTGACATCACTGCGTACACAAGGTAGGCGGGATGTTGGATAATGTACCTTGTGATCATAGTTATCTCCTGGAATGCGTTTTTGATTGCCTTCAGGTAGGAGAGAAATTTCCAAGAATTCTTCCTCCCCCCCCACCCCAAATAGGCCTAGGGTTTTTCTTTAATTTCTTTTTTTTGTCATCTCTCCGAGGAGATGACATGGTTGCTGGTGTGTGGGGAGTTTGGGGGTCAGGTTGCTTAGTTGCAGCATGATTGAATGGGACAGACTTGATCAACCAGCAGTCTTTTTCCATCTGTCTTTTTGAATGCTTGTATGTATGTTTTTATTTACTGTAATTTGAGCTACCTAGCAATACTGCTTTTTCAAAATGAAAACAAAATATGGTGGGCAGAATTTGCCATAACTACAATAAAAACTGACACTTAAAAGGATCTATGCTCACTCCATTAGCTTAATGATGAAACATTGCCAGAGGTGCTGGTGACATTTACAAAACTCCATTATTTCTTACATACCAGTATTTAATGGCTTCATAACCAATAAGTGTAGTAAGCAGTTTAGTGGCATTTCTCTTCTACTTTCCTAAATGAAAGCTTCTTCAATAAAAGATTTAAATACTGGGACAAAGGCTTCAATTCAAAATGCAAAACCTAATTAATGAGCAAACATTCTGCGCAATTCAATATATTCATTTGATTTAAATACAATTTCCATATGAATAGTATTATAAATGGCTTTTACTTTTATTCAAACATTTAAGGTTGATTTTCCATTAAACCCATCAACACAATTTAATGGTAGTAAACTTCGCAATTTTGATTCCTGGCCCACGCTGAGTTAATTTATCTTAATTGTGGGGAAGGCGGAAGAAAGAGAGGAAATTAGCCACTGTTGCTACTCTTTGATTGTTCTCCAGTGACATCTTGTGTGTGCATTGACATTCAGTGAAGACAGGATTAACGTTTACTATGTTAATGGTGCTATATAAATACAAGTTGTTGTTGTTGTAGTAGTAATGCTCATCATAGCCAAATGCTATCACTGTAATACATCCCATATTAAAAATAATAATTTGGGTAAAACACTGGAAGGTTACCT
The DNA here is from genome assembly GCF_044704955.1 of Pristiophorus japonicus. NCBI lineage: Eukaryota > Metazoa > Chordata > Chondrichthyes > Pristiophoridae > Pristiophorus > Pristiophorus japonicus. The sequence goes on from NC_091980.1 coordinate 251,564,882, forward strand.
GAACCTGTGAAATTGTACCCAGCAGGAATCATCATAAGCAGAGGAGAAAACTGGGATAGGGTTGTGTGTGTTCCTAAAGGCTAGGCATTTGAAATTGTTTGGTTTTATTACATGGTCTCAACAATGCCAAGACCAGACAGTCATAAGGGATGAACTTCATTGGGTATCCTCCTCAGATTAGATAAATAGATAATCACAGGAAAGAAACAGGACACTTCAATTTCACCCACTCAATCCAATTCTGGTGATCAGTTCTATGTAGTACAATGATCAGAAAGTGAGAGGCATGGTCTAGTAGTCTATTCGTTTTATAATGATGAGGAGCCATAGAATGTGGAAAAAACAGGGAGGAAATTAGATTAGATTAATATTTTAGGCAACTGCTGTCCTCACTGTGCTAACTCAGCACAGAAGAGAGATCAAACTTCAACCTTTCAATCTGTGTAATTTAGTGAAATGTCACGTAATGCAGTTACCCGCTATGTGTCACTGTCCTGTGTTTAACAATACATTTATTGGATAAAGAGTAAATAACCTCACTTTCAAACCATCAGTATAAACTGGGGTTACATTACAATAAATAGGTCATACCTTTAATTACTATAAGTGGAGATACGAAATAATAATTGAGAATTCTTCATCAGTACTCCTATATTACATATTTAAGCAACCTGCAACTTTTTGAGTAAGATGTAGAATAGAACTCTTAGTTCCTATGTACAGCAGCAGCCCCACCATAAAAACAATTACTAAGTGAGAATAAAGCCACGGGGGGGGGGGGGTGGAGCGGAGAGAGAGAGAGCAGGGGCGGGGAGAGGAGGAGTAAACCATTAAACAGCTGGAAAATAAATTAGACAATGCACGAGTAATGGAAAGAAAGCAATTATTTATCCACTAAATGTAATTCTGCTTAGTCAGGGATCCTCTAGTGTGTCAAATATTGTCTAAAACTGAATTCACGCTACACTATAAACCTGCTCTTAAGTGTGTCACCAAGCTTGCAAATGGCTCAGTTCATTCACAATGAAGGTGGTTTAGTAGGTATCACAGTAATGTAAACAGACACTGTTTTGGTTCTTTATTAACTGGTTGCTTAATATTTTTCAGCTATAATGTATGTATGTGAGCAAAGTTTAATTCAGGTGATATTAACACATTCTGTTCATACAAGACGAATTCCATATTTAACCAGAACGTTCTACTAATTATTTTGTGCAATAAATGTTAATTTACCAAATGAATGTTAAGTTATCCTCACCATAAAAACAGTACAAGTCCCTTTTTACCAGAAATTTAGACTATGAACGGCAAAAATTGTGATAAACAAAACTGTTACGAATACAGAGGTGAAAATACCAGATTATTTTTCTGGGTCCAGTATGGGGGTAATCTTAAAAGATAGGGAGAAGGCAGGCAGGCTAAGTGCAGCATTGTTCAGTTCGGTAGTAGTGTGTATCCATCTAGTTGTGCCCAAGGAACTTCACTTTAAGGCTCTTTTCTGAATGCATCATAAGGGATATGGGTACTTGAGGTTATTCTATGACAGAATGAAGTATTGTTGGAGGAATACCTGTATAAATAATGTATCTAAACTATATAAAGAGATCTCATTTACAAAAGCAATTAAACTGCAGAAAATAGCAAAATGTCTCAACTCATGGAAAAAAAGCCAAGATTGCAAAAACTGAACAAAATACAAAATGAAAACACAAGTAAGCAAAAGCTTTTCTTGTAAATATTGTATTGCCTTGTTGCAAGGATGCTGAACAAACTCGTAGTCTCAATAGAACAATCAGAATGTAGCAGCCTAGCCCGTGTTCAGTTTCCCCCTCAATTTAATAAAATAAATCAATGACCATATTACTAATAACTTACTGATGACCAAGTAACTTTTACTGACAAATAGCACTCCAAGCCTGCATGTATTAAGTAGGAAACTACCTGGTCATTCCATTCCCAGGGAGTACAAACCTTTCAGCATCATTGAAATGCAGATGCCCGAGGTTAATATTAAAGTTACATTGTAAACTTTCGGACTTCATTATTGCGTTTTGCTAATAGAGTATATTATTTTGACAGTAATGAAATTCAGGCAAATTTTCCAATAATTGAAAAAAGCAGTTCATAATTCAAATTTCACCAAGATTAAGAATATTTTAGACTTTTTGGCACATATTTTTAATTTTTACACATAACTATGTGAACTGTTTGACCAACCTGATTGAATTTTTTGAGCTGGTAACTAAGAGGGTCGATGACGGTAGTGCGTACGATGTCGTATATATGGATTTTAACAAGGCCATTGATAAGGTCCCACATGGTAGACTGGTCACGAAGGTTAAAGCCCATGGGATACAGGGCAAAGTGGCAAGTTGGAACCAAAATTGGCTTGGAGGTAGGAAGCAAAGGGTAATGATTGATGGATGTTTTTGTGACTGGAAGGATGTTTCCAGTGGGGTTCCACAGGGCTCAGTACTGGGTCCCTTGCTTTCTGTGGTATATATCAACGATTTAGATTTGAATATAGGGAGTATGATTAAGAAGTTTGCAGACGACACTAAAATTAGCTGTGCGGTTGATAATGAAGAGGAAAGTCATGGGCTGTAGGAGGATATCAATCTACTGGTCAAGTGGGCAGAGCAGTGGCAAATGGAATTTAATTCAGAGAATTGTGAGGTGGTGCACTTTGGGAGGGCTAAAAAGGAAAAGGTATACACATTAGGCAGTGTGCCACTTAATAGTGTAGATGAACAAAGGGACCTTGGAGTGCTTGTCCACAGATCCCTGAAAGTAGCAGGCCAGATGGATAAGGTGGTTAAGAAGGCATAGAATATAAGAGCAGGGAGGTTATGCTTAAATTGTATAAATTTGGTTAGGCCACAGCTGGAGTACTACGTGCAATTCTGGTCGCCGTATTATAGGAAGGACATGATTGCACTAGAGAGGGTGCAAAGGAGATTTACTAGGATGCTGCCTGGAATGGAGAATCTTAGTTATGAGGACAGATTGAATAGGCTGGGTTTGTTCTCATTGGAACAGAGGAGGTTGAGAGGAGACCTCATCGAGGTGTACAAAATATTGAGGGGCCTGGACATAGTGGATAGTAAAGGTCTATTTCCATTGGTGGAGGGGTCTATTACGAGGGGGCATAGTTTTAAGATGGTTGGTGGAAGGTTTAGAGGGGATTTGAGGGGGGTGGGCTTCTTTACGCAGAGGCTTGTGGGGATCTGGAACTCGCTGCCTGGAAGAGTGGTGGATGCAGAAACCCTCACCACTTTTAAGAGATGGTTGGATGGGCACTTAAAGTGCAGTAACCTGCAGGGTTATGGACCTCGAGCTGGTAATTGGAATTAGACTGGATGACCTTTTGTTGGACGGTGCAGATATAATGGTAAGTACTGCAAGGAATAGAATATGGCCAGGGTGATCTCCTGGACTAGTGTCGATCACCTGGATGGGTCGGAGAGGAATTTTCCCAGATTTTTTTCTCCCTAAATTGGCCTGGTTTTTGCCTCTCCCAGGAGATCACATGGCTCCGGTTGGGGTGGAGTGTAGATGTTTTCAGTATAAGGGGTGTCGCAGTTGTGTGAGGCGGACTGGTTGGGCTGGGTGCTCTTTGCCTTTCCATCATTGTTGATAGGTTTATATGTAACCTTTGGGACTGCTGACCAAGGGCCATGCAGCTCTTTGTCGGACGGTGCGGACATGATGGGCCGAAATGGCCTCCTTCTGCGCTGTAGATTTCTGTTTCTATGAACGGTTGTTTTCGGACTGGAGGAAGGTATACCGTGGCGTTCCCAGGGGTTGGTTCTCGGACCACTGCTTGTTCTTGGTATATATTAATGACTTGGACGTGGGTGTACAGGGCATAATTTCAAAAATTTGCAGATGACACAAAACTTGGAAGTATAGTGAACAGTGAAGAGGAGAGTGATAGACTTCAGGAAGACAGACAGGCTGGTGAAATGGGCAGACACGTGGCAGATGAAATTTAATGCAGAAATGTGTAAAGTAATGTATTTTAATAGAAAGAATGAGGAGAGGACAATCCTAAAGGGGATGCACGAACAGAGACACCTGGGTTATGCAAGCATAAATTGTTGAAGGTGGCAGGGTAGGTTGAGAAAGCAGTTAAAAAGGCTTACGGGATCCTGGGCTATAGAGTACAAAAGTGTGGAAATTATTATGAACCTGTATAAAATACTGGTTCAGCCCCAACTGGAGTATCGTGTCCAATTCTGGACACCACACTTTAGGAAGGATGTGAAGGCCTTAGAGAAGGTGCAGAAAAGATTTAAGAGAATGATTCCAGGAATGAGGGACTTCAGTTACGTTGATAGGCTGGAGAAACTGTGGTTGTTCTCTTTGGAGCAGGGAAGATTGAGAGGAGATTTGATAGAGGTGTTCAAAATCATAAGGGGTCTGAACAGAGGAGAGAGAAACTGTTCCCATTGTCAGAAGGGTCAAGAACCAGAGGACACAGATTTATGATGATTGGCAAAAGAACCAAAGACGATATAAGAGAAAAACCTTTTTACATAGCGTGGATGGTTAAGATTTGGAACTCACTGCCTGAAAGGTTGGTAGAGGCAGACTCAATCTTATCTCTCAAAAGACAGTTGGATAAGTATCTGGAGGAAAAAAAATGCAGGGAAATGGGACTCGCTTAAGAGTCAACACGGGCTCGATGGGCCGAATGGTCTTCTTCCGTGCTGTAGCCATTCTATGACGTCATCAGTGAACTTGACAAAACAAATGTAAAAGATGCTATTGTTATGGCAAAATTTGCGTAGCAATACGAAACAATTTTGGCTACTTTCTCCAATTCTGGGAGATAGGGAAACAAAGTCAGGGATCTTACTCCTGACCACTTTGCAGGAACTTTTTGTGTGAAGTTTACACATGTGGATATCAGGCAAGAACAGGATTGGTCTCAATCATGAGGTTTTTTTTTTTTTTACTGTTGAATAGTCTGCTGACACTGCCTAGCATGACGCATAAACATTAAACTACTTGGACAAGCTACCAGAGAGCTGCCAATACCCATGAACCGCATACCACCATCAATCATCACTCTCAGGAGAGAAGGGGAGGGAAAAAATTGTTTGAAGAAGGCACTTTGATTATCTCTGACCTTTAACTTACATCCCTTGGTGAATTAGTCAACTTTTGTCAAAACTGTCCAACTGTATTGGTTGCTTTGAGAAATTTGAACTTTTATAAAATGTTTGATAAGAAATCATAATACCCGACTAATTAACTACCTGGAGCTAAAGAGACATAAAATAAAAGTTATTTAACAATTATGGAACTAGAAAAAAAGCATATTGGTAATTACATTGGTATTATTACATTCTTGCAGCCTTATTTGAGAAATAAATAAAGTAGAAATTTATAATTTGGTCAAGAGAACATTCTTGTTTCTCTCTGCACAAACAATTGCATCACACACTTGTTGTGGTATATTTTTATTGGCTGCTTTTACTAGACAAGGTTAACATTTCTTCACGTCTTCAAAGCACATGACATTTTGCCATTTGCCTTCTACCTCAGTAGCCTCACACATCCTTATCATGTTATTAACAAATAGATCGCTAAAGATTATTAGTTTTTTTTTTACAATGACTGAAGGCAGTAACAGAGACATGTAATTTAAATTATTTTCTCCTCCCGTCTCTTCCACACCCGACTCCCAAATTCAACAATTGGTATCAATGTTCTGGCTGCGAAAGATGACATTGAATTATGTGGAATTTTACAGCACAGAAACGGGCCATTCGGTCCAACAGGTCTATGTCAATGTTTATGCTCCACACAAGCCTCCAGCCACCTTACCCCATCAACATAGATGGAGATCTCCAACTCCAGATTACTACGCAGCAACTTTTAGGAAAGTCTATACGTGAGTATGTCAGACAGGACTGGGCATGGCCCATGAGGCTCCCTTCTGTTAAACAACCTACCAACAAAGAGTAAAAGGCATCACAGACAAGCCCAATATTTTCTTTGCCCAGCATCCATAGATGGCACTTTTTTTTTGGGGGGGGGGGGGGGGGGAAAGAGAGAGAGAAGGTAGTTCAACTAGAGAGCTGGAGATTTTATGAATCCACTTTTTCAGATTTACGATAAGTATCAAATGCACAATGCTATACTTTTGTAAAAAAATGATTTCCTCAAATATCAGACTCCTTCCCCCAGTCCCCCGTCTCCATTCTCCCACCCCCAGCCCTCTCGATCGCGGGCTTCCTCCTCCTTAGCGCGGGCCTCCTCCTCCCCCAGCCCTCCCCATCGCGGGCCTCCTCCTCCCCTGCCCTCCCGATCGCGGGCCTCCTCCTCCCCTGCCCTCCCGATCGCGGGCCTCCTCCTCCCCTGCCCTCCCGATCGCGGGCCTCCTCCTCCCCAGTGCGGGCCTCCTCCTCCCCTGCCCTCCCGATCGCGGGCCTCCTCCTCCCCAGCACGAGCCTCCTCCTCCCCTGCCCTCCCGATTGCGGGCCTCCTCCTCCCTAGCCCTCCTCATCGTGGGCTTCCTCCTCCCCAGCTCTAACAATCGCGAGCCGCCTCTCCCCCAGCCCTCCCCATCGCGGGTCTCCTCCTTCCCAGCCCTCCCCCTTCCCAGCCCTCCCCATCCCAGCCCTCCCCATCGCGGGCCTCCTCCTCCCCAGTCCTCCCGATCGCCGGTCGCCTCTGTTATGTATTTAACCCTTTGTAACTTGCATTACACCTGACCACCAGAGGGCCTACCTGTTGAGTCCCAAGGGATCCCAGCATTCCTTGTGAGCACAGCATATAAGGCGGCCACCCATGAGGTACCGGCACTCTGGAACCTTAATAAAAGGAGCTACGGTCACACTTGCTCATTACACACAGTACTCAGTCTCACCATTTATTATGAGTGTAACAATTGGGAGGCCTTCGTGGAGAGACTCGACCAATACTTTGTGGCCAACAAGCTGGAAGGGGACGAGAACGCCACTAAACGAAGGCCGATCCTCCTAACTGTCTGTGGGGCAACAACCTTTGGCCTCAAAGAATCTCCTGGCCTCGGCAAAACCAACAGAGAAATCCTACAAAGAATTGTGTACATTGTTCCAGGAGCACCTAAATCCTAAGGAAAGCGTTTGGATGGCGAGATATCGGTTCTACACGTGTCAACGATTGGAGGGCCAGGAAGTGGCGAGCTACGTCGCCGAACTAAGGCGCCTCGCAGGACATTGAGAGTTTGAGGGATTCCTAGAACAAATGCTCAGAAACTTTTTTGTACTGGGCATCGGACATGAGGCAATCCTTCGCAAACTGTTGACTATAGAAACTCAGAATCTGAGTAAAGCCATAACGATAGCCCAGGCATTTATGTTCACCAGCGACAACACCAAGCAGATTTTGCAGAACAAAGAAGTTTCGGATGGTACTGTGCATAAAGTAACATCGGTTTTGAGCAGAAATGTACATGGCAGAACGTACACGCCGGCTGTGGTGGCCCGATCTCAATTGACCCATAGTGCACCATCATCTGTTAATGCGAGGCAGTTAATATCCTGTTGGCGCTGCGGAGGTGATCATCGGCCCCATCAATGCCGCTTTAAGCACTATGCGTGCAATGGTTGCAGGACAATGGGACACCTCCAACGAATATGCAGGCGAGCTGCAAACCCTGCAAAACACCATGTTGCAGAGAAAGATCGATCCACAGTGGATCAGACGGAGTTGGAAACGCGTATGGAGGAGGCAGAAGTGTACAGGGTACACACGTTCACGACGAAATGCCCACCAATAATGTTGAAAGTTGAACTGAACGGCATCCCAGTATCTATGGAGCTGGACACAGGGGCAAGTCAGTCCATAATGAGTAAAAAGGCCTTCGACAGGCTGTGGGGAAAGAAGGCACACAGGCCCAAGCTCAGTCCCATTCACACTACACTAAGGACTTACACCAAGGAACTAATCCCTGTAATTGGCAGTGCAGAAGTCAAAGTCTCCAATGATGGAGCAGTACACGAACTCCCACTGTGGATTGTGTCAGGGGATGGCCCCACGTTGTTTGGCAGAAGCTGGCTGGGGAAAATCCGCTGGAACCGGGACGACATCCGAGCGCTTTCGTCCGTCGATGACGCCTTATGTACCCAGGTTCTAAGCAAGTTCCCATCGTTATTCAAGCCAGGCATTGGAAGCTTTTTGGGGGCGAAAGTGCAGATCCATTTGGTTCCTGGCATGCGACCCATCTACCACAAGGCTTCGGCGGTACCGTACATGATGCGTGAAAAAGTGGAAATTGAGCTGGACAGGCTGCAACGTGAAGGCATCATCGCGCCGGTGGAATTCAACAACTGGGCCAGTCCGATTATCCCGGTACTCAAGGAGGACGGTACGGTTAGAATTTCCGGGGACTATAAAGTGGCGATTAACCATTTTTCGCTGCAGGACCAGTACCCGCTACCCAAGGCAGACGACCTATTTGCAACCCTGGCTGGAGGGAAGACATTCACCAAGCTGGACCTGACCTTGGCCTACATGATGCAGGAGCTGCAGGAGTCTTCGAAAGGCCTCACCTGTATCAACCCGCACAAAGGTCCGTTTATCTACAATCGGTGCCCGTTCGGGATTCGGTCGGCCGCGGCGATCGTCCAGCGGAACATGGAGAGCCTGCTAAAGTCGGTTCCTTGCAGTGGTCTTCCAGGACGACATATTGGTTACAGGTCGGGACACCATGGAACACCTGAAGAATCTGGAGGAGGTTCTTAGTCGATTGGATCGCATGGGGCTCAGGTTGAAACGCTCGAAGTGTGTTTTCCTGGCACAGGATGTCGAATTCTTAGGAAGGAGAATCGCAGCAGACAGCATCAGACCCACCGACGCCATCAAGAATGCGCCGCGACCACAAAACGTGACGGAGCTGCGGTCGTTCCTAGGACTCCTTAACTATTTCGGTAATTTCCTACCTGGGTTAAGCACCCTGCCAGAACCCCTACATGCGCTACTGTGCAAGGGAGGTGACTGTGTATGGGGGAATTCACAAGAGGCTGCCTTTAAGAAAGCCAGAAATTTATTGTGTTCTAACAAACTGCTTGTCCTGTATAATCCATGTAAATGATTAGTGTTAGCTTGCGATGTGTCGTCATACGGGGTCGGGTGTGTGTTACAACAGGCTAATGATTCGGGGATTTTGCAACCGGTTGCGTATGCATCCAGGAGTTTGTCCAAGGCCGAAAGGGCCCACAGCATGGTTGAAAAAGAGGCTCTGGCGTGCGTTTATGGGGTTAAAAAAAAAAGTGCACCAGTACTTATTTGGCCTCAAGTTCGAGCTTGAAACTGACCACAAGCCGCTCATAATCGCTATTCTCTGAGAGCAAAGGGATTAATACCAATGCCTCTGCCCACATCCAAAAATGGGCGCTCATGCTGTCGGCATACAACTATGTAATCCGCCACAGAGAACTGCGCAGATGCTCTCAGTGGGCTACCATTGCCCATCACCGGGGTGGAAATGGCACAGCCAGCAGACTTGCTCATGGTCATGGAGGCATTTGAGAACGAGAAGTCTCCCCTTACGGCCCGCCTGATCAGGACCTGGACCACCAGCCAGAATCCTTTACTGTCCTTGGTAAAAAAAATAAAACTGTGTCCTCCATGGGAGCTGGTCCAGCGTCCCAGTGGAGATGCAGGAAGCGATTAAGCCGTTCCACAGATGCAAAGACTAGTTGTCCCTGCAGGCGGACTGTTTTTTGTGGGGCAATCGCGTGGTCTTGCCCAAGAAAGACAGAGACACACTTATTTGCGATCTGCACAACACCCACGCAGGCATCATAATGATGAAAGCCATAGCCACGTGTGGTGGCCTGGCATCGACTCAGATTTAGAGTCGTGCGTGCGCCAGTGCAACACTTGAGCAATGCACCCAGAGAGACACCGCTAAGTTTGTGGTCGTGGCTATCCAAACAGTGGTCGAGGATTCATGTAGACTATGCGGGCTCATTCCTAGGCAAAATGTTTTTGGTTGTCGTGGACGCTTAATCAAAATGGATTGAATGTGCAATAATGTCTGTAAGCACATCCACAGCCACCAGCGAAAGCCTACGAGCCATGTTTGCCACGCACGGCTTGCCTGATGTCCTAGTCAGCGATAATGGGCCATGCTTCACCAGTGCTGAATTCAAGGAATTCATGACACGCAATGGGATTAAACGTGTCACATCTGCCCCGTTGAAACCCGCATCCAATGGCCGGGCAGAACGGGCAGTTCAGACCATCAAGCGAAGCTTGAAACGTATGTCAGAAGACTCCCTGCAGACCTGGTTGTCCCGAGTGCTGCTCAGCTACCGCACCAGACCCCACTCACTCACCGGAATTCCCCAGCTGAGCTGCTCATGAAAAGGGTGCTTAAAACAAGGCTCTCTCTTGTCCACCCTGATCTCCATGATCACGTGGAGGGCAAGCGGCATCAACAAAGTGTGTACCATGATCGCGCAAATTTGTCACGCGGTATTAAGATCAATGATCCTGTATTTGTGCTCAATTATGGACATGGTCCCAAATGGCTCGCTGGCACGGTCACAGCCAAAGAGGGGCGTAGGGTGTTTCAGGTCAAACTGACCAATGGACAAATGCACAGAAAACATTTGGACCAAATCAAATTGCGGTTCACCAACAGCTACGAACAACCCGAAGAGGACAACACCAACTCTGACCTTCCAACGCTCACACAAATGGCAACTGACATCATAGTTGACCACGAAACCGAACTCATCATCCCCAGCAGCCCGGCAAGGCCAGCTGCCCAACAGCCCAGTTGCCCACCAGCCCAGTGAAGAACTGACCAACCCACCCACACCAGCATTAGTACTGAGACAATCGACAAGGGAGCGCAAAGTCCCAGATCGTCTCACCTTGTAAATAAGTGTACTGTTGACTTCACGAGGGAGTGATGTTATGTACTTAACCCTTTGTAACTTGCATTACACCTGACCACCAGAGTGCCCACCTGTTGGAGTCCCAAGGGATGCTGGGATCCCTTGGGAGCACGGTAAAAAAGTAGGCCACCCACGAGGTACTGGCACTCTGGAACCTTAATAAAGGAGCTAAGGTCACACTTGTTCATGACACACAGTACTCAGTCTCACCATTTATTATGAGTACGAACAGCCTCCTCCCCAGCCCTCCCGATCACGGGCCTACTTGCCCCAGCCCGCCCCATAGCGGGCCTCCTCTTCCCCAGCCCTCCCAATCGTGAGTCTACTGCCCCCAGCCCTCCCAATCGCGAGTCTACTGCCCCCAGCCCTCCCGATCACGGGCCTACTGCCCCTAGCCCTCCCGATCACGGGCCTACTGCCCCCAGCCCTCCCGATCACGGGCCTACTGCCCCCAGCCCTCCCGATCACGGGCCTACTGCCCCCAGCCCTCCCGATCACGGGCCTACTGCCCCCAGCCTTCCCGATCACGGGCCTACTGCCCCCAGCCCTCCCGATCACGGGCCTACTGCCCCCAGCCCTCCCGATTGTATCCCCAAATCCCTCAATCATGGCCTCCTCCTCCCAGCTCTTCCCCCCCCATTGTCCCTATTGCTGGCTGGCTGCCGGGCATGATACAACCCTACACGATGCATATATGGCCCTCCCATTAAGATAGTTAGGATCTCCACGTCCACAGCCTTACCAGGTTCCTTGTCTAATTTTGGCCTCACCTGCACTCTCCCCACCTTCTGTAAATATCAAGGCCATAGAAGCCATGTACATTCTTAAGATAAAAAGAAGGGCATGTGACAAGAATAGGCCAAGAATTGGCTGACTGCTCATGTCCAAAGACAAATAAGACTTAAACAAAAATGTTTTCATAGATTAAAAGTAGATAATTCCTGGGAAAACATGTACAGGTACTGTGCTGAACTAAAGGAAACTAAAGTTGCTATTAGATCAGCTAATAGGTTAGTGGGGGGGATAAAAGGGGATAGTGAACAATTGTGGTAGTAATGGGAAATGCTTTATTTTAAAGCTGCGATAAGAGAACCATCGAAGACTGTATTGGGATAATGAAAGATTCTCTGGGGCAGATGAGATGGGACTCAGGTTACGTAGGAGTACTTTGCATCAGTCTTTACTCTTGAAACTGATGCTCAGCGCACAGCAATAAGTTGTGCTATCAACAGTGAAATGGTTAATATTAAAATAGATGAGGGTACTGTCTTCGACAGAACAAGGTTGATAACCCAGATGACATTCACCCAAGGGTCTTCAAGGAATGAGACAGGTGCTGTGCAAATCCGTTGCCTATATCTTTAGCAGCTCATTAGAATTGAGGATTGTTCCCTCAAAATGGAGGAATGCTAATATAGTTCCAATTTTTTTTATTTTTAAAAAGGATGATGATGATGATCATCATAGGTGGTCCCTCGAAACGAGGATGATTTGCTGCCATGCCAAAAAAAGGACGAGTTCACAGGTGTTTCAATGAAGGACCTGAACTACATCCTGAAAGGTGGAAGATGCTTGTGTGTGAATTTTTTTAACGTGGGGTGGCCATTGCACACCAGCCACCACACAGGCTTAACAGAGCTAGATCTTGGTCCAGTGGCAAGGATTACCCAAGATGACTGGAGACCAGCTCTGCTGCACGGACCTAGTGCGCACACATATCGCAGTGTGGGCTGGCCCATGCTGCCCCTGGGCCCGAACTCGAGCCTCTCCTGGGCCCCGATCACGTCCCTCTACAAGTCTCTCGCTGCTCCTTCGCCCTTCTCGCTGTTCCTGTTGTATCTGCCCACGCTCCAATCACCGACCTAGATCTTGATGACGTCACTCTTCACACCCATCACCCTCCTGCACCAGCTCGCGCTATACCTTGCAGTGGTACGCCTCCACACGCTGCTCCTTTTATGGCCCCCGACCTGCCGCTGGTGTTCCCTCGCAAATCGAGGCCTCCACGCTGCTCCTGGACCTCCGCACGCCGCTTCTTTTATGACCCCGACCTGCCACTGATGTTCCCTCGCAGGCCGGCTCGCCTTATCAAAAAGGATGATAAGGCAGAGCTGGATAACAATATGCCCATTAGCTTGACTTCAGTAATATCTAAGATGCTTGGAAAGTATAAGAGATGCTCTATATAGTCACTTAGATAGAGAAGGTGTCATTAGGGGCACTCAACCTGGCTTCTGAAAAAGACGATCATGTCTTATTAATTTGATCAAATTTATTTGAAGAAGTTAGTAAGTTGGTGGATGAGGGCAACCCAGTAGATATTGTCCACTTGGACTTTCAGAAAGTCTTTAATGATGTAATTTGTAAGAGGATACTCTACAAGATAGAATCTTTTGGAATTCGAGGTAATCTGTTGTGGTGGTTTAAGAATTGGTTGAATGTCTGTAAGCAGAAAGGTGTTGTCAATGGATCTGGATGAGGACCAACCGGTTACTAGTGATGTCCCACAGGGATCAGTGTTAGGATCTTTGCTCTTCATTATCTTCATTAATGACTCAGATGTTGGGAGAAATGATCCGCAAGTTTGTGAATGATACAAAGCTATGTGTGCACGTTAGGGCTGTAGAGGATGCAAAACTTCTACAAGCAGCTCTCAATATGTTGGGAGAATGGGCCAGTGTATGGCAGATAGTATTTAACTTAGAAAAGTGTATGTTATGCAGATAGGCGAGTCTAATGCTAAATATAGATATAACCTACAGGAAATAGAATTGAAATCAGCGGTGAAAAAGATCTGGGTGTTATAGTGCATCTCTCTAAAGGTTCACAACCAATGTGATTTAGATAGACTTAAAGAGCTGGGTCTATATACTTTAGAGAAGCACAGACTCCAGGGCCATTTGTTGGAGATTTATAAAATAATGGAGACTAGATTGTGAACAAAGTAATTCAACTGGGTAGGTCAGGAAGGGGAAGGGGTCACGCTTAACACGTTAGCCGGAACTATGT